>NW_005054322.1:5865014-5867471 GCF_000277835.1 Geospiza fortis
TAACTAAGAAAAAAATTAATTGAATGTTTCTTCTCATCATCAAACTTAGTTTCCATCCTTGTTTAGCTGCTTCTCAAATACATAATTATCTGAATATACCAAACATACTTCGGACCAACCTCATGAAGTTTAATAAAGACAAATTGTCAGAGTCTAGGCAGGGGAGGGGTCCTGGAGGATGGCAAGCTGAATCTGAGTCAGGAATCAGGAGGGCCACCCCTGTACTGGGGTACATCAGGCACAGCATGGCCAGCCGGGAAAGGGAGGGGATTGTCCCATTCTGCTCTGAGCTGGGGCTGCCTCACCTCGAGTGCTGGGGGCAGTTTTGGGTGCCACAAAATAAACAAGACATTAAGATGTTAGGAAGTGTCCAAAGAAGGGCAATGAGGATGGTGAAGGTCTTTGAGAGGAAGCTGTATGAGGAATGGCAGAGGTCACTTGGTCTGTTGCAGAGGTCTATTCAGCCTGGAGGAGACTGAGGGGAGACCACAATGCTGTCTACAGTTTCTCATGAGGGGAAGGGGAGAGGCAGGCACTGATCTCTTCTCTGTGATGCCCAGTGTCCGGATCTGAGGGGATGATCTGAAGGTGTCTGAGAAGGTCTAGGCTGGATATTGGAAAATGGTTTTTCACCTAGAGGGTGGCTGGGCACTGGACAGGCTCCCCAGGGAAGTGGTCACAGCACTAAACCTACAGACCTCAAGAAATGTGTGGACAACACTCTCAGGATTCTTGAAGTGTCAGGAGTGGGACAGCAGCTGGACTTTGATGATCCTTGTGGATCCTTCTAACTCCAGATATTCTGTGATTCTATATTTCTGTTACTTGCTACCACAGTCTGTATTAGAAATTTATGTATTTATACATGTTTGAAGGGAAGAAGTTTCTCTTTAGTCTAGTGCTCAGAAATGTTCCCTATTCTCAGCATTCACCTTAAGGATTTTATTTCTCTTGGGCAGGGAGCATCCGGGCAGGCTCCTGCCATCAGTTACAGCATCTCCCCCTGCCAAGCCCCAGCAGCCCAGGGAGCAGCGCTAAAAGCTCGCTTTGGGCTCCCTCTGGTGTCGATCGCCGTGCAAAAAGCCTCCCCAGCGCAACCCTGGCCTCAGCAGCTACAGCAGCTCTGCTGCACCGCGGGATGCCCAGGGACTGCTCCTCACTTGCTTGTTGGCAACGAGGTAACGTGAAGCCTCTGCAGAGCACAGGGTAACGCATCACATTCTGGAGGCTCTGATTCTGCGAAAACCTAAATGCTCGATGCCGTGTGAAAATCCAAGTGCTCATTGGAATGCTCTGCCCTGGATCATGGCAAGAGCTGCCTCAAGCTGTGGGGATTGTCTGGCCTGCAGCCCCTGCCCGACCTGTGCTGGCCCTGCCTCGAGTGCAGCCCCTCAAAGCTGTCACGCCATGGGAAAGGCACTGAGAGGCATCAAACCACAGCAGCAGAAAAGTTTACAAAAACTGCGAGGCTGGGACTCGGAAGCAGATGGTGGGGCTGGCTGGGGTCTGGTGGGCTGGGAGCAGTGTGGCCGCAGAGCTACAGAATCAATTAGAAAATACTTGGAAAGTCTTGGAAAAAGACTTCAGCAATCATCGAGCCCAACCTATGTCTGAACATCCCCATGTCAATTAGACAATGGCACTAAGGTGCCATGTCCAGTCTTTCCTTGAACACTTCCAGGGATGGTGAATCCACCGACTCTCTGGGCAGTCTGTTCCAATGTCTAATTACTGTGAAGAGTTTCTTCCTAATGTCCAACCTAAACCTCCCAGCTTCAGACTGTATCTTCTTGTCCGCTCCCTATTCACCTATTCACTTGGGAGAAGAGGTTGACCCCCACCTGGCTCCACCCTCCTTTCAGGCAGTCTTGAGAGCGATGTCTCCCCTGATCTCCTCCTCTTCAGGCTAAATAACTCCAGGTGCACCTTGTAGGACTTGTGCTTGAGACCCATCACCACCTCTGTTGCCTTCTCAGGTACACTCCACCACCTCAGTGTCCTCCCTGAATTTAGGGGCCCAGAACTGGACACATTACCGGAGGTGTGGCCTCACTGGTGCTGAACTCACTGCCCTGGTCCTGCTGGCCACACTATTGCTGGTATAGGTCAGGATGCATTGGCCTTCTTGACCACTTGGGCACACTCTGGCTCACGTTCAGCCGCTATCATCCAGCACTCCTAGGTCCTTTTCTGCCCGGCAGCTTTCCAGCCCCTCTGCCCCCGGCCTGCAGCGCTGCCTGGGCTGGTTGTGACCCAAGCGCAGGACCTGGAATTTGGCCTCTGCAGGACCTCATGCTGTTGGGTGTCAGCCCATCGTTCCAGCCTGCCCAGATGCCTCTGCAGGACCTTCCCATCCTGCAGCAGACCGGCACTCCGACCCAGCCAGATATGGCGCACGAACGCCCCTCCGGGGGCACGGGGAGCCCCGCTGCCCGCCCGCGGCCTGTGCGGGCAGTG
>NW_005054322.1:5867712-5892870 GCF_000277835.1 Geospiza fortis
GCTGAGGTGAGGTAGGGGGAGGGCTCCTGGGGGTCTGAGCCGGCGGGATGCAGCGGGAGCAAGTGCGGGCCTCCCGTCCGGGCAGCTGGGGTGCGCCGGGAGGCAGCGCCCGGAGCGGCTCCCTGCGGTTCAGTCCGCGCCCGCAGCTCCCCCGGAGGTGCCGGCTGGGGCTCCTCTGTGCTTCAGAGCTTGAAGCAGGGCGAAATGCTTCATCGTGAGGTACAGGTGCTGTTATCGCTGTGGTATGTTTGGTGTAGTCCAAACCCCTTCATCAGAGTGCTGAGTGCCTTGACTCTCATTAGTGTTCCAGCTGAAAGATTGAGCTTTGTCAACCATAGGGGGAAATAGTTGAAAATGAAGCAGTAGCCTGGCTGTTGGGATTGTGAGGCTACTGTAGGATGCTGCTATTCACAGTTTCTTGTACTGTCTCACTTCAACTCGGTGTGCTTCTCTTCAGGTCAGCAGAACAACAACAACAGCAAGCAAAATGACAGCTGTGAGGTATGAACAAGGGACCCAGCCAAGAGAATCATCTGGGTGAGTGAAATGAACTGTGCCAGCAAGGGGGCTTGGGATTGAATATGTGGTGTGTCTTTAGGTTCTTGGTGTTTAAAATATAACAAAGGGAATAATGATGGAGTGTCTGAATGTTACATAGTATGGTCATTTTATCTCCCCTCTGCCACCAGTGCTGTTGTCTGAGAGGAGGGGTATCTTTGGGAGAAATACGCTGTTTTGATTCACTTCTTGTAAGTAGTTAATAAGTGATTAATGAGTACAAGGTCCCCATCCCTGATATAATAAGTCCATGGCATTAAAGTGTGTTCTCTTTTAGCATCCAGACTGTCAAGAGACTTACAAGAGTGTCAAGGTCTCTTGTAGAGCAAGGCTCTTTCTGTGCTTGCTTTAAAAGCCTCAAATTTGAGGTTGCCTTTAGCTATGAGCAGTCAGAAAAGCTTATGCTCTGTATGGAGTGTGTGTATGAAGGAAACAATTTCTTCTAATATGTCCTCCTTTTACTCTCTTCCACCCCCATAGTCAAAGCCTGATTGTAATAGCTTGTGGCTGAACACTTGTTCTGTCTTGGGCAACAAGTAGATGTAGAATGATCAGCAAAACAAACTCCCTCTGAGGAAAGCATTATCTAGAACTGAATTTTTGTGTGGGAGCACTATGGAAACAGTGTACTTGGGCTTCTGTTTTATCTTTGTATTAAGGATTGTCTTCCTAACTGAAAACACTTTTGTTTCTCATTCTTTTTGTGGCATATTTTAATCACAGTAGAGGACAAGAAGGTAGCATTTGGTGCCCTTCATGTGTCTGCAAGTATAAGCAAGTGACCTGCAGCAAAATTGCTGCAGCAGTAGCAGGCTTTAATAAGTGAAGCATTTCTGCTGTTCAGTAAGTGTAAACACCCAAGTGAATATTCTGTAAGAATAGCTGGGAAGCAAACCTGAATGTCTGTCCATCACTAAAGCTGTGCTTGAGCTCTAGGAACAAAATGAGGCAGGTTTCACTGGAAACACTGGAGCTAGGAAATGAGGCTTGAATGCTAAAATTGCTGCATGAGAATAATTCTTCTGCTGAGCCTGATACTGAGTGCAGGTGGTGAAGCATCAGTACTGGCTCCTGAAACTAGGAGCTAGGAACGATACTAGGAGAAGCATCATTCAACTTCTTGCTTAAAAGGTGGTTAGCCCAGACTGCAGCAGCAGTGCTGGTGCATGGGTCTGTTGTGGAGGATGAAGAATATTTGAATCCTCAAAATTCTTGCAGTGATGAAAATTCTTACATGCTAGGCTGCCTCAGAACAGAATGGAAACATCAATATTGAATATGTGTGTGTAGCTGTTCCTGCCCACGAAG
Source organism: Geospiza fortis (assembly GCF_000277835.1). NCBI lineage: Eukaryota > Metazoa > Chordata > Aves > Passeriformes > Thraupidae > Geospiza > Geospiza fortis. The sequence continues at coordinate 5,869,579 of NW_005054322.1, forward strand.
CTGTGAAACCAGAGGCAGGGCCTCAGCAAACACTGTGGCTGTGCTATTATGCATCAGAGTATTTCTGTGGAGAAGACTGAAATAAGGCTCCTGGATTTTGATGCTATACTTTTTCTCTGAAATTGTCATGTGGCCTTCAAAAAAACAAAAACTTGATCTGAAGAGACCCTTTTAAGGAAGTTATGGCAAGCAGCCACTACCCCAAAAAACTGCTGTTCTAGCACTAGCTCAGCTGCTGCTCTGGTGTTCCAGTTTCCGGTCTGGTATCCTGCTCTGTGCAAAAACACCTCTATGGTATGGCTTTTCCTGGTGAAAACGTTAATTCTCTGTACAAGAAGGTCACTGTAACAGCATTAATGTCACTTGGACACTCTGAAGCCATTTTGCATATGCATATTTCTGGCACTTCTAGAGCCTGAACTGTTGAGTCCTTAGCAGACTCGTGGATGCCCTGCTTCAAAGCCCTTTATCCTACTGCTGAACTCATCTGTCTCTTTTGGGGGGGGAAAGGGAAAACTTTTGAGAAAGGGGCTGCTAATAGGAAATAGATCAGCACTAATCAAGGGGTTCAGCTGTGCCAATATGGGGGAAGTCTTTCTTCCCCTGGTGCTGGGCCTGTGCTCTGGCTCAGGCTGCTGTTCACTTGACAGTTAATTCTTTTTTTTGGAACAACAAATCTTAGCAATATGCAGAGTTGACACCTCTATCAGTGTGTGACTTGTATTATTTCTTTGCCAGCTCTGCAACAGCCGAAGAGGCCACAGTAAAGATTGATAACGGTTGTGATGAGAGTAATGGACCAGACAGCTGTTCCAAGTAAGCTAATGATAGACTCAATTTCTTTGCTTACCCCCCAGAAGTGGAATCTGATGAGCCAAAATAAGAAGGCAGGTGGCTTGTTGAAGTAGAGATAAGCCCAGTAAAATGCTTAATATTGACATTTCTTCTAGTACATAGTGAAGACAAATAAATTGTGGAAGCCTCTTTATCCCTCTAGAGATAAAAGTCCAACCCAAGAACACAAGTCCATCATATTATGGAGAATGGGTAGTACAAACCACATTGATTAAATTTTCCCAAAGGAATGAGTTTGTGAGAGCACAGAAGAACAAGTGCTGGTGAGACAATGAAGTGAATGAGAACCTGGGCATAAGAATAAGCATTGTGGCACACAGCAAGACTAAGTTATCTGAACCTGCTAGTAGTTAACTCTGTTCTTGAAACAGTTATTTCCTGACAGTGTTTACCTCACATTACTCTACAGCAAACTTAGTCGAGTCAGTGGCAAGTCCTGCAGCTCAAAACCAGTAAGCCTAAGACTGTTATTTCAGTTATTCTATGTGACAACATGTTTTTCTAGATTTCAGAATTTACAAATGTATTTCACTGAAGCTTTAAGCTAGTTATGTAATCAAATGTGCCATGTTTCCTTCAACTGATTTAAGATGTTGGCAGGCCAAACTGGAGTGGTGTGTGTATATATTTTGGTCTGTAGTGTACCTAGTTAGATGTACTTGTCCACAGACTATGGAAGTTGAAGTCTTGGTGTCCTCATTACCAATTGTAGGTTTGACTGGACAGACATAGACCAGTAAACCATTAGTATCACTATTGCAGTGTTTCCTTAGATACTTGGCATTCATAAATACCAGGAAAACCTTCTATATGTCAAGCTGCCTTCAGGATAAGACATGTCATTACATGCTTGACTTCTGTAGGAATAGTGAGTACTACAACCCACGTGTATACTTCCAGCTTAAGAATGCAAATGTTTGCTGGTTAGACCTTGTACCTTAGTTTAGAGTAAGAACTTAATAATGAAAAATGTAGGTTAATTCAATAACCCCAGCAAGATGCTGCCTCAGCACTTCAAAGGTACCTAGCCTTGTCTTAAACTGGGTTATTGAAGTGCACTAAATCTATCAGTACTTTTTGTCAGTATGTTAGAACTAATGGAAGTCCTGCTGCTAGTGATATGCTTGAATAAAGGTGTTTTCTTCCAAGTCTCTAAGAAAAGAATTGATGCTTACAGTAGTTATCTTGGAATTGCTTAACAGAATGGAAGTCTGTTTTTTCACTCTCAGCGCTTGAATTTTGCAGGTTCTACACCAAGAACTTCTACCTTAGTTCTTGGTATAATCTAAAGAGGCTTCGAGCCAGAAAGAGTTACATAAAAGCTTTGTTCTAAACCAAAGGGCTTAAAGCATACCAAAGAGGCAACAAAATCTACTGTAATTGGAAACAAGAGCTGTGACCTTGCCAGGACTGAAGATAATTCTCACAACTGGACGAACTTGGCTTCAGAAACACTTTTTTTTGGAAAAGATTATTTGGATTTTCAATCTGAGAGCCAAACTGATGTTTGTTTTTTTTTTTTTTTTTTAAGTAGAAGTGGGATTTCTGTTCCCCTTTTCCAAAGGCATGGGAGCTGTTAACAAGTGCAGCTCTTTTCAGGCCTAGGGAAAAAAAATGGTCTGATACAATAAGCTAATATATGGAATGAAATATATTAAGACATGTTTGTCTTCCAATCTTCCTTTTGACCAATATAAACCCACTTCTTATAGCTTACTAAGCCAGAGTTCAAGTGTCACTGGAATTGTGACATGGAGTAATGTTAGAAATAAGTACATACTGCTGTATTTCTAGGGTCTGGAAGCTGATGAATACTTTTTCTAACAAGTGATCAAAGCACTGTTTTCAGGTACTCTCTTAACCTATATACTTCATGAATGCAGCTGAGCAATCTCATTTTAGAGAAGCTACTACTATGCAGAATACTAAAGCTAAAGGAATGTGACCAAAAGTGCTTATATATGTAGCAAAATGTCACTTGTCTTGATGTCAGTTCTCTTCTCTTGCAGTGCAACTAGAAGAAAAATTGCCCCATTTGTGATGTCATTTGGATTCAGGTAAAAGCTTGAGCTTGTAATAATATGGGAAAGGTAAAAATAGTCCTCATTTCTGGTTTAAGAACTTAAGAACCCATAAACATCAGTAACTCCAGCTTGCTTTGTCTGAAAGTACTGAATCCTTTGTCACCCCCATGGAAAGGTAACTTGAGAAAAGTACTGGAATTGAAAAATAAGACTTAAACAGATATGGCTACATTCTCCAAGAAGAGCTGAAAGTCAGAACTGTAAATGTCATTGACTTGGATAAAACCTCTTTAATGGCTTATTCTTCCTGGCAGCCTTTGAGCAAACAGTTGGTCAGTTGTGTGTAGTCTAGGTGCTGGGACAAGGCAAGCCATTAAAGACAGGTATTTTTAAGGGACTGTATTAAGTCATGAGAGGGAGGGAAGCTGAGTAAGGTGAAAGCAGAAGTGATACTTGTGTGCCTTAAATCATTCATGTTTGCACTGCTTCTAGGTAGCTGTGAAATCATAAACTAATAACTACAGCTGTGTCTGAGATACTTGTATGGTTCCACAGAGATGATGACCTCTGTGCATATCGCTTAAAAATGCAGTTGGAAACCTTCAGCTTCTAATTAAGCAGGCTTCAATCTATGTAAGAGATCACACTCTTGCTGGAACAGCTTAGAAATTAAGGTTTGTGCTGTTCAGTTGATAAGAGTTCATTTCTACTTCTCAAACTTCCTTGTATTTTTCTCTTTGCAGAGTATTTGGAGTTGTACTTATCATTGTGGACATTATAGTTGTGATTCTGGATCTGGCTATCAGTGAGAGGAAGAAGGGTACAGAGATTCCTGAAGGTGTTTCCCTGGCAATAGCACTCTTCTTTCTCATCGATGTTCTCCTGAGGGTGTTTGTTGAAGGGTAAGACATAGGCAAAAATTAAGTCCATGTGGCAAGTCTTCAAGCTAGGAAGGAAGCAGAACTTCAAGCTTGAACTATGAACATGGTGTCCTGTAGGCTAATTGTCTGGTCATAGATAATAGCTATGTCTTTTCTTGGCTGTGTATGTTGGTAGTTACCCTTCTATAAAACAACCTTTAAGTATTTTCAGTATAAGTGAGCACTTGGGAACTACACAGCTTTGCCATAACTTGTGTGTAAATCAGGGCTAAGATTGCTTTCTTAGTGAGACTTTAGCACTTAGTGTTAAGAAAAACTGCAGGAGAGCTTGTCTCGAGCAGTAGCACTGTATGGATTGTTCTCTTCTTGAAGATATATTTCAGTCTTTGCTACCTATAATGGCATCTAGCTAAAACTCTTCTTGGTTTCAGCTTCAGGAACTATTTCCAGTCCAAACTGAATATTTTGGATGCATGTATAGTGGTGGGCACCCTGTTAATTAATTTGACATACTGCTTCTTAGATGTTGATGCAGCAAAGGAGATACCAAGGTAAGAGTGGTATGGCAGCTGGTAAGTGTGAGCTCTTTTCTTGATACTCTTTTAAGAATTTTCTTGGGCACTTCTAAGCCAGATTTGTGTATTTGAGATCACAGATGAGACTGTGATATTTTGTCATAGTACAGACCAATGAAGGATAGGCACACGGCTTTCATCGGTGGTTATGTTGTAGGCTGTCCCTGCCTCAAAGGCAGAGGGGATCTGAACATACTAGTTGAGGGAACTAAAAGTGGGGCCATCAAATGCTCTGACTCAAGCACTTTTTGGGGAAAGATGTGTAGTAGCCCTATAGAGAGGAGGGTCTGAAGAAGGCAGAAAGAAGAGTTGCATTATTGTAGCAAATGGAAGGGACAACAAAGGGAAGATCTCTGTCTAAAGGATCTTTTAGTAGAAAGAGTTGCCAAACTGTCTTGTTTCCTTTGTTTTGCTGTCCCAAAAGCCTCATGGTAATATAAATGAATTTTTCAGCCATGCTCTGGGGAGAGGAGACTTACTGTTTATGTGCATAAGCTGTTTCAAGTCCTGTTTCCTTCTGATTTCTGTATCTTGATTGGATGGTAATCTGTGAGATGAATCCATTCCTGATGGAGACAGAACTGCAACTTTAAGATGGGTTTATCTGCGCTAGATTTGACTTGGAGAAACTTTCTTGCCTCAGCCAGGAAAAAGTTGAGCTCTTTAAAAAAACAAAAAAGTCACCCCCTACTCCAAATCTCCAAATTCAGCTGACTAATGGGCATAAGAGGGGAACATTTCTTCTGGAACCTTATTCCAGAAGAAAACAAAAAGTTTAGTTATTGAAGAATCCAGAGCTGGACAAATACCTGTAAATAATAATTTCCTCTTAGAGTGCTTGCTAAACCTAGATATCAAGAAGTAAAACTGTGAAAGGAGTGGCTTTTGCAACCTAGTTTCCTCCTAGGTTGTCTTAAACAGTGATTGGAGTTTTTAATTATTACTTTCCATTTCTATGGCCACATTTTTCTAAAACAGCTTTCATCTTATAGCAGCGCCCAGATAAAGGAGGGGAAAAGTGCAGTGTGACACGGTTATCTGCACTCTTATCTCTACTGGGCTATGCTAGTAGTAGGCCTGATTCTACACTGGCTGTAGATCTGTGTGTGCAAGTTCTTTGTGTTCTGACTTGCTGAAGTTGATGGGAATCTAGAATAGGTTTTTGGCTCACATAAAGAGGACTTCACACTACTGCTCTCAGAAGACACTCAGCTGGGGCCTACCATCTTACCCATTCAATTTTTGAGGCCCTCTGTAAGGCTTCCCTTGTTAAAGGCTCTAAAATGGTGTTCTGACCAAAATATTGCTCTCTGACAGTAGATGATACCTCAGATTTGACCAAATCCCAAATCTTGAGATGGTGGTCATCCTACCTAATACAGCAGTGGTGTCCACAAAATCCAATTAATTCTCAGTAGCCTTAGTGGTGTTTATCACTTTTCTTTCCTGAGTCCTTAATCAAGAAGCAAACAGTAATCTTAAAGCATCTGATCATCTCAGAAGAATTAGAATTTGAGCAGCTTTTTTGTGGATAAGACCTTATATACAAGTGACATTTCAGTGACAGACCATAATGTGCCCTGATGGAGGAATATGGCTTCTCTTTCTAATCTGGTCTAGCTGGGTGTATGTAGGGGTGAGTTAACTTTTTTCTTGAAGTCTGACCTATAAAAGGACTTTGAGGAATGAGAGCTGGATATCAGTGTGGGAGCTAATGCTTAACAGGCTGACTTCCTTAAGGGCCTTTTATCTTGAAGAGTTACTTCTCAGAGTTGTGGGGAGAGCGGTTATGGAGGTTTCACCCCAGTTTTGGTTCATCTCATTTGCTGCTAGCTCCAAGGAAATTCTGTTTTGAAAACAGGAGGGTGATACTGAATTTGGAAGAAGCTCAGGGAAAAACTGAAACTTTTCTCCAGGTATCCAGGACAACTTTACCTTGCTGACTTTAAGCTCCGTATCAGTGGGGGGCAGACTGAGCAAAACTGGAGTTTTGTCTCCCTTACTGTTGGTATTCACCAGCATTTTTACACAAATGTATCAAAACCTAGAATGTGTGTGTGCTGCCTAAAATGTATGCTCACTTACCTCTTTAAGGAATGAATTGAATATTAGTTTGCCCTGAACCAGGACAAATCCCCTAGGGGTGGGGGAAAGCAGCTGCTCCTGTTCAGTTGTTTTGATAGAACCACTCACCTAAGCTTCTTTCTTGCTTCAAAGTTCAACAGTAGTTCAAAGTTCCTCAAACCAAACCAAGTGTTCAGGTTGCTGAATGATTAAACACAGGATATATACTGATTTGTTCTCAGGTTTCTTAATCAAGTCATGATGTACTTAGCCTGTCTAGCTTCTTTTTAGTTATTTTTCAGGTAGCTACATATGCTTTAGTATGGCTGCATACACTTAAATGTATAGCTGAGAATAAGCTTCAAGGAACAAAAACTTGGTGATAATAGCATGGGTAATATTAATGGAATTTGTTGCTTTCTAGCCAGAGGTGCCTGTGGAAGTCTGTTTGAGCAAGTAGGGAATTTCCTAGTTCTGCTAGCTGTTGAGAACATGTACTCACAGAAAACCCTTAACAATAAACTCATTATATTGTATTTGTTCCAAAATCAGCCTGAGATGTACTAGTTCAACTTATGAAACAAAGTTTTAAACTTTCCCTGAAACAGCTTTTGAACAGCTTTAATCTTTGCCTCTAAGTTTATTTGTGTCCATTTTCTTCCATGCTGAATCTGTCTCTAGAATGGTTATTTTCCTCCGAATCCTGAGAATTGTCATCTTGATAAGAATATTTCGTCTGGCTTCACAAAAGGAGCAACTTGAAAGGGTGACCAGGAGAATGGTAAGTTGGCCTCTTAACATATCTAGACTACTTATTAGTAGTTTCCAGCTCATTTTTCAGGCAGCATCAGTGGTAAGTAGCAAGACTGACCATGGCCTATTGCTCTGCTATTGCTAGTGTTGCCCAAGCAGCATATCTGTTCCATATCCCTGACAGGGCTCTGGAGCTTTGCCCCCAGCCTCAGTAAAGGATTGTCATTCTTGGCTTTGTTCAAGTAAGCAGCAACTTGACCTGGAAGGCTGGCATGTCAAAGTGATTGCAACACCCCCTGTGTCTCAGCTGACAGTTTCTAGCTTGTGTGGCACATAGACTCTTTTCCCTCACATGGGGGAAGGTAAGAGTTTTAATGCATCTGATGCTTTATTTTGGGTACAAACAAAGCAATCTCGCTAAAGCCCTATCCACTGTCAATGCCTCTTATTTTCATCAGGGGCATTGAAGTTGTGCTTAAGCTTCAGGTATGTCATATTGTTTAGGAAGAAGCAATCCTTAACTTTATTCTTTTTCCCTCAGTTTTCAAACAGTCAAATAACAATGACAGATTCATGCTGCAGTATTCATAGAATCTGTAGTGTTCTTTTCACTAGAATAAATTTTGGTATTTAAGGGTAAAAATTCTATATAGAGCTTCTACCTAGAAGTTAATACAAGGAATTTGCTCTTGGATAATGCTGTAATGAAGTGAGGCTCTGCTACTCAAGCTTAACTGGAGAGTCTACATGGTTGAATTTTCCTACTAACAGGCAACAATTGGTGATTGTTGGCATTCTCGTGGAAGATTAACTCTCTTTTTTTTTTTTTTTGTCAGGTCTCTGAAAACAAAAGACGTTATGTGAAAGATGGCTTTGATCTGGATCTCACTTATATTACTGGTTTGTGGAAACAAATGTCACTTTGCAGCATGTTATGTCCTGTGAAGACTTGTTTTACAGTTAATAAGAGCTTGTAATGAATTACAGACAATGTTTTAGACTCATGAAATTTAAGTATGAAGTCAAACCAGGCCTACTCCTTTTCTGTGGGATTTTGAAATATGGATTCCCGACTGGCACTATTCTCCAGAATTAGCATTCTGGGAGAGTTGTACATGCTGTATGTAATGATAGAAATTTATCCTAGTTCCCTAGGCCTAGGGAACCGGTTGGGAAAATATTTACTTACAGTATTTTTGCTTCTGATTCTATGGAGACTGACACTTGATGGTGGCTGATGCTTTGGGAAGCATTATTTGTCATGCTCTAGCTATGCTAAATGTAGAGGAAAGCCTACCAAAAATGGGTAGATTGTTCTTATAATTAGGGTAAGAATAGACATTTCATAAGGATGTTTCTCAGTCATGTAGTTCCTATGTGCAGGGGGGCTTCCTGCTGTTACTTGTGATTGCTGTCTTCTCAACAGATCGAATTATTGCAATGTCATTTCCATCTTCTGGGAAGCAGTCTTTCTACAGGAATCCCATAAAGGTAAAAATCTTACCTACCAAATTCACTGTTTCTGAAACCTGTTTCTTTTATAGGTTCCCACTAATTTACATGTGGCCTAGATCATGTCAGTCCTAGTTTTGCTGCCTTTGCTGTCTGGAATGACTGACTGATGATCTGCAATGTGCTGCACTGCTTATGTTGTAGTGTCTCAGCTAAACCTAGTAGCTTTCTCTCACTGGGGACACTCCAGTGCTTTGATGCTCCTGTTCTTTGGGCATGTTTTGAAAAATCAGGGTGGTTCAGGCTAGTAATGGTGATAAGATCTATTCACCTAAGTAAAGTTGCTTTAAAGGTCTGTATACATAATGTTCTTTTTAGAGCTCTGCTTCCTGATATTGTAGAAACATATATAGGGCCAGGGAGATAGCTGCAGTAGTACTTTTATTCCAGATGAGAACCTGAGCTGTCAGGTTGGAAAGGCCTGCTTTCCAAGTGCTGTTCATGAATGCAGTTGTTGATCCCCCCTGGGGGGTGGGGGATTGAGGTGGCAGTGGAAATAACAAGTAGAGCACTAACTACTCTAAACTCATTATTGCTTAGGAAGTTGCAAGATTTTTGGACACCAAACATCCAGGCCACTATAAAGTCTATAATCTCTGCAGTAAGTATGTTTAGCTGCTGACTATATTTGAGATAAAATTTAATGTATAAGTGAAAAGTATGAAACCAGAAGCTAAGCATGCATGGCTTTAGCCAAGTTACTTCTGGTGTTTTTTTTTTGTTTGTTTTCATTTTAATCTGTCTATTGACACTGCTGTATTTTAGACACTAGTACATGCTCAGACCAACCCTTGTGTGTTACAAACCACTTTCTTTGTTACAATCCTTCTCTCTTCCTGGCGTAACTTCACATCTTTCCCCATAGGTGAACAAGGCTATGACCCCAAGTACTTTCACTACAGGGTGGAAAGGATCTTCATTGATGACCACAATGTCCCAGCACTACAGTGAGTCTTGTCAAGAAATACATACATTGTAATAGTTCTCTGTAGGCATTTGCCTTGATCCACTAACTTTGCTCTTATTTAGGGACATGCTGAAATTCACTGCCAGTGTCCGTGAATGGATGAGTCAGGATGAGAAGAATGTCATAGCAATTCACTGTAAAGGGGGCAAAGGTAGGATTTCTCATGTGCAATCTGTGTATGCTACAAATCATGCTTCTTTGTTATTGTAGCTTCTTTGATTAGAGTTTGGCCTTAAACCGTAGTATGAGATGGGTTTGTGATGTAATTTGACAAATACTGCAGACATGTGATGACTAGCATGACTACAGTACTCTGTTTAGTATTAAACAACCTCATTTTTAGGTAGTCTAAATTGGTTCTTAGTCTAAGCTGTTATTATGTCTCCTAAAATGTTCTTCAGTAACTTTTTGGTGTTCTGGCAGCTGGGACAGCAGTCCCCCATGAGAGACTGGGAATAGGGAGGCTACTGAAATTACTACTATTAAAAGTGTTAGGCTGTTGCTTTGGTTTCTGGTAGCCAGGCGCCCATGCTGAATATTGTGCACTGTAATATGACTCAAACTATCCATTGTTTAGGTTGGAAAAAGACCTTTAATATCAAGTCCAACTGTTAATCCAGTACTACCAGATCTACCACTAAACTGTGTCTCTCAGTGCCACATCTGCACATCTCTAGGAATACCTCTGGAAGGGGTGATTCGGCCACTTTCCAGGACACCCTGTTTGACCTAAGCTTGATGACCCTGTTGGAGAAGAAATTTTTCATAATATCCAATCTAAATCTTCTCTGGGACAACCTGAGACCATTTCCTCTCCTTCTATCACTTGTTACTTGATGGAAGAGACCAACCCCACTTCACTCTGACCTTTACAGTGAAAAGGTCTCCTCTGAGCCTCCTTTTCTCTACGCTAAACACTGCTGCTCTCAGCTGCTCCTTGAAGACTTGTGCTCCAGACCTTTCCCCAGCCATGTTGCTCTTCTCTGGACACACTCAATGTCTTTCTTGCTGTGAGGGGCCTAAAACTTAATGCAGGATTCAAGGTGCAGCCTCTCCACTGGCAAGCATAGAGGGACAATCACTGCCTTGGTCCCACTGGCCAGAATATTGCTGATACAGCCCAGGATGCCATTGGCCTTCCTGGTCACCTGGGCACACTCTGATTCATGTTCAGCTGCTGTCAGCCAGCACCCCTCAAGTCTTTTTCCAGTGGGCTGCTTTTCAGCCAGTATTCCCTGAGCCTGTAGCACTCTATGGGGTTGTTGTGACCCAAGTGCAGGTCCCAGGCCTTCACTTTATTGAACCTCATACAGTTGGCCTTGGTCCATTGATCCAGCCTGTCCCTGCCCTCCAGCAGATGAACACTCCCACTCAACTTGATGTCTTTTTCTTCAAACTGACTGAGGATGCACTCGGTTTCCTTGTCCAGGTTGTTGGTAAAGACATTAAACATAACTGGCCTCAAACTTGTGCCCTGGGATCACCACTGGTGACCAGCTGCCACCTGGACGTAACTTCATCCACCTTGATTCTCTGGGCCTGGCCTCCAGACAGGTTTTTACCCAGTGAAGAGTGCACCTGTCCAAGCCATGAGCAGCCAGTTTCTCCAGGAGAATGCTGTGGGAAATGGTGTCAAAGGCTTTACAGAAGCCCAAGTAGACAACATCCACAGCCTTTCCCTCATCCATTCAGTGGGTCACCATCTCATAGAAGGAGTTCTTGTTGATCAAGGCGGACCTGCCCTTCATAAATCCATGTTGGCTGGGTCTGATTCCTGGTTGTGCTGTATTTTTTGTGTGATACCACTCAAGATGGTCTGCTCCGTTACTTTACCCCTCTAGAATGTTCCAGGTACTGCTGGATCTTAAATCAAGATACACATGATATTAGGTGATAGAGTACAATGAAGTTTTATGGAAACAAGAATAGTGAAAGTTACCAAACATATGAGCTAACCTGCAGGTGCTACCTGAACCAACAGTGGTGTGGGAGCTGTTGAAATGCATAAATATCTGCAAGTAAGCCAAGTTTCCCTGCAAATGTCTGCCACACCTTTAGCCACCTGCCGTTACTACTGCAGCAAATACTTGGCTTAAAGTAGGTAGTTACTTAACATTAAATAGTTGCCCCCAGGTGGAGCTCTGTCTTAAAAGGTTTTGCAAAACTGGATGTTGAAATTACCTGCAGGTCAAAACCAGCTTGAAGAACAAGTGTGGGGAGGGTGACTTGACCCCTGAGCTTTTTAAATAAAGAACTGAAGCTATATAGGCATCTTCATGCTAGCAGACTTGATGGCTTCTTAGTAGAGTTGCAGGGAGAACAGTTGGGACGGAGAAACAACTGTCCACACTTACAGCATTACATTACAACTATAAACACTTCAAAGTTTCAGTTTATAGCCTCATTTAGTAGAGCTTGACTCTATTTCCTGCTGGAGTATGCAGATACTGACCAGCTGCCCAGGTGTCTCTAGTAATGAAAATGTGGGGACAAGGAACAAGTTGATACCATAAACAATACTACATACTGTGATATCTTGTCTTTAACTCATTCTTCTCAGAAATACTTGACTACTTGTTAGTCACTTATAACTCTTGAAATAGATAACAGGAGATGACTTCACAAAAATAATCTCAAATACCTTTGAACTGCTCTAATTTAACTTGCATTGTATGTCTAATACAGGCAGGACTGGAACAATGGTCTGTACTTGGCTCATAGACAGTGACCAGTTTGAGAGCGCAAAGGTAAAAAGTGCTGGGTTTTTTTTTATTTGTTTAGTATTCAAAATGTCCTCTTAGGATTTCCTGAATTGGTGAAATGCACTAATACTCTGCAAAAATTCTATACTAGAAAAACGATTCTCTGAAAAGTCTGGTTTTAAAAAAGTTTATGAAAGTCTTGCTACAGTGTAAATTCTGATGGAGACTATTTGTGATCTGAAAGGAGTGAGAAAATAACATTTAACAGGTCACCAACTTGAAGGGGTTTTTTTGGAGGAATAATGTGTCTAGGGTCTTGAGCAACAACTTAAGCTGTAGGTGACTTCTGAGCAAGCTCTCCCAAAGATAGTATCACTAGTTTTAAGTGGTTTTAAGCATTTTTTTTTCCTAGTCTTCCTCCAAGTAGTGTGAGGCATCAAGAATTGTCTTGTCTTGACAGCCAGCATTACAAAAGGAAGCTCTTCTAGGAAAAGGGAGAAAGATCAAGTCCCAGCCAGGACAGGTGCTGATGCTGCTTTAGTATCCCAGGTCTGATATATCAGCTGGAGGCTGGGGATGCAGAAGGCCCAGGACACTCAAGGTAGTCTGGGCAGACTGTATATCCATTTAATCACTCTGTTTTCCTCCTTTGCTTTGTGAAGAGCTAGTGTTCAGCTTGGTCTGCCACAGACCACTTGAGAAATATAAATGGTTTTAAAGCAATTGCATGAAAGTTGTATTGCTCTCCTTCACTCTTTCATGAATGACAGATTTATGTGTCTGACTGTCTAATTAGTACTTTCTTCTTGTAGTTAAAAGTCTCCTTTAGAAGGTACCAAAATAATGATTGCATATTTCCACTTGCATTCTTTTACTGGACTTGAGTAGTGTAGTTCTAGTTTACTATCTGCTTCTCAAGAAGGAGAATGGTGGTGGGATGGATAGCTTAACCCTTGAAATTATCATTCTACATAGGAAAGTTTGGACTACTTTGGGGAGAGGAGAACTGATAGAAGCACAAGTACCAAGTTTCAAGGAGTTGAAACACCCTCACAGGTAAGCTCATGCAGGTTCAGAGAAGTAGTCAAACCAATACTAACCTTGTGAGTTCTTATGCTGCCCTACTCCCCTGCCTTGTTTCAGAGATGTAGGTTCCTATTACTTGCTTAACTCCTGAACTTTCTGTACTCTTTCTTTGAGAGTTGTAATATGAACAGCTGACAGGGTTGCCCTGTATCTTTCCCCTTCCCCTTATACCTTTCTCTGATCTGAAGTATAGTATCTAGGATAACAACAGAATTCTTGAGATTGGGAAAGCTTTCCGTCCAACTCCGCTGTTCAAGCAGGGTGACAGCTGTGTCTGGTCAGGTCCAGAATATGTGCACAGATGCAGATTCCACAGCATGTCTGGGCACCCTCACAGGAGTGTGACTCTGTGAGGCAATTGGACTGTTAACAAGGATGCACAGAAGCCTGTAGTGAGCCTGGGATGGGGCCATGGCGCTGCTTTGACTTGGGTGGAGAAATGCATCTTCTCCAGACTGCATTCACTGGGAAATACTACACAAGTTTTTGCCTCAGACCACATTTTTGCACATCTTGATTTACTGCTCTGCGTGATGCAGAGTTGGGAAGTGAATCTTGTGATGGGTACTTAAAATTGCTGGTATAAAATAGAAATATAACTGTCCTTCAATAAAATGAAAATTTCTAGTATGTTTAAACATTTGGCCTCGTAAGGCTACAATATAAAATATCCTCACTTCTTGCTGAACTAAAAAGCACAGAATTCCTCTTAAAACATGAAATGGAAATGCTGTTTAAAAATGTAGACGTTGAATTTGTCTAGAAGATTGTTTCTGCAGGGGAAAGGAAGGAGAGTAATTGTCTTTCTTCTTAGCTTTGGACTTTGAAGAGCTAAAAACTTGGAGTAAAAGAATCTATTTAAATCCTACTTCTGCCTAGAATTAATCTGTGGTGGGTACAGAAACTGCATAATGTGTCTGGGTTTTTTGCATTACAGAGTAGGTATGTTGGGTATTATGAGATCCTGAAAAACAAGTATAACTTGGAACTCCCACCAGAGAGACAAGTCAAAATAAAAAACATCAAAATCCACACTATACATGGTAAGAACTCTTGTATTTGGGCATTGCTCTATCTGGTAATGATTTCCTATTACAGGCAGCTGATAACTGTCTCTCTTGCTAAGCCCATGATTGGAATGTAGACTTACTGGGATTTGAGGATTTAAATGACACAGAACACAATGAAGAGTATTTTGTAGTCAGTTGCTCTATGTTGTGTCATTTTCTAATGTCTGATCAAATGATGGCTCACATACAACCTGCCCTTTTTTGGAAGGGGAATCACTTTTTCAGTGAGACTAACTCCTGATGTGGGACTGGATCCACTAATGTTTCTGAGCTTTAGATACATGCCTGTTACAGTGCACGTGTGGTGATAATCTTGATCAATGGCTGGAAGTTCATCACTCCTTGTTCCAGGGGTGTTCAAACTGCTGTTATTGTTCAGTAAATGGAACTGGATTTTACATTAGCCTGTTCCCCTAGTGAGGGGAACTTCACAATATAATTTTCAGCCACTGAATCCTTTAGCTTATCTTTAGCCTTTGAGTTCTCTAGAGTCTTGAGCAAGGCATTCTGGAAAGAATGCAGTTTTGAATGAGATTGAACTTGGTTTTTGTGACTACTTATGTTTCCAGCTAATGTCTGTGCCTCTGGTATAATGCAACACTTTGTTCCTAGGAGTTGGGAAAGGCAATGGAACTGATATGAAGGTGCAGATAATAACAAGGAAGAGAATTGTACTACAATGTGTATGTGGCAATCAAAAAAACTGCAGGGTGAGTACTATGAAGACACTTAAGTTGAGTCACAGAAGCTAAAAGCTGATTTATAGGTTAAAAGTGTCTTAGTTTTGTCCAATATTCAATTTCTACATAGTCTTAACTAAATGGATGGTATAAATTCTAAGAGGATGAAAAAGCTAAACTTTGCCAAATCTTAGGAAATGTAGTGGTGAGATAGTGAAAGATTTCCCTGGGAGTCCTTTAAATGCAAATAGTTCACTCTGTCCCGAGCAGCTTAAACTGTTGTCTGTTATTCTAGCACTGCTGTTGTATTTGTGTACCATGAATGAGTAGTTAGGTCTTGTCATGAATTGGTCCCTTGTCTTGCTGCAGAGGTTTTCATAAAACAAATTCTTTATTCTGTTATCCAGCTTTTCTTAGATTCTGAAAGTGACACTGTAGTCATTGGCTTGGAAGACTGCCCTGTTCTAAGTGGTGATGTGAAAGTCAGATTTGAATGCAATTCTGTAAGTACGCCAGTGTGAAGACCTTCAGTTAGGTATGGGGAGAGGCTGCAGTGCAAACTGCAGTGGGTCCTGCCTGGCTGGGCAGCACAGGGCAGAATCTGTTCCTTCCCAGTGACTCCCACTGTGTGTCACTGTGCAGTGAGGGATGCAGCAAGTGGTGTAATATCAGCCTAGGCAAGCAGGGGAAGCACCTGGCTGTTCAAACAGCAGTACAACCCAGGCATTTTAGTTGGGTACCTGCTGCTCCTAACCATGGGAGTCTCACCTCATTGTATTGAATGACTTGGTACTGAAATAATTGCAGAGAAAATAGTGATCTGTGTATGATATGGGGCTCTTCAAGTGTAGTGATTCTGACACTGTAGCTTTTTAAACCAAATTAGTGAAGAAAAGTGGGTACCCTTGCTCTACAAACAAAAGTTCTGTTGTGTAACACAGTCCTTAAACAAGGTGTTTGTGTTTAGGCTCTTCCAAAAGGCTATGATGGCTGCCCATTCTTTTTCTGGTTCAACACTTCCTTTATTGAAAATAACAGGTAAGGATATTAGTGAATGCCTTCAGATCCTAACTTATGGTGTCTGCATAGAGCTGAAAGATCATAAGCATAGTACTAAAAGCTGAGATAGGGCAGGCCTGATCAGCCAGCTAACTTTCATGTGGGTACTAGTCTTTGATCCTCAGCTGTAACTTGTGAGCTGGCAGTTGCTCATGACAAATATTTTAAACATATGGAAGCTTTTTATCTTAACTTACACCACTGGATTATTTCCTTGGTGCTTTCTAACCATTGTTAATGAATTTGAATTAAAAAAATGTAATGCTAACTATTCAAATCTGCCATCCTCTATAGTATGGCTGCCTGAGAAGCAGGAGCTCAGTAGCTTAGCAGGCAGACATTAAGACCACAGTTAGAGGTATTGATGCTTGGAATCACAAAGAAAGGCCTTCTTATGGCTTCTCATGTTCTTGATAAAGTTAGAAATTTTGCTTTTGATTTTGCTTGCAGAGACTGGAACTCCTGGAGAAGCTCCAGCTGGTGAAAGTTGGGGCTTCTCTGCCTTGCTTTGGGAGTGATGTAAAAATGCAGAGACAAGAGAGCCTTATCTTTGGTCTGCCTTGCTTGACAGATTTAGGTAGAGGAACAGTGAACTTTGCATAGGAGATATAATTACTGTGTTCTCCATGACTGGAATAGAAAGAAGACAATTTTCACTTAACTGATCCTGTTAGAGCCTGAGGAGAGGTAGCCATGAGTCTCTTTGTAACAGTTAACTTAATATGCTCAGCCAGCAATGCACCTTGCAGTCTTGATGCAGACCAATTAAACCAAGCCAGTGTCAGGAAAAATGTGTGCCAGCTGTCTGATGGCCCTGGAACGTTGCCATCTTGAAGGTTTTGCTGAAGAGCTTTGTTTCCTCCAGAACTATGGAGGATGCCCCACTAGGCTACCTTTTGAGTAGTGAATCAAATCCTTGCTTTTAGGAAGGTTGGTTATTAAATTCTTGGCACTTGCATCATATCAGGAGGCCTTGAGCTGAATGCAGTAAAAATTTCTCTCTGTCTTGCACTGTGGGGCTCTGGGAGGGTGGTGGGGAGCCAGTCCACAAACCCATCAGGTTGCCTTTTTTTCCGAGATGACTATGCAGGCATGGCTGATGTCTGTTTAAATTCAAGGTCTGGGGCTGGATTTAATATTCTAGGGCTGACCTAGAAGAATTTTCTGCTGGCTGAAAGGAAAAGCATGTCTTAGGCTGTAAGATATGCTACTGAATTTTGTCTTTCAGACTCTACCTTCCCAGGAATGAGCTGGATAACCCTCACAAGTCTAAAACATGGAAAATCTATAGTGAGACATTTGCTGTGGAGATGAACTTTATTGATGCATAAGGGAAATCTGAAAGAAGGAAAACATGTAAAATTGATCTCTTTCCTGGAGAATGTCTTGCTGTTTCAGTATAAAGTGAAGCAGTGTCACTTGGATGTGTCTACACAGAAACACACTAAGTACAACTTCTCAAATAAAGCTACATGAAGTTCTGTTGCACGGGGCCAAAACACTCTGAAGAGTTACTTAATGTCAGTTGACTGTCACATCATGGGCTGCTGGATTCCTAGAGTTTAGGTATCTCTGCATACAGCTAATTCTTGTTAGAGTAATCAAAAACAATTACTTGTCTTTAAGCATGAGCATTACCATGATGGTTGAAGACCAGCAGTTTGCATGAGACTGGAAAAACCTGACATGATTCTCTCAGCATTGAGGTTTTCCACAAATCAGTAGAATATGGGAATTTTGAGGGAGAAATATTAATCTCCCTCTGTTGGATTGTTGCTTCTTGAGCAGAAGCCTTGGTATTGAACTGCTCTTCATCAGTAATCAGTGATTTAGTGCTTTGAGCAGCACCTGGCCTGGGAGCTGCCTGTGGAGGTTGGAGACTGCACAGCTGCTTTTCTACTGCTGTACCTCCCCACAAAGGGCTGCAGTGGCCACTTGCCCTAAGGCTTAAGACTGGCTGTCATCAGCTCCTGAGCATTCTAGCTGCCTGGGATCAGTTAGTGTGGTTGCCTTAATACCTGCATATGAAGGGTTTGGTCTGTGCACCTGCTCATTTGAGCAAATAGTGCAAATGCTCATTGGCTCCTTCTGAGTTGTACTAAGACCCATAATGCACAAACTTCCAGGATGCTTTTTCTACTTCCAGCTATTCTCATCAGTGCAGCTCTTCTGTGGAGACTGTGCCTTCATTTGTGTGAAATGTGTTGAGGTGTTAGCTTCTTGGTTCTGCTGCTTCATTAATCTTTTTGTTCCTGGGAACCAAAAAGTGGAAGGGAAATGACATAGATTTCCAGTTAATGAAATAAGCAGAGAGGTCACATACCTCCTTGTGCTCACTTGAAGGTAGTTATGTACTCTGAAGCATATCATGTGTGGGCTCAACTTCTGCTATTGCTATGTATTTACCTCAGTGTCTACATGAGTGTGCCTAGGGGCTAAAAAAGGATGCCCTTCATTGCAGCTCCAAGTGGCTGATGCCCAAGTTCATTTTGGCTTAGCTCAGGCAATTGGATATCTGTCCACTGCCCTAGGGTGCCCTCTTATATATTTGGCAGGGCACCTAAGGTGACCCGTCTTCCTGCTTAGGGAGCAAGCCAGTTTGCTCAGGCAGCAGCAGCAGAGGCTGTAGCAGCAAGTCAGATTTTCTCAGCTGAAGCACATGCAGTTAGGTAAAAACTAATGTGAAAGTAGCAATGAGGAACAAAATAGCTGTACAAAGGATATACTATGTTTCTCTTGGGAGATCCAGGCACCACTGCTCAGAAGAGGGTAACAATAGGCCCTGCCTCCCTGCTGCACTGACCTTCACAGGGTAGTGGATATTTGTCCCTTATATTTGTGGAATTTAGGTGACGCTGGACTCCTGGCGTTCTTCTGACAGAAAACCTTACAGCCTGTATCGTGGTAATCTAGCAACTTGAAATTTGAGGTGAACATTAATACTAGAACTGACTTTGGTACTAACAAAGCAACAAGCCAAGTGCTGAAGTATGGGTTTCATTTTCCATAGATGTAAAATCAGCAGTTTTTCACAGCATGTTACTCTAGCTGCCCCCTCTCCCTCAGTTTTGAGGGCTTTATATGTTCTTTGATTGTATAGTCTTTTTCTTTCATTCCAGAAAGGTGGTGATGCTGAATTCAACATTTTGTTTCTCAGCTAGATGAGCTTGTTAAATGGCATAAATAATTATCAGGTACTCAGTTAATCAAATGAAACTTTATTTCTGTGAGTTCTTATACCAACATCATGAAGTTTTTAGGTGAACAACTGATACACGTGTACAGCTTAAGCAGCTCTGAATGGAAAAATTACTGCTTACATCAACTTCAGAAGGTAAACTCAAAAATGCCACCAGCTTCTTGCTGTAGGTTGTTTTAAATACCCTGCTTCTCTTGAAGCTTCAATTTTTGTATTAAAAACTGCAACCATGAGCTTTAAAAAATGAAAGCAAAGACAAATCTTAGAAATAGATTGAAGTATTCCACTGAGGTGGAGTCTGTCCTCACCTTTTCATAACTATTAGAAACATGTACAAATATACTATTTATCTTAGCTAGACAACTCTGAAAAGAAGGGGAAGTCTAACAATTCTCAAAGCCTCAGCCTCCTACCTGAATCATTTAAACATTTGGTATAAATTCCTTTTAAAGTACTGGCAATTCAGAGTAGTGCTGCCCCTATTGTACCAGGCAGTCAAGCTGTATTGATGCAATAGACACTGAAGATTCTTCAGCCATGCCCTGCTTTAACTGCCTTTTCTCGTGGTGTATGAAAGGGAGATTGTTTTTTCTGCACTTGGAGGCTGGAGGAGCAAGATTTTGTGGAACTGGAGCAACCACCTTCCATCAAAGAGGCTGCAACAATGCAAGGAATGAGCCAGTTTAAGTGCACCCTGGCTCCACTGCAAGAGGCAGCAGGTATTGACAGGAATTCATCTATGCCTAAAGCTTGTTCCTATTTCTGGGATCTGAAAGGGAAGCTGTAACATGCAAAACTAGGTTGTTCCAGCACTGTCTCTGACAAATGTGGTTGCTGTGACAAGCTGCTGATCTCCATGTAGCTGTGATGATGCCAGTGAGTTAAAGGGCTCTGCCTGTGCCCCCCACTGCCCCCACACTGGTGGGCTGCAGTTAGAACACCCAGGCAGCACCTCTGGACAACTCAGGACAAGTTTGTGCTGTTCTAAGACCTGCACGACTTATTCCAGGATAAGGCAGTAGCTACTTCTTACAAAGCAGAACATGCTTGTAGAAAGAGCATCCTACTTGAAGAACAAAAGGGGCATCTGGAAAGAGGTGTCACTGCATCATTTTGGGTAGTACTGACTAACTGCACGTTTAATCAAATAACATGACCAAGCAGGCTATGCCCTCCAGGCCTGAAGGTGATACAAGCTATCCAATCATATGAGCTTTTCCCACTCAGCTGAAGAGACACAGCAAATGGCAAGACTCCAGCCCCAGCAAGACTGCTATGTCAGAGACCATGGTGTCAGTTAACAACTCACTTCTGGCTTTCTGTTCCTCTTCAGCTTTCTGTCCTTCCAGCATGTGCCCTATTTATGCCACGGTGATCTAAATGGGAGCCTGCGCAAAGTTACAATTCCATACTCAGAGGCAGCAGCTATTTTCAGCAGTGTCCCTTACGTTAAGTGGTGCTTAGAACATTCCAGCACTTCTTGAAAGGATTTAGGAAACAATGGAATGCAGCATAGCCTCCCTAATGTTGTTACTGTGCTTCTTTTATAAAAAATGTCGGCATATCTTGGGCTATAAGTCTCATATAAGGTAAGGGGTGAATGCTTCCTACTTTTATAAACCCATTCACTAGGATAAAGTCAGGCCCTCTTCCATGACCTTAGCAAGTCACAGAGCAGCAGGGAGCCAGAGCAGGACAGGGGTGTAGCTGGAGAAGGAAAGGTCTCCCTGGGTGAGGTGTATGTCCAAGTTATCTATACTCAACAAGATTAGACAAGAACTGATGTTATTTTGAGTCAGACATCAGCAACAACTGCAAAAGGTCACAACTGCAGCACAGTTTTAAAACCAGTGCTTTGCTGTAGACAACTCACAACCTACTCTTGCATGTTACGTTAAACCCCACAGGTCAATGTAAATATTTTTAGCACCAGTACAGGTCAGGAAAGACATTTATGACATGCAGTGTACCTAGTGCAGAATCTGTAAGAGGGAGATAGTTCTGCTTGTGCAATTCAAGCAACATATACACACCTCCATAAAATCACCTGATTTTAAAAGATTACAAATCTTAAACTGGAGTTCAGTTCCTAAAATTAGGTCGCTGATTTGGTTCTGCTCAGACCATCATGTGATCTATGTGTTTTTCATCATTTATTTAAATGACCCTTGAACAATCTCTTGTTCTTCGTCTGCCAGGCAGTATCAGTAAGAATCTATTTGTTTCATCAGAAGTTTCCTGCTGTACTCGTAGGCAAGGAACAGCGCCCCGTTGGCCACGAACGCACGGATCATAGTTGGTGTTAGTCCAGAATACAAGGCAAGCATGCCTAGAAATGAAACCAGAGCCAGTTAGCCATTTATTGCTGTGGCTGTCTGCATCAACCCCTCTGCTCTTACCTGTGAAGGATACTGAAGAAATCTTCTACTTAGAGGAGCATGAACACAGAGAGCCGAACTCACTGGCGTAGCTACTGATTGCAGTGGTACTGGATATTGATCTGGGAGTATCTAATGTTGTAACAGGAGTTTAGCCATGTAAGGGCTTATGCTAGATGCTTATTTCAGGTATGATAAGGTCTTGGCCAGCTGAGATAACGTGACAGTGGCTGTGCCACAGCTGGCAAGGGGGCAGCAAGACTATGTTAGAGCTGTGCCCCAGGTCAGACTCCAGTGCTAATGAGCATCCTACCTAGCAATGAGGCCAGGATTCATGTCTGCTGCCATGTATATTCTTAGACCCTCTTCTAAAGTGCCTGGCACAGGCCTTTTGATGCTAAGGTAGATGCCTCAAGTTGCCAGGCTGGATAGGGCTGTTTGATAAATCAATCCTCAACCATATATTAACTTCTAGAGGTGAAGAAAACTTCTGCATAGAACTTACCTAGTCCCTTCAGTTTTCATGTATAGGTTTGGTCACAAGTAATAGAGCCCATTTCTTTATCTGCTTTTAATGCATAGTAAGCTTCTGTTAGGTTTAAGTGAATCATCTCCTGAACCCAGAGTCAGGGAAGATGAAGTAGGTCTCAGTTTCTAGATTCCAAGCTGTCCATACTACATGAAGTAGATATTCAGTTGATCCGCTTGGATACTTACCTTCAGTTCTCACAACAGTTACAAATGTTCCCATAAAGCCTGCCTGTTTTCCAGCCATTGAAAGAACCTGAATTCTAGATTTGACACAGTCCACAGGATACACAGCAATCCACAGACAGCTGCCTCCAAAACCTCCACTTAGTAACAAAGGGATGGGACCTGAAAGTTAAGAAATACATTTTTATACCCCACAATATTCACTAACACAAATATAATATTATTTCATCTACAGGATTCAAAGGGAACAGAAGAAGCTGCTTATGCCAAAAGAGCAGTTGCTGTTCTCTCATTAACCTTTAAGTTAATTTCAAGCCACTGGTAAATTGTAAGTCAACTAGAAACTCAAAGATTATAAAGAGTGCCTCTTAGATTATTGGCAGTGTTAAAAAATTATAACTCAGAATTCAATTTTGATTGTATTAACTAAATTCACTTTTTTAACACTTGTAATCACTTTCCAAGGTTAATTGTGAAATGGTTTAGACAAAACATAATATAGTGTTACTAATCATATATAGAGAATTTGGTAGAGTTACTTTGTAATCAGTCATTTCCTTCATGATGCACTCTGATTTTGTATTTCCGATCAGATGTTTGTAAACGTTTTGTTACATGTCCAAAATGCATGCAGCTGAAATCCTGACTCCAAGCAAGACTGGTTCTGTCTTTTAACAGGAGACAGGCAGTCTTTATTCTGGCATCACCATGGTTTTTTCCCTTCTAATTTTCAATCTCAGTGTTCTCTTACTATCATTGTAACTACGTCTAAT
>NW_005054322.1:5892926-5901431 GCF_000277835.1 Geospiza fortis
ATACTTCAAAATCACTCTGAATGGCAGCTGAAATGAAATAGTTCAGAGTTGTGTTACACTGTGGGGTCAGATATTTCAGCAGTTTTGTAGTGTTAGCTCAGTGTATTAATTCTCTATTTATGATACATCCCGCTTCACTGGAAAATGGTCACATCAATAATTTATTACTGTGTATATACAAGATGCAGCCCTCCATATTTAGTATGCCTCATCTCCTTCATTTACATGTATTTTACAACATTATTAGTATATCTTCAGAGAAGATATGCCCCCCTTTATGTCCCCCATGACAGCATGTCAAAACCCACCCGTAAAAAGGCACCATACCTAATTCATCTTTTGATCTCCCAGAGGCAAAGAATGTCCGGCTCAGTTCATACCCTCCAAAGAAGAAAAAATAGCCTGGGACTTCCCGCAGCAAAGTGCTTGACAGGCCACGATAAAATCCAAGGGGACCATCCTTTTGGATAACACCCTTCACTACTGACCAAACTGTACTGAGAGAGGTTGACCCAGTTAGTGATACTTATTAGCCAGATAATGAGAAGTAACAGACCAGTAGGCAACTGCAGCAACAATTAATGGTGAGACCTAGCGTGCAAACAATTGAATTTATGTAAGACTTAGAGCAAGATCCTGCTGGGAGCCCTTCACTGGCATCCAGCTTTACTATCACCCAGAAGGTCAGCAGGCTGTGACCCTCCCAGTCACAACTCTTCTCTGGTTAGCAGTGCACTATAAATGTGACACTGAGCCAATACAGGATTTGAAGAAATAATACACAAGAAAGGGTTTCAGGGATATTGAGCTGGGTGTATACTTACTTGTGTCCCTGGATTATCTTTCCTGACAACTGCATTTCATGCATGGCCTGTAGCCGGCACTTCACCAGCTCTGTGGGACAGAGGACAAGGGTGGCAAAGGCAGAGGCAAAGGAGCCTGCAGCAGCATTCTGTAGATCACTGCAAGAAAGAAACTGCAGAAGGTATTTGGGCACTGACCTTCAGTGCAGTGGAGCCACTGCACCAGCAATGAGCTTCCTGAACCTGTACCCTAAGTATCATCAAAAAAACCTGGCAGTCTTGGGGGAAAGATTCTTGAGGGCAAAGGGCAGTTACTCAAACCAGAGGGAGGAAAAACCTAGCTCATTCCATATTCTTATACAGCTGAAAGACACCCTTTTGACACCAAAGAGGTGTGTTGCAACCTCTAACCTTTTAGCTATACTTGAATAATTGGAGCAGAAGAAAAGCCAGGAAAGGAAGATTTGATGGCATTTATGAAGATTTCCATAGACTTGTTTTACTAGGCAACTTTTGGTAGACCAGAAGCAATAATCACCTCATATAGATAGATGTCAGTATTTTCAAATTCACCTTACCAGTATTAATAAAGGCCTTCAGTGGAAGATGCTAGAAAACTGAAAGGCACAATGGATCACTGTACTCTTTGTATGGATGTGCTGCTATGAATGCAACCATGTGAATCAGACACAGCACAAACATAAACCACACCACCAAACAAGACAGCACTGTCATCTGCAGTGACTCAGTGTTCCAAAACTGGGGCTTATTTTGTGGTGACTTTACACATACCACAGATTCTGGGTTGCTAAACTGCCAGGACTCAAAAGGCTGGTACTCGAGGGCAACACTGCTTTATGATGAATTTTAAACAGGCTCCTACAGACACTGGTGTTTTGGACAGGAGCTGCATAATAGCATAGAAGTGGAGCTTCTCTGGGGAGTCAGCATAGCTGAGACTGATCTCACTGCAGCACAGAAATTCTTTCCATCCAAGGGAGATGCTTGCCTTGTGCCCAGCAGTTTGATACATCTATAGTATCAGAGATTAAAGCTACAACTTTTCACCTTGAAGCATCACAAAACTCAAGTTATGACATGAAGCAAAGCTCCTGGCATTCAGATATGGCAGTAATGAGAACTTTCAAAGTGGAAGATATCAGTGACTGCCTGCAGAGCAGCAAATGGAATTTAGCACTTCTTTTTCCAATTTGTTGTCTCACTTTAGACTTTATGATGAAATCTGTTGGTTAAACTAAGCATATGTTAAAAGATAAAGAGAATTTAGCATTTCTCCCTTCATCTCTTTTCTTTGCGACTTATGCATCAGTGATATGTACTCCTTTAACTGAAAAACATTTTGTAGTTTGTCCTTTTCTGAAGGTGTAACAGTACAGTAACAATGGGTGGGGATGTCCTGGACAGACCACATGTTCTCATCAGGGCCCTGCTGAAGACCATGTTGATACAATTCTCTCTTGCATGTGCCTCATAAGGTGCCCCCACAATAATCCAGATGAAGAGAATAAGGAAACAACACCAAGGGACAATCTTTCCAGTAAACTTAAATTCTTTAATGTTTTGTCCTAGAACAGCTCTGCAGTCACACTATTTGACCTTGAATCAACAAGGCATTAAAGAGCCATCTTGGATCTGAAAAGCACCATTACCTGACTAAGGAAATAATTACTAGATGGCAAAGGTGCTTGCTATTGCTACATACTCACATTCCCATTCTGTATCCAACACCAAAGACAGAGTAGTACACCAATACACTGTTTCAAAGTTTCCTGCACTACCTTCCCTACATCCCCACATGACCATGGTGCCTCAGTCACATGAGATGATCCCAGGACATCTGCACATCTGTGGTTCACCTCCCAGCATGATCATAAAAGACAGTGAAGAAGTGAAACACACTGCTGGTAGGCCTACCTCTTACATTTTAATGGGTAGGAAAAGGTAAGGGGTTTGTAGGGTGAGCAAGCTTTTGAACCTTAAATAAATACATTTTTTAAGCAAGACAATATTAGAAAAGTGCCTTTCTCCCTTAGTATGCCTCCTTGTAAGAAAAGCCACTACCTCCCGTGCAAAATCAGAACAACCTAGATATTAAAGGAGTACAAGCTTTCAGGTGTTGAAATGCTCCATCCTATTGGTAAAAATGTTCCAGGTGTTGAATACTCCAGTTAAGCTGTGATCATGTAAACCAGCCAGCTGCAGTGACTGGTTAGTAGACAGCTCTGTTATATTAGATGCTATATTGTCACACTAAGGCCTATATTCCAAAATTTACTACACTGTACACTGTCAGAGGAGAACCTGGGACCTCACTTGCACCTGACAGTACAGTATTGGCAAATAGCAGTTGCATTACATTTTATATGCTCATTTATTTTAAAATACAAACCAGATATTTATTACTAACCTGAGCTTTGTTTTCCTGTCTACTCCAACAATTCTTCTCACAATTTGTTGGCAAAATCCATAGCACATGAACAGAACGGAGTTTTCTGCAATGTTGGCTACAAGTGCTGGTGAGGTTCCCTTGTAGAAGCCTCGAAATCCCACTTGCTTATAGGTTTTGACAAAACAGTCAACAAGTCCTTTGTACATGCTGGGGAACGTCTGCATCTTCACCTTTGCAGTGTCAAAGGGCTGGCCAGTCACCACACAGGCTGTCCCACCTAGGCAAGCAGTGGAAGTTAACAGTGGCTGAAGGTTATCACAACTGCAACACCTATGCTGGAGCAGCAGTATTAAGAAAATCATACAGAAAGCAAAGATTAATTAATTCCCTGTAGGAAAAGACAAGTGCACTGATTTTAGCACAATGGTGTCAATTGTCACTGGTGAATTTAGTTACCTTAAGAAAAAAAATCAGGCAAAGGTGTAACATCATGATTCTCATTAAATATTTTTTTATCGCATGAAAAGCAAGCATCAAAATGAATCAGCTCACTTTTAGAGACTTGTACTGAATTAGAGGTATTGTTCTGCAATCAAGTCACTTGTGTCAATGAGTTAAACAACATTTTCCTTTGCCCATTAATGCAGGGGTTCGGAAGGCATCTCTGATTTTACATTCCAATAATAACAAAAAAAAATCTCAACCCTGAAAGATTAGTAATCAAGTGATTCCTCCAGGACAAGAGGAACACTGCTGAGAGTGCCAAACTGATCATACATAATAAATTGATAACCAAAGACTCAAACCCTTTACTTCAAAACTCCAAGTGGCTGTTAAGCACATTTCTTTCCAGAGACTGGAAGTGTCGAGTGTAAGCTGAAAAAGGGGAAAAGGGCAAAGTTTCTCAACATGTTATCTTTTCCAAACTGAACTGCAAGATCAATACCCTGAAAACTTGTGTGATATTTCCATCAATGTCATCAATAACCATTTTTCTCACAGTGCAGTGTTCTTCTGCTGATCTAACTCAATTCTGTAGTCTGCAGGAAGAGCTGATATTGCACTTTTTCAGTAAGAAACAGTGTACAGTGATAGCAATCTATTAGAAGCAGATACTTGACAGGAAACACATGATAGGTGTACCTTATATAGGGTTCATGGTTTTGTTTTTTAGCAAGAGAGAACTTTACTAAAACAGAAGCTGATCTTTAACCAAAGCACAATTGACATGCACATACCTTAAATTATCTGTAAATACAGATAGGAAAGCAACTGAAATGGAAACAAATTTGTGCATCCAATTAAGATTAGGTTTTTTTTGGTTTTTTTTTAAGTGGGGAGAAGAGTAACTATTTGTTTAACTAGTGTTATTAGCAGTCCATTTTACTCTTTGCAAACACATTTGCATAACATTGTTCTTGCTCCTCTGCAAAGAGGTACTTCAGGCCTTTGAGAGAAACTCAGGATCTAGCTGCCATAAAACCTCATTCTCAACCATATGGATCATTAAGAGCTTCAGAGCAAATCGTGCAAGGAAGCATGAAGAGTTTCCTGCTCTGGAAGGATAGCCAAGGAGAAAAGTAGCTGGCTCAGACCAGTAACACCCATGTAAACTTCAAATGAAAAGCAGAGCTGGGAAGGCTCAGCCAGTGTTATTTGCAGGGAAGTCAGGTAGATATTAATCTACAGGACAAATGCTAGGTTCCTGTAATAAAATAATGGCTGTTGGAAGATGTCCAGGGAAACCAGGAATGTTCTTGCAAATGTAAAGCTAAAAAATTGGGAGTTGACAGAATGGCTGTTCCAAAAAGGCTGTTAATGACATTGGCTCAAAAAGCCTAGTAAACTGCAACTTTGTAAGCCTCAAGATAAAGACCAAGAGTCCTAGTTATTATCTGAAATATTAAGAAAAAAATAATTCTTCCAGCCAGCAGTAAAGAGTCACAAAAAACCCAGACCAACTACACAATTAAAACAAATCAGAAACCCAAAAAGTCAAATCTGTTTGAAAATTCAGACAAATGTGGTCCTAATATTATGGCAGTGGTGGGGAAAAGAGTCCTACTGAATCAAAGAAGGTATTAGAGGTTGCTTAGATCATAGGCAAAGGACTATGACCACAGACAGACAAATGACTTATTTATTCTTGTCCAGAATTTGCTTGCCTCAACATGTCAAGACTGTATCTGGAGAGGAAGGTAAAACCAGGTTATGCATTTTCTGGAGGAAGAAGCTGTTTGCTTACTTAATTACATTTTCTAAAGAGCGCAGAGGGTGCCACACTGCTGTTACCCCTTCTTTCTCACTGCAGTGTTAACCTCCACTCTGACAAATGACTGCAAATAACTACCATTGAATGCACTAAACACCATTAATACTGCCATATTCACAGCATTAACATTGCCATAAAAGGACTGACTGCAATATTTATTATGTGGGAAAGAAAAAAAGATCACTAACATTGTCTAAACTGCTACTAAATTACAAAAGTAAATTAGACAAATCTTCCACCTTTTCCATATAACCACTGTTAGGTTAGAAGTGTCAAAAAGACCCCTTTTCCCTGGCAGAGTTCAAAATGGCATCCCTGAGCCAGAGACATTACCAACATGGCAATATCAGTGAGAAAGTGCAATCATATCCACACAACTGGTCCAGCAAAATTTTACAGCACAGAGTAGACTGAAGTGGAAGTCAGTTATGCAAATGCATCATCAGTTCTACTACTGAGCTTCACAGGTTTTAGAGATTCACACCAGGATGTTGTCTGAGCCAGAAACCCTTCAGGTAGCCTTTTGTCCCTTTCAGTTAGGGACGGTTCCTGTGACAAAAGCAGCACCTCAATCAACCACACACCAACTTCCTTGCAAAACTCTACTGATACTCTGACTGATTCATAAACTCATGTCAGCAGAACTTAAACCTCCTTATAGAAAATGATTAGTCTGAGAAAGTTGCTATGTCTTCTTCACTGTGTGGCAGGGGTTTCGCCAGGGAGAGCAATAGTGATACAGTTGCAGCACTGGCTGAGGTCACTGCTTCTCCTTATACCCTTAAAACACAGAGGGTGAGTCTTTTCAGCAACGGCAAACTGCTTTTATATTTGTCAAAGGCATTGAAACTGTCTCTCAGAAGTTTTGTGCAATTAAGCATTACCTGCAGCACCTGCTGTGAGGTCAATAGCAGCCTGAACAGCAGAGTTGATCCTCATGCTTCACACTTGTTTATCAATTATTTCAGAGCAAAGTCTCCTGTTTCCTGTTAGGTATGGAGATACTTGTCTCCTGAGGGAAGAGAAAGATAAAACATACACAGTTTACAATAACTTGACAGGCAAAAGCGTTACAGGAACACCCTCAGATCCACTCTTTCATTTAGAGACAGAAAATGGTTGTGCTCACGAATGAGACTTAGCATACTTGTATCTTGACTGATTTTGCTGCATTGGGCAAATCTGGAGTAGCACTGTCTAGCTTGAGCTTACTTGGGTTTTCCAGCTTCTTATCTCCCTGGATCTCTCAAATGAAAGCAAAAGAGTACATCCAGGGAACAGTGCTGAAGGTTACTTTTATATTGATTATAGAGGCATAGTCTTCCCTCAGGTGTTTAAGGCTGAAATATTTCATGCTTGTCTCAGCTCCTCACCCTCAAAACAGAATCTGCTCTCCTCATGGTGAAGAACAGCTAAGAAAACTCTACCCATGATGATACACTGGGTGGCTTTCAGAAGAGGAGTAAAAAGGGAAAGAACATGAACATCTTGAATTGTGTCTGGCTGTCATGTTCCTAGTGCAAGTCCCCCCCACAACAGAATATTATAAATAAGAATTACACCTCATCTCTCAGGAAGGCAGCTGGAAAGAAAAAATACAAATTTGACACTGAAATAAAACATTCAAATTAATTCAGTTCTCAAGTTTGCATCAAGATACTTTCACTGGGCAAGCAGTTAAGACAAGCTTTTTTATCTGGGGTAAAATAACTCAGCCAAAGAGCTCCCACTGTTTCAGAGCCATGCTGCTGTCTGGCAGTACTGTCAAAAAGCTGCATGAGTCTTAAAACCCACACAAATACACATGTGAATTAGTGCCTCACTGGCTTTTAAGCCTGTCTTCAAGCACAGTACATCAGTAAACAGAACAATTTTCACTCCTCTACCTACTGCAATGTTTCTTTTGAAGCCTGTTACCTCCCAAAATGTATTTTGGCATAATCTGAATGGGAAACATAATTCCCAGTAGGCTACCTTGAAAGAATCATAGAAAGACACATTGTATAAACCACATCCTTTGTACAAAAACCATAGACACTTGGATACAACCAAGGCTTTAAAAAAGCCTGTCTCTAAACAGATTTATTATTCTTGAACATTAGAAAAATACACAAGTAGGCCAAATATTGTCACTCAGTGATTTTACCCATCCAATCTGTTACGTAAATCTAAATGAGTTTAAAATAAAATAAAGCATTGCTCTTGCAATAAATGGCACTAACACAAGTAATTTCACAATTGTGGCTTCAGATTTGAACTGTTTTGTTACTGACAGCATGGCACACCAGGTGTTACTTCAACATGGAGGCTCCAAGGCCAAATTATGCTTGGTTATCCTATATATCCCATTAGAGTTCACACTGCACTCTGAGTTTTGCTCTTCATTTAGGGGAGAAAAAACCAAATCATTGAGACAGACTTTGAATGAAAGGAATTACTAGAGAGCAACAATTGCCTGCGTTCAGTAAAATGTACACTGGTTTCATCATGCTGAGTGCTTATCGATTCGTGCCAGTCCTCAAAGGGAGCATATGCCAGATCACCCACAGAAAACTTGGCAGCAGAAGGAAAAAAGTATATACCTATAAAAATAAGGACCTTTTAAGAGATAAGGAAGTTTAGTTGTCTGATCCATATCAGCCCAGTGCCACTTTCAGAAGATTTAAGTCTTAGTCAAAACTAAATTAGCATTATATCAGTACATACCTTTTTTTTCCTGTTTGTAATAATACTACTATATTAAAAGTTGAATGTTGGCAGAACGAGGCAGCAACTGCTCTGTGACTTCCAAAGCAAATCCCAACCTCAAACCTGGAAATACAGAAGCATTAGTTAGTGTAACAGGTCCTGCAGAGTCCTCTGCAAGCAGATGTTATTTCAGCTCCAGATGTTTCTCTCTGCCCATGCAGTCTCCAAAGACTGAGACGCACGCAGAAGGCAGCGCTGCTCCTTGCAATAGCCGCGTGGGCAGGCCGTAGCTCCGCTCCCCAAGGTCACAGCAGGCCGGCATGGGGTGGCAG
>NW_005054322.1:5901813-5905391 GCF_000277835.1 Geospiza fortis
GGGGCTGGGCTCCGCTTAAGCTGGGGCTGCGCTGTGTTTCAGCTTACTGAGCAGGATGCTACCGAATTTATGAATTAAAACATTTTTTTTTAATTTTCTTGGGGTTTTTTTTAGATATATGTTTGTTTATTTTTCTTCTAGTTGGGTGATTCTGCCGTTGTGGTTTTTTTTTTTTTGTTTTGTTTTAAAGGATTTGTTTAGGAACTGTGTATCCTGAAACAGCAACAGTTTGTGTATACAGTGGAACTGCCGTGAGTCCCAAGACATTTTCCTAAGCTGTCACTTTCATGATCCTGGCTTTTCGGGACTTTGAGGTGGCATACAATGACCTAAGCCGCTATGGCAAGGGCTAATACTGCTTTTCTCAGCTGAAACTACACAACACTTTGGTTTTTTTTCCTTTTGATTTTTCCCCCTTTTGATTTGCAGTTACCTGAAGTGCTTGCAATAAGGCTTATCAGGAACAAGGTCTGGTTGAAAGCAATAGGACACCGTACAGTGTGTGGCAAGGTAAATGAACAGCAGCCATAATGTGTACCAGTGATCAGTCATATTTGAGATTCTCTGCCAGACCAGGCAGTGTTTCTGGGAAGCACTATAATCCCTGTTGAGCTGCACATGTGTTTGCGTGCAGACCTACATACTTTATCTTAGATCCATGGTGTTTTCCACCACATAAAACCGATGGATCCTACTTTCACAGCTCAAACCAAGGAAAAAACAGCATAAGCAAAATTAGCAACTTAAATGTATCCTTTTTTTCCATCACTTTAAATTAATTGCAGGGTGCAGATTTTATTTTCCCATATGTTTATGTAACATATTGGTTGGAAGGGAGCCTAAAGACCATCTAGTTCCGAACCCTAGTCCCTGCCATGGGCAGGGACACCTTTCACTAGAGTGAGTTGCTCAGTTTTATCCAACCCGCCCTTGAACACTTCCAGGCATGGGGCATCCACAGCTTCTCTGGGCAACCTGCTTCAGTGCCTCACCACCCTCACAGTGACAAATTTCTTTCTAACAACTAATCTAAACCTACTGTCACTTTGAAGCCACTCTCCAGCTCTCTTGCTGGCTCCCTTCAGGTACTGGAAGGCTGCATTTTGGTCACCCTGAAGCCTTCTCTTTTCCAGGCTGAACAATCCCAATTCTCTCCTCCTTTCCTTGTCGGGGAGATGCTCCAGCCCTTTAATGAGCTTGGACTGATGAGCTTGGAATGAGGAGGATGTTCCTCCACTGGACTTGCTCTAACAGGTCAATGTCCTTCCTGTGCTCATGACTCCAGAGCTGGATACAGCACTCTGGGTGTGGCAATTGTTAAGAAAGAACAGCCTAGGTTACAAATGGTTTTAGAAATTGAATTGTAATTTCTTTAATGTGAAAAAAAATATTGCTGATTCTGTTGTAATTAGCGATTTGGAGTTAATTGTGCATCCCAAATAATCAGCAGTACTTAGAGATTACTGCTTCATTGCAAAGAATTTTGACCTGTGTGCTGGCTTTTTGTTAAGCAGAAATGCAGCACTGCTGGAAGATCCAGCTGGTGAAAGCCATCTAAGCTCCTAATGCAGTGAAGCTTTCAATTAAGATGCCATTAAACCACATTCTGCCTTCCATAACCATTTGCCAGCTGGAATATCAGACCTTGAGCATCTCAGGGTCCTCCTTCATAGCCACGTTCCTCGGGCACACCACCAGGCCTGATCTGCTCTTCTCTGTAGAAAACTTGGAGACGGCAACAGCGCTTGGAATGTTTCCTGGGAGATTTTATAGCCCTGGAATGTGGCACTTCCACGAACATACCGCCACCACGCGGCTTTTTCTGCTGCTTGCACCCCTGGCTGCTCAGCCAAACCCTGCTTTTTGTGCTGCTGTGGAGCATTTGTTTTGTTTTAAGGAAGACATTTATGTAGGAAGAATTTA
The DNA here is from genome assembly GCF_000277835.1 of Geospiza fortis. Taxonomy (NCBI): domain Eukaryota; kingdom Metazoa; phylum Chordata; class Aves; order Passeriformes; family Thraupidae; genus Geospiza; species Geospiza fortis. The sequence continues at coordinate 5,903,737 of NW_005054322.1, forward strand.
TGTAGGAATTGCATACCACGAAGTAACAACACTTGGTGTGTGTAGGGAGACCATGGAAGAACTGCCATGACTCCCGAGAGACTCTCCTAAGATGAGGTATCAATTTGTTTGGAGTTTAACTTCAAGCTTCCCCTCAAAGGATTTAGGCACGGCAGAAATGGGATATGTGTGCTGAGACCTTAACTCCTAAGAGCTTTGCAGGAATGTGGAAGCGCTTTCTGGCACTCAAGGGGTCTGGCTTGGGGTATTTGTGATTTGCTTTGGGATGTGATGTGTGACAGAGCTGCACAACTCTTCAACAGAGTATTTTGGCATGGAGGGATGGGTAACCTCTGGGAAGCTGACAGGGGGATGCCATGGAAACTAGTCTGATGTGGGAGAGCAAAGGGATCCCTTGCAGGCTGTGTTTCTGTCCATTCTACAGTCCAAAGCTACACCATCCCTACTCCTGGGCCCTACACCATCTCCAGCCAACCACAGGCTAACCATTTGCCCCTGTAAGCCACATGGCATTTCCTAACTCATATGGAAATCCTCATTGTCCAGGAGCATGAATGGCAGTTCTTGGCAAGTGCTGTCCCAGAATAGCAGCCAGAGCTGCAGGAACATCAGAACTCCCCCAGCACCTTGCAGTGGATGCTGTTCACACTGTTTGGAGAGGGGGGTCAGGCAGGACAGCTCCACATGGAGGAAAAGTGAGATGGCTTCTGCGGGTCAGGCCTTCCACAGGTGACACTGGTATGTGTACTGATATACTACAGTCAGCTGCAGGAGATGGGACAGTGCTCACCTTGCCAGGTGTGAAAAGTGTGTATTTTATGATTGGCTTTTCACATATAATATTAAAATGAATATTATATGTGCTATGTTAGAAAGTAATGCTGTATTAATTTTCTTAAGTAGTGTGTTAAATATAGTTTTAGGTTATAATAAAATGTTAAAATAGAAACTATGCTATGTAAGATACTTTTTTAAAAGAAAGGACTCAGTGAGATAGCAGCCACAGGACACCTAAATCTTTCAGAGAAAAAGAATTTATTGTTCCCTTATCAGAAGAAACGAACTTCTTCCCACCTCGTTCAGCCCTGAAGATGCTGTTAGGTTTCAAAGAAAGAAGCTGACGATGACCAGACAGAATCCTGTGTTTGAACGGAATTTATGCATCATGTATGGGATGTATGAATATGCAACAGGCTATTGCTTATAAGGGTTAATCCTCTGTTAACGGGGGTCCTTTTTCGGGCTCGTGCTGCCCAGAAAAAGGTACCCAGACGTCTATAACTCTTTGTCTCTATTGCCTCATATTGTCCTAATCCTAATTGTCCAAAATTTTTATTACTCTAATTATATTGCTATTTTATAACCATTTTATTACTAGTAAACTTTTAAAATTTTAAAAACAAGTGATTGGCGTTTTTCACACAGGGTAGATGAAGTGAAGGCTTGGGGACATTTTTGAAGCATGTTCCGGGAAGACGTGAGCCTTAACGTCTCTCTTGCACGGAGGAGCCCAGAGCTGGGCACAGCACTCCAGATGCCGCCTCAGCAGGGCTGAGCAGAGCAGGACCTGCTGGCAGTGCTCTCCTCACACCCGAACTCCCGGCGCCGAGGCCTAGGCCGCGAGGAGCGTTCCCGCCGGGTCGGGCCAGCTGCGC
>NW_005054322.1:5905625-5919205 GCF_000277835.1 Geospiza fortis
GGTGGAGGGGAGTGGCGTGGGCCGTGTTTCTCGTGTTGCTTTCCTTGCCGTCCTTCCCGTCTTGGAACGGTGTGAATGATCCGCATGTGTGACCTGACCGTAGCTTTGCTCCCTGTATCAGCAGAGCGGCGCTGCCTGCTGGGTGTTTTTGTTTCTGCACAAAGTACGGGCTAAGAGCTGTGTTTGGGAGTTCTTCGTTTTTACTAAAGTATTTTAAGCTGCTTTTAATGACACCTCAGTTGTGCGTTCATTCATTGTTTTTTAAACTTCAAAACTCCTCGATATTTTTGAACAAGCACCGGTGCTGTGATGGCCTCATGTTCAAAGCAGCTAGGGTTCTTTGGGAGCTGTGCTTGCTTTCCGAGGCCGGGCTCCCCAGCAGAAGGCAGACTGGATGGTAGGTGAAATACAGGGATGCAGACTGCAGTGTGCTGCTGGCTTTGAGTGCCTGAGGCTTTCAGCCTTGCTGTGCTTTGCTGCTGCTGTAGGCTAAGGTAAGGCTGAGAAGATTGGAGCTGTTCAGCCTGGAGAAAAGAAGGTTGCATGGAGACCTCATAGCAACCTTCCAGTGTTTGAAGGAGGCCTACAGGGAAGCTGGAGAGAGACTTTTCTTCAGGAATATGAGTACAAATTACACGAGGAATAAAGGGTACAGATGGAAGAAGGAGAAATTTAGGTTTGGTATTACAAAGAAATGCTTGTGCTTGAGGGTTGTGAGATGCTGGAACAGGTTGCCCAGGGAGGTTCTGGATGTCCCAGCCCTGGCAATGTTCAAGGCTTTGAGTGACCCAGTCTAGTGGGAGGTGACCTTGCCTATGGCAGGGAATGTTGGAGCTAGGTATCTTTGAGGTCCCTTACAACCCTTTAACAATCTGTGATTTCTGAATGGTTACATAGTTTTAAAGAGCATGCGGCCTGAATTAACAAAAAAGGAGTTAGTCAAGGACCTTTGGGGAGCAGTGCAGTGTAAAACAGCAGGGCTCCTACCATCTTCTCAGTAATAAGGTTCTGAAGCTTTCCTTAAATTTTCCTGTTGCTTCTCAACATTGAAATTTAGGTTTTAATGCTGACAATTTATCAAGTGCAGAATGACCTAAGTGTGATGCAGTGCCTGCTGAAACTGGCAGATTTTCCCTTTTTAGCCAGAGAGAGATGTATGTGAGGAGGAGAGGTATGCCACAATTCCTTCAGATTTGTGGAGTTGTTTTAAGATCTATTGAAGTTTTTTATTTTGAATCAGAATAAATATTTATTTTTTCATTTCTGTAACTTGAAAGTGATTTTTAAGCAAAGTAAGTAGGCGTGAATGTAAAGGTTGAAACACTGCCTTTTAGAATGTTATAGAGAACAGCTCTTTGAATTTTATGATAGTTTTTCTAGAGAATGCAGCTGTGTCTGTTGCAGAATCTCCTGAGCAGCTCCTTGCTGTCCCTGGTTTCACATCCTTGGCTGCGCTGTGTCAGTTTCAGCTTCTTTGCAGTGATGTGCTAAACTAAGCAGAGGAGCTATAACCCAAATAACTTTTCTGCTTGTTTCTGGGTTAACTTGTAGCAGAATCCATGTTGCAGAGTAGGGGAACGTGATCTGTAATAGTGCCACAAGTGTGAAAACATGTGAAGTTACGTGTGTGTACAGTCTTTTTTCAGGGAATTATCTCTTTATTCACTCATATTAAGAGTTTTGGTAAGTTTTCTATAGTACCAATGAATTTAAGTATCAGGTACCAGTAAATTCAAACTCTGTATTATTTCCTCCACAAATAAATGGTGTGTAAAGTTGTTTACTTTGTGTTTGTGATGAGGAAATCAGAAGTAATCAAGAGTTTGAAATGGTGTCTCAGCCCTTCTCGAAAGTCAAAAGGTACATGTTTGACATGTACTGAACATACTCAGGTTGCACTCAGCTGGGCCTAGACAGTTGTAACTGTTGTTCTGGGGTTTTTGGTAGGTTTACAAAATTCAGCCTTGGACCCTATTTTTAACTTCTGCTTCCTAACTTTGTGTATCATCTAGCAAACAGGAACTCTTCAGCACAAGCAGCCTGCTTTCAAAAGACAAAGATAAATCTGCTGCTTCCAAAGACAGCACACCTGAAGGAGCAGCAAAGAGGCAGGAGGATGGAGCAGAAACAACAAAGCAGCAGCTGTTAGACATTATTGGTAATATGAAGGTGGAGGTGAGCTACAGGAAGAAGCTCCAACAATTAAAAGCCAGTGAGAACAAGAAGCAAGCCGTGAACAAGCTGGAAGGCCCGGACAGTGAAGGTTCTGTGCCTCAGGGAATTACAGAAGACACCCAACGGTAAAGTGTAGCAAACTTTTCTTAGCCTGTTTTATCCTTATTTCAGCTTTCTTTTTTCATTTATTAGGACATAATAAACCGTTTCCAACAGTGGAAAAGAATCTTGTAAGGGAGTGTAGTGCAGAGTTGTAGACTGGAGTAAATCACAGGGGAGAATCTGAGCAAAAGGTGCTGTATGCTGTCAGCCTTATGCTGCCTTTTTCTACAGTGAGATTGTGGAAAGGTAGCACTAGCACCTGCCTGTGGAAAGTTATTTTAATGGGAGAAGGGAAATACTGTTCAGATAAAATACAGCAAAACTGAGCAAAAAGAAAAAAAAATTAAGAATGGCATAATGATTGTTGAGTCTTTATGGCTGCTCCTGTCCGCATTGTGTTACATCATATTTATCATCCCACCGGTCTGTGCTGCCAGTGGTCTCCAGGCTGTGCAGTGGCACAGGGCTGCCATTTCACCAGGCTGGGGAGCAGGAGCTTGTCAGAGTCCTTCAGCATTTGATAATTAGGGCAATGTAGGGCAAACCTGCCTGTCCCACTGGCCACCCCCAGTTGGGAAAATACCTGATGAGCTTCTGAGTTATTAAGATATAAAATGGCAGCACAGAAATGACAAATACACTAAAAGCTTTTTTTTCCTGGGTTTTTTTTTTGTTTGCTTGTTTGTTTCTGTATCTGTTGTGTCTCTGTTTACAGTTTAAATCCAGAACTGGTGAAGGCTGCTTCTGCAGTTGCATCTTCCCTTCCACGCAACAAGAAACAGACAGAATCAGAACTCATTGCGCAGCTAAGAAGACATGAAGAAACCACAGATAAACAGAAGAAGGGGGGAACTATTAACATACGGTCTGTGTATTGATTGTTTTTCTCAATTACGTCAGAAATTCCTGTTTTGCAATGTCATCCTGAAGGTGACTGCCTTCTGTGTTGGGAAGGTGCCCCTAAAAGATACCTTTGGACAGTGTATCCTTAGGATTCATGAATACTGGTAACATTATTGATTTGGTTATACCAAACTCTCTAAATTTTGCTGTCATGTCTCTAAAGTGGTTTTGCAGAAACAGAATTGCTTTCATGCCCAGGATCATTGCTTTCTTGGACAGGCTAGCAAAATAACAGCTCTTTTTGTGAGTTTGGTTGGGGTTTTTTTTTTTTTTTTTTTTTGCCACAAGCTTCCAGAATTCTCACACAACGGATGGATTTGTAGATGTTTCAGACGTTCTGTCTGGACTGGTGAATTTTCATGACAGCTCTGCAGAACTGAACTAGAGCAGCTCTGTTTATAGCCCCACCCTTCTTTCAAAACTTTCCAGTCAACGCATGAAACTCATCTCTTGGCTTAACTCTGTTTCCAGTGTGGCTTTCAAACAGATGAGAAACATTTGTTTGGAAACTCAAACAGTTGTGCATACAGCTCTTTTGGATGATGGTTAAAGGCAACTGTTTTTCTTTTTTTTTTTTCACCTAGTATTCAAATACCTGCTCAGAAAATAAGGCATTAAATCCAGGTGAAATGCTGAACAACAGAAAATTGGATCTTTACCAAAATATGAGTGTGAAACCTTTCTTTATGTCTGTTTGCAGTGCGAACTGCAAGCTGCCTATCTTAGTTTTATTCTGTGAAAACGAATTTGCCCCAACTGAGAATCTAAGCTTGACCCATCTATTATCATCTGTAGGTTACATGTATTTCTACTTGTAGGTATCAGTAAAGGATCTGCTGGAATGATTGTCAGTGTTCTGCAAAAAGAGCTAATGGTGTCTGTGGCTGATGTCTGCCTGAGTGGAAATTAAGGAAGAGAGAGATAGATGCTTGCAAACAGGTTGAGTTAGATGATTGCACAGACTGGGGTGTACAATGCTCAGTGAATGACTTCATTAAGCAAAATATCTGTTCTTCAGATATAAGGACTGTTTATATAGAAGATATGTTCATTAGACTGTTACCTACTAGGGAGTTTGTTCACTCTCTGTCACCAAGTTTTTTAGAAGGGCAGAGTACACAAATGTCTTTAACAGTGGCATAGGCTGTGGGTGACCACCTTAAATGTAATTCAAACCTTCTTGAATACCCAAGATGCTGGAGGAGCACAGAGATACTGAGCTGACACGTGCAGTGCCCAGCCTGAAATGTGCCGGTCTCCCTTCCTTAGGGTGCACACGCTCTTGTCTAGGTGTGGTTTCTTTGCCTGCTGGCATCACAGGCTCTCTTTCTCTCCTTACCTACGGTGCTTTTCCTGAAGCACTGACCCAGCTCTGGCTGCAGTGGAAGAAAGACAGTGACTAAGGAAGTCGTTGTCAAAGCAAACATGTTTTTTTCTCTTGAAAGAGAGTTTAAATTCTTCAGAAATTTAAAAGCTGCAGCTATATAGTGCCTCTATATTTTTGATTGGTGGGTTAAGATGTGGTATTACAATGTTTTATGACATGCTTGTGGATGAAGCACTATCATTAGAAAAATGCATTTTCCTCAGCCAGAGCCAGCCTTTTTGGAATGTCATGGCTGGCTTGCTGTGCTCTGAGTTGGCAAGTTCTATTCCCTGAGGCAGCTTTGTGACCTAGCTTGTTTCTCCCAGCAATACACTCACTCCTCCTGCTGCCGCCATTTGCTGAAAAGTTGTAGTTTCCTTATTCAAGAGTTAGGTAGCAGAAACTTTTTATCAGTGGGTGAGTTTTCAAGAAAGACCAGCAATTTGTGCTGATTTTCATGACAAAAAACTTGGTTATAGTAACCTTTTAGAGTTAGTATGGACCTCTTAGTTCTTTGAGATAAATACAGTCCTCTTTGGTTTCTGACTAGTGTTTAAAAACGTTGATTTTACAAAGCCCAGCAGCCTCAGACCTGATTTGGTGTGATTTATGCTCCATGATACCTCAACCCACTCAATGTGTGAAGATGTTTTTAATATATTAGAAAGCATTCACTTTTGTTCATGCGTGATTATTTTGTGTTGAGTTTTATTTGACAGTAAGAGAATACATGCAATTTAACTTTCCCTTTTTTTCTGTAGAGGTTTTGCATTCAATATACTTACATATTTTAAAAGCCAATATATATTTCTCAGTTATTTACAATATTTAAAAGCAAGATACTTTCACAAGCAGTAGAGCTACATAGTGCTGAGCTGCAAAAAACTGAATACTGCTATTGTGATTTATTATATGAAATTTCTTGAATGTTGTCCAGATCTTTTGTACAGATTTTTTTTACCAGGACTGTGGCAAGACCGCCAGAGGTCGCTGTTGTATGCAGTCATCTCATAGCCTTGTAGAAAGCACGGGGGACAGGGCATTCACTAGGAGGGGAAAATATTAACGATAGAGGAATTTATTTTCCTCAGTGTGGGCTGAAGTTTCGCTCAATGGAAATCACAACAGCACTGCACCGAAATAAAATCTGCAGCTCTACGATTTCAGCTCCTGTTTTGGATGAGCAAGAGTAGTAATTCAGAGCTTTGGCTTGAATATATCCAAAGCTCCTTGGGTCTCCGTTTTAAGTATTATAATTATTGGCTGATAATCAGGAAAGAGAGAGAGTCTGTGGTTGTTACAAAAGTCCTACCACTTCCCATCTCTGAAAGGCAGGTGTATGTAGGAACTTCAGTTTTTAATGTGTTGGAACGAGGGAATACATAATATCTAACCACTGTCGGTACACTGGCATTGGAGTGTGACTTTTTAAACCAATATTTTTTGTTTCAAAAGGCATTAAAAAAATCTTTGTGGTTCTACTTTTGTTAGTACAGTGCACTTTTCATGATGGAGCGATGAATGTTGCTGCCAGAAATGTTCATATGCCGATGGTAGGGTGACATTAGGATTTCCTAGCATGGAACATGATACCATTGACTGTGTGTTCTGATAGCTCAATCCACATCCACATGCTTTCCACATCTACAGGGCAAAACTGCAAGTAATTCAGGAAAGAGAGCAGCTCTGAGCAATCCTGACTTCCCTGAAGCACGGGAAAACACCAGTCTTTTAGGTCACAGCTGAGTCAAGCTGTTGGGCTGGGCTGTGTATGGCTGACCTTAGGAATTATGTCCCTTTGACCCTTTTAAGTGTGTCAAGCCTCTGGCCCAACACCAGCTCACTAATGCCAGTAGCCACTTCACAGAGTAATTTCTAATGTGACATATGCAACTAATCGGAGATTGCTTTTTATTTAAAATGAAAATAAAATTATTTCAAACTTGTTTTTAGATGCCTTTATTTCAGAGTAGGTACTGGAAGAGCTATGCTTGTTCTGCCGTTTGAAACCACATCTAAGACTGAAGAGAAATCATGCTGTGTTTCTGTGGCAATTAGCTTTTACAATTTTCCAGAAGTATTTCTTTCTTGTCAGTAAAATCTCTTTTGACTTAAGCTGCCAAGAGCATAGTTTGAATTTCATTTGGATTTTCATAAAATGGGTAATGCAGTATTTTTGCCTTGGCCTATTTTTATTTTTTTGAGTCCATATTTATGTCTTGAAACTTAAGTGCTGCAACTTGGGATGACTGTGTGTGACTGGAAGTGGTTGGGTGGAGAGGAGGCTGTGAGGAAGAGCTACCATCTTGGCCTTTCCCAGCCAGTGGAGTTGCCGGTGAAGGGAGCTCCTGGGCAGGGGCAGAAGGGGACTGTGATTTGCCCTTTGTGATCAGACCGAGCTGTGTATGGTGCTGGAGGAGATCAGAGCATTTGCTCTTCACGTATGATTTTCACTCCAGAATGACGAAGGAAGATGTGGTCTGTTAATGCTGTAATATGATTATGCAATGCAACAGATTGCAGTGGATCAGGAAAGGTGACCTACTTATTAGGGTGGCATGATTGGCCCATGTCAGCTGATGTGTGAAGGCAAGCTTCCTTTTGGTCTGCAGCAGCACAGCTCTCTGTCCCTGGGCAGTATTGGTTCCTGTCCAAAAAAATGGTGATTTTTATCTGCCTATTTAAACCTATTTTTTGTATCCCCATTTGCTTAAGCAAAACATGCCTAGTACACTCTGTGAATATTAGTATAGAGATATATGATTTTTTTAGTTGAAACCGAAATAATTTAAAAGAAAGTCTTCACTGTAGGTTTAATAGGCTAAAGTACCACTTTTATACATAAATGTAACAAATGGTTTTAAACAACAGCCTTGAATGTTTGATGGATTAAAGATGGGTGTCTTTTGTGAGGAACGTAAAATTCTATCTCATAGAAGCTTATGAAACCAATTGAGAATAGAGTTTCTAGTTAATACATATGACAAACTTCCTTGCTTTGTCGATCTGCTGAGTTTTTACATTTCATGTTTTTCATTTCAGCAATGTTATTTCAGAAATGACAGTTAAAAGGCAGTCCCCAGAGCAGTGGGGTGCAAGGATATCCGGTCGCATTTCCTTGCAGTTGGGTGAGGATGGTCAAAGAACAAGGCCTGAAAGGTCATCAGCTCAGATGGACTCCAGAAGGTATTTTTGTGCTGTTCACCTCCAATAGAAGGAGCAAGCAGTTACTAATGGATAATACTTTAAATTTACTTGTACATATTAATGTTACAATGCTTCAGAGCTTAAAGAAATTACTTAAATATTTTTCAAGATAAGTACTGTTAAAATTGAAATAAATTGTGAGAACAAGATAGTTAATGGCAACCAGCTAATCAAATAATGTGCATTTTCTTAATATTACATTTTATAATTAAACATACTTGGTGCTGAAATGTAATTGTTCTTGTTTTAACTAGTTTAAATTATTTTGACCTAAGCACAATACAATATTTTTTCATTTTCTTAACTTCTTGGGAAATGGAGGTTTTGAAAGCTTGCTTTCCTCCTCTACAAAACTTGACCATGTTCTATGTTTAGAAAAGTTTCATCCATTCTGTTGGGATTTTAAAGACATATTAAAGTTGGTCTATTTATTTATTTACGACTTCATTCTGTAATTGATTTCTTTGTTATCTGTGATAATTGTTTATGAAATTAACTTTATAATTTAGATGTGATTTCAGGGTACTCCTTAAATTTATTTTGCTGCTGTATTATGTGGCCACTCTCGTGAATTAAGGAGTGCTCTTATATTTTTGGTCTACTCCTGTAAGCTGGGCTTTTTTTGCCTGTAATCTTTGGATTTTCCCATGGCAGCTCATCATTGCATTCCTTCTCCATGTATTCTTTCCATAGCAGTTTTTTAGTAAGATTAACTTCTCTCGTATCTAGTTTACTTTGTAAATTAATCTCTGTTTTGGGGGGTTAGGGCCTGAAAATGGAGGGAATAATTTGTGTTTAGATAGATCATGTTGACAGCAGAATTTGAGTAACAAAGGACAAGTGTGAGTTCATGGGTGAGTAGATGTACAGTATTCTCTGTGTGGTGGAACTGTGCTTGGTATATAACTTCAGAAACAGCACCTTAAAATAGTTTTTTAAAGCCCTATAGTTAGTAAACTGTCTCCAGTTTCAGGCCTGAGTTCCCTCCTGCATACCTGAATATCTCATGTATTTGCTTATCAACTGATAGTAGGAAAATAATGGGTTAGGAAGAATACCTAAATTTAAGTCAAGTTAGTACATTGCAATGAAACGAGTGATGATGCTTTATAGTAATTTAAACTTGTAATTTAAAAATAAACTTTCTTCCAACACATGCAATGTATCTTTGGCCAGTGTCATTGGGAGTTACACACAGATTGGAAAATATAATCCTGAATCAACATTCTTTCAAGGCTCTGTAACTAGATTGTTGTGTGCTGAAATAGCTCCAGGGTAGTTTCATCACTAAAAAGTAATATGACAAGAGCAGGTTTGCAGAAGTAGTTGAGGCCATTAGAAATCTCCAGTAAATCCAGAAGGGTAGAATTTTAAGGTCAGAAAGGATAAATCTTGCCAGTGGATATGAAATAACAAAATGAAAGAACTGTTAGAATTTCAGTGGAAACCTGGAAGATAATACGATTAAAAACATAGTTGATAATAAAGACATTGGGGTTTTTTTGTTTTCATCTATAAGAATTTGACTACATGTTGAAGTCTTGTAATTATTTTTTTAATTTTTTTTTTAATGTAAGATTATGGTAATGATAAATGTGATTGAAAATAGATGGTCAGAGTGAAATATTTGTATATTCAAAAGAGTGAGCACCAGGGTGATTCTATTGAAAACATATCGTATGGTTAGACTCTGACTGTTTGCCTTATGGCAGAGAAGGTGGCTGTGTGATCTTCCAAAAAGGTCTATTTATGTCATAAAGCAGGAATTATTTGATTTAGCTGTTGCCTTTTCTGTTCCTGAATTGTGCAATATTTTTTTTACAGGGAAAAAACCCAAGTCTTCAGATAGTCGCAACTTTGTAAAATCACTTAGTACTGTGGTTTGATGCTGTTTACCTTTTTTCAGATCCCTAAATATTCCAGTTAAAGTTGACTGCAAATATAGTGCTTGATTTATGCTCCTTCTTTCACATGGAAATGTTTTGAGAAGCTCTGTTTAAGACAAATAGTAAAGCCAGAAACACTCTCTGATTAAAAGCCTGAAGATTTAGTGAGAATCACTATCCTTTTTTTTTGTCTCCAGAGATCTGTTAGTTCATGAAAATATTTTGTGCTTTTTAATTTGTTATCTGGCAATGTTGTAAGGTGTTGTGAAATACTAAATATCGGTTTTCTTTTTTTGTTTATAGAAGTCTCAAAGTAGGAAAGAGGCTTAATATATTCACTAAGGCTTCTACAGAACCAGAGCATGCACTGAAAACAGGTTAGTGGAAATTCAGTAATGAAATATGCAGTGAGGCTAAGTTCTGCATTTTTAGAATATCAAGAGATTTGTTTTTATGAGGAGACATGACCTGCTCACTTTCTGCTTTCAGCCTGATAAAAGAAATGACTACTTTGATGTAGCTCAGATTTTTACCAAGTGAAACTTCCATGCAGTGTAATGAAATGTTTTCTGTGCTGATCAGGGCACTCTGTTAGTGAATGTGAAGGGTATAACTGGCTTTTTGTCACAAAGGTCAGTCTTAATTCTGTGAGTGTAAAGCCAGCCTGGAGGATGGGTGTGTTGACTCCAGCTTATTTGGTCAAGTTGCAAGGAAATGTGAGGCTGTGATCCCAAGGAAACAAGCATGCCCTGCAGGTGACTAAGTATAAGCAGGGTAGTAGCAGCCCAAGACTACGCACTAGATTGCTGTGTGGCCTTCTTTTGTTTAGTGTTCCAGATGGAGCTGGAAAGATCCCATTGGCAGCTGACAAATGACACCTTGCTTCACCTAATGTAAAGTTATTCATATGTGTTTAGAATCATAGAAAGTTTGGGTTGGAAGGGATCTTTAGAGGTTATCTGGTTCCAACCCCCCTGCAATGAGCAGGTACTTCTTCCACTAAATAAGGTTGCTCAGAGCCCCACCCAACCTGACCTTGAATATTTCCAGAGATGGGACATCTACCACCCTTCTGGACAACCTGTTCCACCACCCTCATTGGAAACAATTTATTCCTTTTGTCTAGTCTGAATCTCCCTCTTCTGGTTTAAAGCCACTACTCCTTGTCCTGTTGCAGTGGACCCTCCAAAAAAATTTTGTCTTCATCTTTCTTTGAAGCTCCCCTTAAGTATTGAAAAGATTGAATAAAGTCAACCCAGAGCCTTCTGTTCTCCATGAGGAACAACCCCAGCTCTCAGCCTTTCCTCTTAGGAGGGATGTTCCATCCCTCTAATCATCTTCCTGGCCTTCCTCTGGACCTGCTCCAAGAGGTCCATGTCTCTCCTGTGATGAGGACCCCAGAGCTGGTTGCAGCATTCTAGGTGGGGTCTCAGGAAAGCAGAGGGGAAGAATCTCTTCTCTCAACCTGTTGGCCATGCTTTGTTTTATTATTCTAGTTGGCTTTCTGGGCTGTGAATGCACATTGCTGGCTCATGTCCAGTTTTTTATCCACCAGTATCCCTAAATTCTTCTTGGCAGGACTCTGTCCATTCATGAGCCTGTGTAGATGCTGGAGGTTGCCCAAAGCCAGGGGCAGCACCTTGCACTTGGCCTTGTTGAACCTCATGAGGTTTCCATGAGGTCACTTCCTTGAGTTTGCCCTTGAGGTCCCTCTGGATGGCATCCTGTCCTTCACATGTGTCAACTGCACCACTCAGCTTGGTGTCACCTGCAGATGTGCTGAGGGTGCACTCAGCCTCTCTGTCTGTGGTGATGATGAAGACACTGAACAATACTGGTCTCGGTGTGGATTCCTGAGCAACACCACTTTATCACTGATCTCCATCCAGGTGTTGAGCTTTTGACCATTGAATGCATGGTCTGGATTGACCCCATGAGCCCTGGACCATCTGGATGTGATGACCCAACCAGTTCCTTACCTACTGTACATGCCAAAACTCATGTGAGATGAAAGATACCAAAACTAAATTCAAAACAGGTGTGACACACCTTCATATTCACTGCATGGCACAGCTGTGCGGGAACAGTCTTAACAGGGATAGCTTCCACTCAGGAAGACTTGGCTTTACTGCAGGCTGGGTTTGGCCAGGAGTGTGTGAATATGGGCAAGTCATGTAAAGAACGTTGTCCCTCACCTTTCTTTATGAACAGTGAGACTGCATTGTTAGTATTGATCTTTAAAATGCTGGTTTTCCTCAGCTATTCTGAGGACCTTTTAAAAAACAGACTTTATTCCATTGTAGTGACTTAGACCTTTATGTAAAGTTAGTAGCAGCAGAAGAAATAGTACTCCTGTCTAAAATCTTACAAAATGATGAGTATTTGTTTCTGTTTCAAGAGTAGAACTGTGAGTTTTTTGCCAGATTCTAGCTGAGTAGTTTATCTTTTTTTTGCACTTGAAACTACGGGAAGATATTAATTTGATTACTTAATTTTTTAGTAAAATGTCAAATAGTGCCATTTGCATATTTTCAAGCAGCTGTGAACTTTCTGAATACAGCCACCTCTATGAAAGCTGTTTATTAGAATGGGATTCAGTTTGCTGTGTTTTAAGACTGCCAGTATGATTAAAATTGGTCCATTTTACATGAAAAAACCACAATGAATGACATAGTGTTTGTTTTTAGCTGTCTTAACAAAAGTGGTGTTGAAAAAAATGGCTTTTGAGTAGAATCAAATTTCCTCCGGTAAAAGAGTGAGAAATAAGGTTTCTTTTTCTCATGAACAGAATGCATACACTGGATCATCGTAGTCACCCCAGGTAAAAGCTGAGATGCACTTTTTTTTTTAAACATAAAATTGGAATGTGTACAAATTGTTTCAGAGAGCAAGTGGACTTTATTGTATTTGTAATTAGAAGTTAATAAGTAAGCTTCTTTCAGCTTTTTGTTTGGTGTTTCCTGTTTGATTCCAGGTAGTTTTGAGGAACTCTACAGTATATTCTAGACCAGGAAGCTGATTACTTGGCTTACTGACTAAGCCTGATGACAAACATTTTTTTGGGCATTAACCTCGGGAAATACCAGTGTGATAGTTGATACCTTGATTCATTTGTTTTCACTGTCGTGGTTCATATTTCAGGAGATAATGGGTTATTTTTTTTATACATAACAGAAAAGCAAGTTTTGTTTTAAGTATTGAATATTGGCTTTGAAAACTTGAATGTTAACTGGAAATTGTCATCCTGAAAATACTCTTCATAACTGTTAATGTAAAATGCCAGTATTATTTTCTGCTTCATGAGGTGAAATTATAATCTTTATCACCTCTACTGCAAGCTTGAAAAATGAAGTACTGCTTTCCACTGTTAGAGGATTTATTAGTTTCTTTATGATGTGGACAACAATTTCATTCTGGTATGGTTTCTCATGTTGTCTTGTAGCTGTATTTTATTCCTGTCTCCAGCCCTCAAATCAAAGTACTCAGCCTGGTAATATAGTTCTGGAAAATTCCCTCTTGACGAATAATTTGAATAATTATATTATGTTTTAACACAAAAAAAAAAACCCTCTGAAAACACTTTTTTGTATGTAAAAATACTGTTTGCCCTTTCATTGTGTTTTTTCTTAAAGGAGGGGGGATTTTTTTAAGATTCAGTTGAGTTGTAAGCCACTGAGCTGAAGATGAAATTATATCTTGGCCTCAAGTACTTTGACTCAGGAATAGTAAAATAATAGGCTATTGGCTATAATCCACTCCAAGTGGACTGTAATACTCGAATTCACATGAAGATCTGTGTTCCAAGGATCTTAGGATGAATTGATAACAGAGGGAGGCAAGAAAACAAAGGGGAATGCAGCTTAGGCCAGCTCACTCGACAGCAGCCCAGGGCGCTCCCAGAGGTCCCTCCCTGTCCTGTGGTAACAGCTTGTTCCCTTCAG
>NW_005054322.1:5919234-5926082 GCF_000277835.1 Geospiza fortis
CTCCTTGAGAAGAGTAACTGCTGCAATATGGGTGCACTTCGATTAAAAAAAAAAAGGCATCAGAAAAGATATATCCCTAAAGGAACTGTTTAGCTTTGTGAAAAGAATAAGAAATCATGGTTTCTCAACTTGAGAGACAAAAACTGGCACATTTAGGGGCCTTGGGGAAGGAATTGCCATCCTTTGAGTTGTTTCCCTGAAGGAGAATGTAGTTGTGAAGAACCTGAAAACTCCTGTAGAAGTAAGGGTCCTTTAGCACAGTGCACCAGTCAAGTTCAGAATTTGCTGTGTCCTCATTTTTTGAAAGACAAAACCAAAGAATGATTGTGGAAAAATTAAATTATTGCTTTATGTGAAAGACATAAAAATAAATATTCCCCTAGGTGTTCAGAATAGATTTTCATCGACATTTGAGAAGTTAATGAACTTTCATGTCAACAGAGAATTCTCATTTGAGAAAAGTGATGCTGGTATCTAAGGTAGAAAAATTTGCACGGCTGAAGTTATTAGTCTCTGTAAAGATTGATGTTAAAGGACTTTGTCTTAGCTGTTGAGAAGTGTTTGGTTGCTGACAAATCTTAACAAAATTTATTTTTTAGTATCTTCGCCAACAATTTGGGATCTGGAGTTTGCAAAGGAGGTTGCAGCAGTAACTGCACAGCCACCCCGAAATGGTTTTGAGGAGATGATCCAGTGGACAAAAGAAGGAATACTGTGGGAGTTCCCAATTGACAATGAAGTTGGTATGTGCATCGTGAGCTTTTATTATCTGTCTCAGTTTATCTTTTCTGAAAATTAGAGCATGTTTGACCTTTGACTGTTTTAACATAATGTTTCAGCTGTGAGTCATGCTTTTGATAGTAAACAAACATAATTCCCTGACTGTCCCAGATCAGAGATGCTTCAGATGAACTCATTCTGGCACTCTTCAGGTGAAGTCTTGCAGGTGGTTTGGCTGATCTGAGGACTGGCTGCTGCCAAAAGGGGATGACTCCTTCCCTCCCCCCCTCCTCCCCCCCGATGTGTTTAACACCAAAAGGCTGTTCAAGTCTCTTACATAATACCTTTGACTCTGCATCTTGTCTAAATTAAGCTCTTAGCAGAAGTTGGGGAATCTTAAAACTGCTGTGCCTGTTTTATAATGCTGATTGTGTTCTTTGGTGTGGCTCTTGGACCAAGTGTCTCGCCAGATCCCAACCAGCTATCTGCCAGTTCTGTATCTGGGCAGGCCGAGTGTTAAACAGTTGTTTTCTCCCTTTGTTCTGTCTGTTTCATAAGAATAAACAGTCACAATATTCACTCACCCTGGGCATCTATGTTAATTAGGCATCTTTTTGCACAGTATTTTCTTTTATTACCATAAAAAAAGAGAAAGCTCCGTGTGAAGTTATGCCAGCAGAGAGAGTGAATGTTAAGGAAGTGAAGAACAACTACACAAAGTGTGCAGTATAGGAAAGGGGACTTCATAACTTCAGGGAGAGCTTGGCTGTGGGTTTTGGGGTTTTTTTAAAGACTTTAAAGACATCAAACAAAACTGCTTTGTAATGTTTCAGTCACTGAGGGCAAAACAGGTTAGTATCTGAAGCTGGGAGTCTTTGAAAATCTGTCCTATACTGAGTTGCAAATTGAATAATGTGCTTCATTGTTTCTTAATGTTTATTCTCATCCTATTTGGCAGTTTCTTCACAGAATTTAATCACTGCTCCCAGGATTGATCTGTTCCATCATGTAGAAATCCAAGTATACTCTAGTCATGTTTTTGCAAGCTTAAAACCACTGTGGCCAATGGTTTTTGTGTTGTTGTAATGTGGCTGGAACCCTGCTGTCTGGGGCCCTGTGCTGACAGTGTGTCTTTGGCGGGCCGTGGTTTCCCTGTGGCAGCCGAGCTGCTGGAACCGCGCTGTCTGGGATGGGCGGCCAACGGACAAAGAGTCTTTACATATAGTTAAAACAAGAATCTTGATTGATTTGTCCACAAAGACTAGTCATGTGGAAAATTCCAGTGAAGCCTTCCAAAACCTGTCACCTCTCAGGTTGAAATACCAAGTCAGTAAGATCTGTCCTATCAGACTGCCAGCCACAGGCTGTTAATCACCTCAGGTGTATCAAAGCACAGTTAAAAGCTTGAGAAAACCTTGCTCCAAGTATATCAATTATGCTGTAATTTCAGTTTCTCTGCAAAAGAAAGATGCCCCTTTCTGCTGTTAATTTTGCAGTTTTGTAACAGCCGTTTCCCTCAATAGGAGGAGATTACTTCAGCTTGTTCTGTATCCAGAAATGTGTGATTATTCTGCTATGCCAAAAACATGTGGCTTTAAAAATATAAGTGTAATTAAATTTTCTGTTGAGGAAGCACGTATACTCAACTTTCAGCTCCAGAGCATCTCTGGTGTTCTCATTAGAGTGCTTCACCTAGGCACTGTACTGTGCTGTGTGGCACCAGGGCGAGGTCATGGTTTTTGAAATGATTTTTGTGTTAACATCTGGAGATGTGGCTAGACATACTGGCTTGCTACAGTGGCCAGCAGCAGTCTTCCCCCCCACACCTTACTGCCCTGTTGTTTGCTTTTACCTGCATGCCCTTGCCCTTGTCCAATGCCGTTGAAGTCACTGTTAGGCAGAAAATTACCTTTTTTTTCCCCTCTCCATCCTCTGATTAATTTTTGCCAGTTTAGCAAACCATTAGTATAGCTTGCGTAACATTGTTCTCACCACTCCTTCTTTCTGCCTGTCTCTCATACTTTTAAGTAGCTTTAATGCTGCTCCATGATTGCCATGGCAAAAAGTTGGGAAAGACAATTACTTGTGCCTCATTTATTATTTCTGTGCATTTATACCACAATGACTCAAAGAGCTGGAAAGGACAGAGCAGATTATAGGTGAGAATTTGCCTTAGCACCTCGTTATGAGGAGCAAATGCTTTTGGTGGGCCAGAGATTGTTACTGCACAAGTGATAGGAAGGTCTCAAAAAATTAATTCCTCAGTTGCCTCTGATGGCTTCTGCAGGCAAAAGTTCACCAAGTCCTGTACTAGTTGCTGGTTAGCTGAGCTGCTGTTCCCAACAGAGAAATATTGGATCATCTTGCCAAGGGAGTTGGCAGAGTTACACAACCATTGCGTCAGGGTTTCTTTACTATCTCTGTTCTAGGGACCTTCTGAAGAGCATGATTGATGTCATTCTATGCTAAAAGGATAGAATACCTTGTGTTGAGGGGGACCTTTAAAGATCATTTAGTCCAAACCCTCTGCCATGGACAGGAACATTTTTTCACTATATCTGAATACTCAGTCATCTTTACAGCATGTCAGCAATGCTTGCTGTAAGGGATGGACATCTGTGTCTGGATTGACATCTTTAAGACAAGGTTGGTCGTGTCTTGGAAGGATTAGTGTTTTAGCTAGAGGAATTCCCCAGACTTCCTGTTTTGTAGCGTGTAGGGGGTTGGAAATAGGATATTGAGAGTAGGTGTCTTCTTGTTTTGATGTCGAAAAAGAAAATTCTCTAATTTAGACTTCTGCCATACATATTGTTTCAGATTATGTTTCTGAGGACAATGCAAGAGAGGCTGAGGGACAGGCTGGCAGCAGGAGTCAGGGCTTGGTAGGGGTGAGGGAAGTCATTATCTCATCTAATCTGTTCCCACCAGAGGCTTCAGCCTCTGATGCTTTGGACAGTTGTGGTCTCCTTTTCTGTGATGCACACTTTACTTTTTTGAGGACTGAAATACGTGGTCTAACTGAAATATTTGGACTTAACACTTCATCCCCAAACTGTGTAGAGTCTTTGACAAACAGGAGAGCAGAATACATATGTAATATTTACTTATGACCTGCATTTTTTGTGAGATTCTAAATTGCTTATTTTGGGTTAAAGATGAAAATTGGTGAAATTATTTATTAGACAAAATCTTTCCTGATACCCTGTATCTGTCCTCAGAAGAAGAGCATTCAGAAGGTCAAATTTTACTGTCAGCATTATTCAGATTCTTTAAGTAGTGATTTTGTTTGGTTTAGTTCTCTTAGATTTTTGAGACCACTGAAAGTAAGGAAGTCTGGAAAGGTTGTTAGTTTGAAAAAGCAACCAGTAGCATCCAGGTACAGTAAGATTCTACGTCCCCTTGGTGGGGGAAAGCCAGCATGGGTGGATAGTGGAAGGATCGTCACTACTTCTGTCTGTGGACATAGTTTTCCAACCACAGCAGAAATACACTTTCTGAAACTGACATTACCTGGTTTTTATTATTTTAACTGTCAACATAAAGGAACAAGGAGAGAGCTTCTGAAGGTGGAAACGTGCTTTTTTTTTTCAAGAACCACAGAGATAAATGTGGTGTGCAACTGTGGTATTGATACACTCACACATTTCTAGGAAAAATACAGGTATTTCTCAGCTTCTTCAGCTATTGCAATACCTTAAGTTTAAAGCAGGAAAAAAGTAATGCAAACTTAACAAATGCAAGTGACCTTTTAGTGACTTCTCCATCGCAGAGATGGACATAATTTCTTCTGAAACTGTAGAAGCTCTACCAAAGAAGGAAGTCTAGAACTTACGTGGCTTAATTACCTCAATTTTAATACCCATTATTTAATTTTATCAAATAATTTAGGAAAACATGTACACCATACTTATGTGTGTGGTATAGGCTTCTTTCTCATTTTTGTCATCTTGAAGTAGTGCAATATTTTTCTGTAATAACAGATTTTTATTTAAGGGTGCAAGCCAATTGGTATCAAATAAAAATTTTCATGTATATCTAACTGAAGAAAAATCTTTCATTACAAATCACAGATTGCCTTTTGGTTTTTTGCCCCTTAAAATTAGGAACAGCAAAAGCAGCCTTTTTTCTATATGTAGGAATTTGTGTTCTGAGTCTCTACCATCATAGCATGAACAACAGCAAAAAAATCCATAGGATGAAGAATAAACGTTTGCCCTATCTGCAGTAATCCCTTGTACCATGTCCTGCGGAGGCTTTTGAGTGCATCATCTTTGGTGATGGTTATGACTTAAAAGTAGCTGGTGAGATACCCAACACTTTTGCATCATCATACACTCACACATTCAGAAAATGTCAGAAAACAAATTTCTGTGCCCATTTGATAGCAACAGGATGTTAAAAGCACGGCTTGCAAGGACACGTTATTGTTAGCTGTTCAGAATTTGATACTTTATGAGGTTGCCTTATTTGTTCAAGACTAGTTTGTATTCTTTAATCCTCTGCAGAATTTAGGCAATCAGTGTTCTCTTTAAAAATTTATGAAGAAAGTGCCTGCAATCTAAAAGGTGGCACCGATGATGAATCAAAATTTTCAAGTATTGAACAAACCAGATTTTAGCAAGAAGATTGATTTATGGTTATAATTATTCCTCCTACTTCCACCCCAGCATCAGGCTTCCATCAAGATTTCAAGCCAGAAATTTGATTTAAATATTACATATTCTTAGAAATGTGAGCAGAACCATTAATTTTACTAATTTAAGATTATTTTCAAACTATATTATTTTTACTTTGTTAAACTTGCTATTATATTATGATAACAACTTTGTCTTTCTTGCTTTGTCTTTCTATTAGGGATGGAGGATGATGCTGAATTTCATGAACATATCTTTCTGGACAAGCACCTCGAAGGCTTTCCCAAGGAAGGACCTATCCGCCACTTCATGGAACTAGTCATCTGTGGGCTTTCAAAAAACCCATACCTCAGTGTTAAGCAGAAGGTTGAACATATTGAGTGGTTTCAGAAGTATTTTGAGGAAAAGAAGGAACTTCTTCAAGAGATTTGAGATTTGGGAAAGTGCTTACCCTTGAAATGAAGAATCGTTATGTGTCAGTGCATAGTGATCATGTGGCTGAAAGTTGTATTTTAAACAATAAACTCAAAGGTCGTCTTTTGTTATGTACGTGTCCGTGTGTGTGTGGATACTTTTGACAGCAAAAGAAGGAACTGAAAAGTATGGCTTTTGTAGAATGTGCATTTAAAATTTAGTTTATCATAACTGGTGTCTTCTAAACTAGTCTTTCAGCAATACAAAATCTTAGGTCTAATTCCACTTCCTCCACCCTTCACAGTTGGACTGTATCTTGACAGGTTGGATCACCTTTCCCATTTTGGAAAACTTGAAATGCTTTCATTTTGCTAATTTATGAACCACACTGGTGTTTGGATGGTATTAATCCTTTCTCCCCCCTTTCACTAACTGTATTTACTGGTTCATTTTGAAGTTTTTGGTAATGACAAAGTGATTTGAATGGTATGCTTTTTAGTTCATGTGCTCAGTGAAAGGCTGTTGTGTTCCTGAAATGTGTACATAGCATAACACTGGTGACTTACAGAAAATAACAAGGGAGTAATGTTCCTTAGGGTTTGCTGTTGGGACTGGTGCCACCCAACAATGGCTTTAAACTGTAAGAGGGATGATTGACATTAGAGGTTAGGGAGAAATTCTTTGTCTTGGGAGTGGTGAGGCACTGGCACAGGTTTCCCAGAGAAGCTGTGGATGCCCCATCCCTGGAAGTGTTCAAGGCCTAGATAGGATAGGGTTTGGAGCAGCCTGGTCTGGTGAAAGATGTTCCTGCCCATGGAAGAGGGGTTGGAACTAGATAATTTCTAAGGTCCCCTCCAACCCAAACCATTCTATGATTCTGAAGTTATTCTCCTGCCATCCATACATCCATTCTGAGGCTTTTGACTAACTTCCCATCAGTATTGTTTAAAAAAAGAGTCTGAATGTCAAGTAATCCATAAAGTGCTGTTTCACTAGAGCAAGCAATTTTTTGATGACTTGGCTTGGAGGTGAGACCTTATCTTCCACATCTGCAGGACTAGAAAGAGGACTTGGCATTCC
>NW_005054322.1:5926092-5944148 GCF_000277835.1 Geospiza fortis
GAGAGTTGTTGCCTACAGATTACATGATGCCACTGCTATTTTCTGTCTAGTCCAGCTTCATATTTTCTAGATAACCCTTTATTCCAATTAAATGTGTATGGTCCTTCATATCTATTGAACTATTGCAAAGTATTTTACTTCAGTTATCTTTTGCTAAATTTTCATCCAGAACTACTCATTCATAATTCAGGATTCTGAGTGATCATCTTGCTGCTTAAATTTGCTGAGCATTTCCAGCCCTGCATATTGTGTTCTTCCTTGTTCTCCCCAATCACATTAGCAACTATTGGCCCTATAAATACACTCCTGTCTGTTTCTCACCTTTCCTTGTAACTCCAGCAGGAAGGAGGATTAATACAGAATTTGTTATAGATTGAAGGTAGAACACCAGCTTTGTATGCAAATTGATTTTTAAAATGAGAGTTATATGAAAGAGAATGAAAAATGGAGAGTTAGCCTTTTTCTATTAGTTGAAGTATTGTTGCTGTGTTCTGCTCATCTCCAGGATGTGAGTTTGCCCTTCTGGCAAAGGGAAAGGCTCAGGCTGTGGAAAGGAAAAGCAACTTTTTGACTTTTTGACTGTAAGAACAGCAAGATTCAAGTTTTGCAGAAATTTTTAGAGGCTTCCTGGCTTCAGAATGGAGAGAGTGAGAATTATATCAAAATATCTCCATTTGGTACTATGATACTATAATAGTTTTAATTTTTGGTTCAATGCCCAGATATGTTTTGCTTAAAAAATACTGTTCCCAAATTTCTACCAAACTGTAGTGCACAGCCTGCGTCCTGCTGTTTTCAAGCCTTTTCTAAAACAAGGTACAGTGACTTTGAAGTCAGTGCAGGATTTTAGAAATAGCTCCTCTTGTGTATTTGCCTGTAGTCTGTGTTTTGATATGAAAGACAGGACGCTCACAAACTCGGCTCTTGCTGGAAGAGGTTCAGGAGTGCATGAACGTACTGAATTTCACTGCACTGGGAATGAGGTGAATGTTATCGTTTAAACAGATTCATTGGGAGGTCAGTACTTGGGTAAGCTCTTAACAAGAGCTCTTGATGCTTAGGGTTTTTAGAAAGCTGTAGTAATTCCTACTTAGGTGCTTAAATATAGATTTGAGTGTTAATACTAGGCAACAGGATTTGAATAATCAGACCTAGCTGCCCGTAATGTATGGAGGCTTCTAGGACTGCTCAAGGCAAATTATGAGAGCCCAAGTGGCAGGACTTTTATGTGGGGGGGATTTTTGGGGTGTACACTGCTTGGTAATAGGCTTTGCTGCCTTTTCAAGCATTGCTTACAGATTAGTCACTTTCAAGCATGAAAATTCCCCATTTCTTTTGAATCCCAAAGGATAAAAGCCGTCTGCTGTTCAGAGTGGAGCCAGTGTTGCAGCTAGTGCTTCCCACTCTGGAGTCATTTGGGCTTTTCTTGGGATGATTGGTTTTCCCCCCTCTTGGAACTGGTTAGGTGATGCTATGTGGTAACTTAACGTGCTCAGCATTAGCATCTGTGCCAGGTAAAATAGCATTTGTTACATTCTGCACTCTTCCTTTTCCATCTTTATGCATGAAGCTGAGGTGTTGTGCTGCTTAATGCTGTGCCTCCTTGGAAAGTTGTCTGGCTTTGGTGGGGAGCTGGGGTTGATGCTGCCCTGAGAAGAGCAAGAGGATGGAGCAGACTGGCCCAGAGCCATAGTTGTGGGGAACATTGTCCATGTGCAGTTTTGGGGTGACAGTTCTTCCTCTGAGGCGACTCAATGGGTGCATAGCAGGAGGAATTTTTGTTGAGTGGAGATGGCTGCGTTACTGGGAAGTTGCAGGCAAAGGCTTAGGAGGTTCATTGCTGGAGGCAGTGGTGGCTGTTGTCAGCACTGTGAAGGACATGCATGGCTTCCCTAGCCCACATGCTGCACTGTGAGAAGTCTTTTTCCCCACTTTCTGTTATGTCCAAGTAGTCTCCATTTTCCCCCTGTGTGGTGCTACCCCAGCAGTTCCAGAGGGTCTCTGGCCATCTTGGAGGAGATGGAGCATTTGCTACTAGATAGTAGTAAGAAAAAGCTGGAAGAACAGTTGTATGGTTGCATTGTGAGATTATCTGTGCTGGGATTCCAGCTCTTGGTGTTAACCCAGCTAAGGAATTTCACTGCAGCATTACTGAAGCCTGTGCCTAACAGGAGGCTTGTACTCCTTGAACACTTACCCTGAGCACTGGAAGAAAGTAGGCAGTGGCTTAATTAAACCCTTTGGACTTGGCAAGAAGGGCTAAAATGAATGGGGTGAATATGGAGGAAAATCTTGCACAGGTTCCCAAACTGCAGGCAGTTTTTTCTTTACCCATGCATGTATTTTTAGATGAAGAGGAGCATCAAAGGAGTCCTTGAGTGCTACTTTGGTCCATTTTTTTTCCAGCACTTACAGAGATAATAAAATTTCAGCATGAAAATAAGTCTTCATCAGAAGCTTGTGCTTTGAGAATCCTGAAGCAGCAGTTATGTAAGAATGGCCACAGTATTGCTTTCAGTGGGGATTTAAGAGTAAATAGTCTTGGTTTAGTTGGGCTTGTGAAGATCACTTAAAATTATGTTTGTGGACTGAGAACAATGACTTCTGAGGCTGCAGGATCTGGTTTTCACTGCAGGCACAGCTGCAGCCGCTTTGGAAAGTCCAGCTGCCTCTGTGCTAGTGTCCAGCAGGACATGGCGAGGGTGTAAATCCCACCCTGCCCAGTGGCTGTGGCATTTTGGTCTCAGGATCTCCACAAGATGTCAGTGTAGATTTATTGGATTAGATATAAAAATCCTTGTGCTGTTCTCTCTAATAGATTAAAGCAAAAACTGTTCTAAAGCTGCACAATAGGTTTGATTGTGCTCTGGAACGTGTTGCCTGTGGAAGATGGAAGCGGCCAGCGCTGGCATCGAGGGAGGAGGGTGAGTGTCACCCTGAAACGGGAGCAGAGCTCTTGGCTGAGACTGGCAATGCTTTGCTCACATCAGCATGCCCTTATTCCCTTGGGGACAAGCTGCAGATGCACTCGTGCAATAAAGTGCTCTATATTGTACTCAAAGAAGAGCTGCAAGCCTGAAGAAAAACTAGAAAAAAAACTTCCTCCCACCATCCAGGGTGGCAGGAAGGATGTGAGGATGGTTGGATCAAGTAATGTACTGGAGAAGTGTAACTGTTGCCTGGGTGGTATCCAAAGCATACTTGGTTTCTTTCCATAGGAAAAGCGGACTTGCCGTGTCCAACGAGCTGTGATCCTGCAGGGACTGGTACACAGCATGCAGCCGAAGGGAGTTCCCCTTGACCTTCTACCTCTTCTGCACAGCGGTCCCAGGCGTAGCACAAGGGTGTTTGAGAGCCAGCCAGCTCTCCTCTCTTCTGCTTTGAGTGCCTGGTGTTTTATCCCCATTTCCCCAATAAAAGCCAAATGCAGTGCAGCCCCCCCGCTCTCCTTGCAGCTGGGGCTGCGGTCCCCCGCCCCAGGGCCGGGGCTGGCGGGGGTGCCCCGCTGTCCCCGGAGGGCTCGGGAGCCGCCGGGCGATGGATGATTCATTGCGGTCCCGGGCGCTGCACCCTGTCACCCGCCCGGGAGGGAGCGAAAGGTGACGGTGTTTGTCAGCGGTGGCAGAAATAGCCGCGTTTCAGATTTCATTGGGGAAAGTGGGGAGGCAGGGAGGGAGACCACTGCGGCGCTCAGCCCCAGTCCCAGAGCGCCTCGTAAGCAGGTGGTGGCGAAAGCAGAGCTTCATCTTCCGGGCGGGCAAGCATTCGCCCTCCTAAATCTGAGGGGATGCCAGCCACTCCTAGCATTTGTATTGTGCAGATCAGGTGGGGATGGGGATGCAAACTCCCTCTTTCCTTAGTGTGTCCTCTTAGCTCACCCTGGAGATGGCTGAGATTACTTTCTGGGGTCAGGGGACTGCCGAGGAGGCACTCATGATTTCTTGCCTCCTGTGCTGCAGCACGCATGGGCCTCCACTTGACCCTTGGCCTCACTAGAGAATTATTCTGATTTTGTTGATGGCTAAGGAATTTTGCCTGTTCAAGGGCTGGACTCTGCCTGCTGCTTGTTCCTGGCAGGCATGGGCTCTTAGGCTGCCCAGGATGCTCTGCAAAGCTGGGCAGTTTTCAAAGATGGGATAATCTTATCTTTTGAGATAATTTTTAAAATAGAATGGATCCTGTTGCTGAGAACCACAGCAGCCACATTGGACAAGAGAAAAGGTGCGAAGAGAACAGCCCCTGAGATTTAAGGGCAAAGCCGTGATCTTGTTCCTCAGGTTGGTGATTACCCCCTGAAATCAATGGGATTGCTCAAGCAAGTTGCCATTTTAAACCTGACAAAGCTTTACTCTGAACTCACCCTAAGCCTGTCTGGTGAGGAGATATTTTCTTAGTGCCTTCCAGTGGGAACAATGGAACTGGAGACACACACCAACAGCTGCTCCTAAAAACCTCCCAGACTCTTAGACCAGGGCTTAGTCCATTATATAAATATTACATATGGTAGCAGCAGGTGCAAAATTATTGGATAAAGCTGGATGTAAAACCCCACAACTTATAAGAAGAAAAGTGAGAAAATAAAAGGAAAAGGTGAAAAATAAAAGGCATTTTTCAAATTTAGCCTAATTTTAAGTTTTTTATAAAGCTGGATTTAAAACCCCACAACTTATAAGAAAAGTGAGAAAATAAAAAGGTGGGAAATAAAATATAAGGCATTTTTTTCAAATTTAGCCTAATTTTAAGTTGAAAATGACCATTTCTCCAATGCTGCTATCAGTGTGATCTGCTCAAAAGGCCCTGTTATGATAGAGCTTAATGGCCTGGAAAACATTGTTTTAATGAAATTACTTGAAGTTACTTTTCCCCCCTTTTCTCCTGAAAGCAACTTAACATTGCTTTTATTTTTTTGAGAAAGGTTGTTTTAGGACAGTCACAAGATATCCAGGCCTGAGTGTGGCAGTGCTCTAACAGATTGGCGGCGATACCGAGCGGCGATATCCAGACGCGGATTGTGCCGGTGTCATGGGGGTGTAAATCCGAGTTTCCGATTGCTTCAAAACCAGGAGCAGCTGCCAGGGGTGGGAAAGGTGCCTGCCTGAATCCAGGGCTGCAGCTGAACTGGTTCCTGTGTCACTGCAAGCTGTGGCACTCAGGAGTGGCAGAGAGGGATGGAGGCTGCCTAGGGCCACTCAAGGCACCCCTGGGGCTGGTGGGGCTGCCATGGGTCCTGCTGGGATACAGTGGGAGAAGAGGGACTTCCCGGTGCTCTGCAGTGGCCAGCTGTCTGCTTCCCTCTGCTCCAGACCTGGAACATCTCCTGCTCCTTGCTAAGGGCCTTCTGCAGGTGCTTTAAAAGCTGCTGTTAAGTTTCCCAGCTTCTGTTCTCCCCCTCCACAGAGAAAGAATCATAATCTCATGGGTGTTTGCAAACGTGAAAAATGAAGCTAAGGCTACTTCCTCTGCCTAATAATTTTGTTAAATTTGGTGAAACAAGCTTGGCTGTTCCTCTAGGTTCCTGCTGTGCCTCCTCTGCTTGCCCAGAGCACAGTGCTGCTGGTTATCCCTCCCTGATGGAAGCCAGGGAGGAGTGACCCTGCGTGCCGGCTGCCACAGGAGCTTTGCTGTTAGTGTTACTGATTCCAGCACCAACTCCCATGGAAGACAAGGCCACTACCCTTGTATGGAACCTCAGGCTGGGGCCCCCCTGCAGGCAGATCCCTACTGGAGGAGAGAGACCCTGTGGCTGTGCATCTGCCAAGGAGAGATGTTGGATGGGCTGTGCCTTCTCCCAGGCTGCACTGAGTCCCTGGGTACGTGTGTACCCTGCAATCTGTGGCTTTGGTGCCAACCTAACTGACACCCCAGGCAGTTTTTCTGCAACGTGGTGATAATAGGACTGACCAAAACTGTAGCTCAAACACCCAACTGGGATGTTTTGCCTCTGTGAACCAAGGGGCTGGGAATGGTTGGCTTTCCAAAGCCTTGGCCTGGGCTGTGTTGGATCATTTTCATCATGGAAAAGTGATGGATAAGAGGGGAGGGAGCAGGCACTGTGCTTTTGAGGGAGCTCATTTCAGCTTGGCATCAGATAGCCAGGGAGGTGGGCTTGGTTGGCTGATGCTCAGCCCACAGCCCCCTCCTCCCAGAGGCATGATGTGCCCATCTGCACTCCCAAAGGCTCAGGGCTGAAGTTCCTGCAGCTCCTTGTGCCCCAAATGTCCCAAAATTTTAAAAGAAACTTGGATTTCTGTCTTGGCAGTAGTATTATTTGGAGTTTGGATGAGGCCATGCAAGGCTCATCCCCAATTCTCCATGAACATTTGCAATAACTTGTTCTTTGTCTCTTTTTCTGCAGCACATCCTCCAAATGGGTGTTTAATCAGACTCCAAGGTAGGGAGCAGACAGGTTTCACCTCTTTAATCACCACCACTGAAGTATTTCCACCATACTGCAGTGCAAGGGGGGATTCTTTATCCCTCCTGGAGCCATCCCCATCTCCTTCAGTTGCCAAAGCACTGCGTTGGTAACAGGAGCAGACTTGGGCGTGGCTGAGAAGCCCAAGCTGAATCTATTACCTGGTCAGGAGGCTAAGGGACACATCCCTGCTCTTCTCCAGGATACCCAGTGCCTTGAGACCCAGCAGCACCATCCCTGGCCATCATCCAGAGCTGGGGGTGAATGCTGCAGCTTTCCCTCTCACCCAGCCCTGGGGAAAGCACTGAGACCTGTAAGTCAGATCTGCTCCCTCCTCTCACCAGATGGAAATGGGGAAGGAAAAACCTCAATCCCTCCTCTCCTGGACACAACAGGAAAGAGAAGCTGTCTTTACTTTCCACTGCCTGGCAGCTGAAAGGAAGAGGGGAAAAGTGAGTGTGGAAAGGGAGAAAGGAGAGGCTTGGGGCAGGGAGATTCCCCTCAGTGACCCCTCTGGAACCTGAAATGGGCACGCTGGAGGAGCAGTGTGCAGTATGGCACCCCTGCCTGCAGGGACAGCTGTTCCTGGCTCACACAGTAACAGTGCAGGGCAAACTGGGAAGGCAACCCAGAGAAAAATCTGTCCCCCCTGTGATTGTGTCAGGGGTGTTCCTGGGTGTTATTTATGACATTTAGTTATTATTTTTTTTACTTGTCCCAGTTCTTCCCAGGCAGAGAAGGTCGCTCCAGCCATTGCTCAGGAATGAAGATGGTATTAAACTGGTAAAAAAGAGCTAACTTGTCTTGGTTTTTTTTTGTTTTGGTTTTTTTTCATGGTTTTGCCATTCTCACTTTTGTGAGCACACCTATGTACCTCACACAAATGAGAGTTGAGCTTGGCATTTAAAAAAACAAAGGGTGGAGCAGCACAGAAAAATGGAAGTGAGCCTGTGTTAATGCTTGGCAAATAAAACCCCAAACATTAAACCAATTTCTTGGCAAAAAACCACCAGGAGCATGTGCCAGGGTGGTGGGCAGAGGGGGGCAGGCATCTGGGCAAGGTGAACCTGGCAGAGGGAATACAGCCCCTGCCTGTTTTTGTGTGATGCCTGGAGCCTTTTGGAGAAGGAAAATCAGCCCTTGCTTACAGATGGGATGAGTCTGGGCGCCAAACAGGACGTGCTGGTCCTGGAGAGGGTCACTTGTGGCAGCAGCTCCAGGGTTATGGCCATGATTTGCCTCTGCAGTGTGTGGGAGTGGTCAGGGACACTGAATGGGCACCACACCTGTGTCCTGTCTGTGGCCTGAGGTTGTCACCATCATGTACCCAAGCTGGGAGGAGTGGTTACTGCTGTGAAAGGATGCAGAATCAGGCATAAAATAGAAAGAAATGACAATCCTGTGGCAAGTTTGCCCTACTTCTTTTGCTCTCTCTATGGCTAAAAAGAAGAAGTTGAGGGGCTTGGGGCCTTCCACAAGTGTTCACCTCAGGCTGTGGGCTCACAACCTGCCCTATTTAGAGTGTAATCTCCTTTCTTTGCTGTGGTCTGGTATAACTGTGATGTGGGATGAACACACTCCTCTGCCCTGGCAGCACGACCCTGCCCAGGAGTAAATGACTGTGGTGACTGTCAAGTAAATGCAATAAAAAAATTAAATGTAGCTGTTAACCCACCCCTCCTCTCTTTGACTCTTATAATTAGGTCAGACAGAGCAGCTACTAATTTGAGTAGTTTCTGTGGCTCCCCTCAGACAGCCTTTTTAGCAGCAGTCCCTGATTTTCAATTGGGCTATGGAAAGGCATTGCCCTTTTGTGAACCATTTGCTAGACCTGCTCACCTCCACAGACAGTGACACATGATTTTAGTGCACAGAAGCCAAAACCAACAAATCAACAACTAACTCGTGGTCCCTGATAATCCAGGTGACGTGGGTGATTAATTGCTGAGACACTTACAGGAAGACACTCGCATGCTGGGTTTTGGTCGTGACAAACGAGCTGTGACTGTCAGGGTGCATGCTCTGCCTTCTCACAGCAGAGCAGATAAAGATTTGAATCTAGGACATCCAGGGCTAGGTCAGTTCAAAGGTCCCTGACAAGGGTTTGTCTCTGGGATGAGTGTGTGTCCCTTCCCATCAAAATGGTCCAGCACAGAGGTAGCTGTGTTGCACCAAGATGCTTGCAGGGGAGTAAGGCTGCCTGTGCCATGCCATGCCACCCTGGAGTTCCTGAATCTCCCAGGTGAACAAGACCTGTGATTCATGCATCACGAAATCAAAGGGAGGCAACATAACTCTCTAATCTGATATGTGTGCAGCGCAAGCTGGGTGGCTTATTAATTTCAACTAGAGAATTTTTTTTCCCTTTTTCTTTCTTTCAGAAAAAAAACAAGTAAACAAGCCAAAAATTTGTGACTTAATGGTTTCCAGTGATGGAGAGTCCGCAGCATGACTGAGTAAATTGTTGCAGGGCTTAATTGTGCTGATGAAGCCAATGGAGTTACTGTAAACTGAAGTTATGCTGGTGTGACTGAATAAAAAAATTTGGCCTAGTTACCCGAAAGGAGCAGCACTTTAAAGTCTCTGTATGTATTTAAATAAAATTATTCTCCAGCAGAAGACGTGGAAATGCAAGACCTGTCTTCCAAAGCATACTACAGCAGTCAATCGGTCTCCAGCATACTACTGGAATATTAATGCCAAATCCAAGTTGCACCCATGTTTAAGACAGTTAATTGGACTTCATCCATCAGTCTGTCTGCTGTCGTTAGGGCTATATTGCTGCTGGCTGTGATAACATTTTTATCTGTTAACTTCCAAGCTGCTACAAGTAACATCAGCTACTCACTAAATGAGTCAGCTAACTTTCCTTTTAACTGTTTCTTCTGCTCCCCGAAGGTGTTATGAATGTTGTGGTATGACAAGCTGGTCAGCACTCATTCCTTTAAAGCTTATGTATCAATTTTATTGTCACAGTAGGCTTTCTAAAAAATGGGATCAGTCTTACGCAGCTGGGCAAGATCTATTTGCCAGTTCAGTGCAAAGACCTGAGTGAAAACAATTGTTTTGATTTATTTAAAAAGCATCTTATGATGGAAATTGGTGTTATGATATCCAGGCTTTTACTCCCACAGGAACAATTCTTACAGGCTATCTGAATTATCCAGAAAGTTGCAAGGCAGATTTACACTTAAACTGGATTATAAGGAAATACACTGCAAACCACCACAACAAATCATTGCTAATCACAATCAATGGGAGTGATTAAAGCTCTGGAATCTCTCCCGACGTTGCGTTGATGGATGTGAAATTGCACGCAAGTGGCACTGCAGTTCCCAGTGCCAGCCCAACACTGTGCCTCTCATCCCCCCTCTCACCCAGCATATTGCAGGGTTTTCCCTTGAACCAGTGTTCTGATAAATGGCTTTTCCATCCTGGATGATATTTTCACAGGAGGACTGAAGACCTTTATCCTAGAGAAAGAAGGAACACTGTAGGTTGTTACACCCTACAAAGATTTTAGCCCCTACACATTAGTCATGCCCTTACTCAGGTAAAATACAGACTAGTTAACTTTTCACAAGAAAAAAATGTCTGTGGTATTCTTCTTCACTTCCTGTGCTTAACTGCTGGGGCTATACTTTCCCACCCCAAATGTGAACAGGGAGCTCCAGCTTAATGTTTTTTACATACATTGCAGACATATTTTGAAGTTTAAGAAGTCTCTTGGACTGTGTGTGTTCAGTGTTTCAATAACCTCCTCTGAAAACTCAAAGGATAATTCTTTTTTCTAGTCCACAAGATTTTACTTATTCCTCAACTCAATGTTTGCTTCATGCTGATTATAAGGGCCATAACACCATGGCACTCAAATGCATAATTTCCAGAGGTCATTTGCTCTCTTTTTGGGAGAAAAGAAAGAATTACACCCCAGAGGATGTTTCCTGGCTACAGGGTGGA
Source organism: Geospiza fortis (assembly GCF_000277835.1). NCBI lineage: Eukaryota > Metazoa > Chordata > Aves > Passeriformes > Thraupidae > Geospiza > Geospiza fortis. Next base: position 5,936,468 of record NW_005054322.1, read on the forward strand.
AATGGCTCTCCTGGGACTGCAGAGGGGGGGTGACAAGATGTGCTGTGCCAGAAGCCCACTGTCACCATCACTGTCTGGGAGCAGAGGGTGATGGATGTCCCCAGGCATGGTGCTGACAAATGATGCTGACAGCATTGGAGGAAGGCCCCTAAAATGTAATCCTTAATCTGTCTCCTCAGTAGCCCAGAAAGGCTGGTGTAGTTGGTGGGATATAAGAGAAATTGAGCATCTCAAAGCCAGAACAGGACGTCTTCCATGCCCACTGCACTGGTGTGACCTTGGTCTGCACAAGAGAAGACTTTCATAATGTCCCTGTGTTTTACCCTCATCAGGACCCACCAAAAGAGAGAAAATGAAGTCCCAGATGACCCATCCCTCAGCTGCCATGCCTCCTGGGAGACAGATGGGAATGTCTCCCACCTGCTCTGGGTGGGAGGCAGATGTGCCCACAGACAGCGGCACCTGGGAGAGCAGTGGTGTAATTGCTGAGTGGTGAATACCTGTTTGTCATGTTCTGGAATCCTCCCCCAACTACACCCACTTTGGGCCTCTTTCCTGTTTGGAGGGGAGATTATCCCGGCCCGTGAACAGCCCGGCAGCACGACAGCTTTGTGCAGCTCTCCCCGTGTGGCAGAGCTGATGGTGAGGATGGTGCCCATTGTAAGGAAAGCTGTGCACCGCAGGAGCGGCCCCCCAAATGTCCTTTTGGAGTCACCATCTTCTCCAGCTCCTGTGCTGCAATAAATGGCACCCACACTGTGTGCGCCGCACCGAGAGCACCACCAGCTCGGGTGGGGTTTGCAGCCACTGAAACAGACCCTGAAGAGGTGCCAGCAGTGGCTTTAGGATGTTCCTGTATCCCAGCACAGGCTAGGGGAGGTGACCCAGATCCAGTGCACCCTATCTCCCCAAAGGGTGTTGCTGCAAAGCAAAGCGGCACTTGATGCAACTGCTCCTTCGTGACAGGAATTAGGGAGGTGTGCTTTAATGAAGAGTGGCTCTGGCTTCATCCTGAGTCCCTGTGTGGGAGGATTGCTCTGCTGTGGGCCAGCGCTCTGGGTGGGTTCACCCTGCTCCTCCACACAGCCTGTGGCTCCAGGCATTGCAAGCCCACCCCTCTGGCTCCGGCCAAAAGTCACCTGAAATCACTCCTTGCTGGTGGTGCTGGGGAAGGAGGCAATGGTGACCTGGACTGATCATTGTGCCTTCTGCTGAACAATGGCTAAGCAAACGTTTGAGAAGGAAGGAAGTAGTGAGGGGAGAAAAGAACTCCTGTATTTCTGCCTATTTTTTGTGATGATTTCTCATGGTATCAGGATACCTGAGCTGACAGGCCAATATGGGCTGCAGCTGATTCAAACCAGAAGATTTTAACAAGGCAAAGGATCAGCTGGCCATGGAGGCTGTTCATCAAGCTCCTGTTGTAAGTCCTTGGGATGTCTCCCTAGTAGGTCTGCTTGGATTTAATACTCCCTGAAAGCACTCAGGACTGCCTCCACAAGCACTTAATGTGCTTAATGTTTCTGAAGCCTACAGTCCATCCCTACTGTACAAGGTACTGCACGTGCCATGTGTACAAGGTTCTGCACGTGCCAGAGTTACAGCTCATGGGGTATCACAGAGCCTCCTCTGTTTCTTTTTTTTCATAGTTTTTGTAAGTATTCCCCCATTTTTACCCTCAGCTGGCACTTATTAAGTTTCAGAGGATACTCATTCCTGGCTTTCATGCCAGGTTACCTGGATGATTGCCTGAGAGCCTTCAGGTTTGTTCTTACCTTCACAAGCTTTGTCCCAGCATATCCATTCCCTGGGAGAAACCTGGCATGTCACCCTAGGACTGCTCCTCTGCTCCTGTGACCATTTCCACAGTTTGCATGTTCAAGGCTGTGTTCTGCTTTTCTACCATTCTGCTGGAATGATCCTGTAACTCTCAGCTGAGCACGAGATGCTGTGTTCAGCAAACTCAGGTCTGTCCTTCAAGTCCTTTCATGCTGCCCCTCAGTCAAGCATTGCTTTCCAAGTAAGTGTCTCACTTCTAATGGTGAAGAGTCCCATTCCCAGTCAAGGTGATATTTGTGGCACTGGACATAGCTGTCTCCTGAAAAGTCTATCCTGCTCCTGTCTAATATTTCTCTTTCTTGCTGTGCAGGTTGTACATGCTCTGCTTCTCAGTAAGTACTAGAAGCCCTGGTCTGAAGGCACTTGTGAAAAGGTTTTCTGTCTTTTTATCTTTTAAGATCTTTCTGGAGAGTCAGACACTGATAGTGTGTGTGTCTTTCCATCCCTTTGACAGACTTCCATGCTGTTTTCTGTAAGTTCATCCTTGGTGCGTCTTGCTGGTGTCTCCCTGGACTCTCAATATCCCATTTCTGCACACATTGCCTTAAATTAGTTCTTACTACCTTCAAGAAAAGACAAAAATACTCTCACATTCCCAAGGTGCTTCAGCACCCTGGAATCCCTGGTTCCTGCCACAGGGTTCCCTCTGTATCCCGTGCCCTGCCTCACCATTGCTCTTTGCCCTGCCTCCACCTCTGATGTGAAATCAGCTGCTGCTAGGTAAGGTAAGCCCTGCAGAGGATTGCCTGATGAAAACAATTCTTTGTTAAAATAACAGGTTAGCAGGTGAAGGGAGTAGTCTGAGAGGGGGAAACCTACCTCTTGTAGGGCCAGTACCAGCTGACTCCATCTGCAGCTCTTCCAAACAAGAATATTCTGGTGTTCTAAAGGCCATTGGTAATTCTGACTATAATTTGTGCAGACTTCAAAGTCATTGTCAGTCTTCTCTCCCTTTCCCAGCCCATTTTCAGGTTAACATACTCATTTTTAAGTTGCAATTAGGTCTTCAACACTGGCATGGCATTTTAAAGTAAATTCAGTAGCAGAGGTTGAACAACACCAAGAGATTACTAATTTATGTAGCTTTTATCAAAGTAAAACACAAAGATGGTTTAGAAGCATAGAATGGTTTGGATGGGAAGGGACCTTAAAGATCCTGTAAACTCACAGCTAAATGTAAATTTGTGTGTTTGATAGTACTGTGTCATAATAGTAATGATGGTATTAATAAAATTCTATTTTTAGTCTTTTATTGTAGGTCAAGGGAGGTGATTCTGCCACTCTACTTTACTCTCAGGAGACCCTACCTGGAGTGCTGCATCCAACTCTGGGGTCCTCAGCCCAAGCAGGATGTGGATCTGTTGGAGTGAGCCCAGAGGAGGGCCATGAAGGTGATTAGAGCACGAGCACCTCTCCTAAGCAGACAGGCTGAGAGTGGGGGCTGTTCAGCCTGGAGAAGAGAAGGCTTCAGGGAGACTCTAGAACATCTTCCAGTACCTGAAGGGGACTACAGGAGAGCTGGAAAGGGACACTGAACAGGGGCATGAAGTGGTAGGAGAAGAGGTAACGGCTTTAGAATGAAAGGGGGTAGATTTGGATTGGATACTAGGAAGAATTTTTTTACTGTGAAGGTGGTGAGGCACTGAAACAGGTTGTCCAGAGAAACTGTGAATGCCTTGTCCCTGGAAGTGTTCAAGAGCAGCTTGGATGGGGTTTAGAGCAACCTGGTCTAGAGGAAGGTGTCCTTGCCCACAGCAGGGGGGTCGGAACTAGATGACATCTAATGTCCCCACCTATCCATATCATTCCATGATTCTGTGAAAACAAAACAGAGGACTACTCAGCTCTCATGTCTCCCAGGCCAGGCTTTGGATAAGTGAATTTTCTCTGCCTGTTTTCCTTCCTCAACTACAAATGGAGTTAAAGGTGATTGGCAAGGACTAAAACTGTAAGTTTTCAATGCTTGAGTCATGGCAGGTGAGCCTTACCCACTGCTAAATAAAGCCACACACAGCTTCTTAAATGCCCATCTCCCCAGAAGCCTTGGACAGCAGAAAAAGAACTTGAAAGCTGCTCTTCCACCTTATAACTGGGAAGATTGCAGGTACTTTCCCCTTTGCCTGGAGATATTGTTAGAAGGCAGCAGAGGCCCATTTTAATGCCATAAAAAGTTAATTAATTCCATTTTCCCCCCCAACTTAGCTGAGCAAAGGTTCTGTGTAAGCCACATGCACTATACTGAGAAACAGGGCTTTTCTCCCACGTTCTTGCTGTGCCGCAGTGATACGGCTAGCAAAAGCTGCTGTCTTCCCCAAAGGAAAATCTCACATCTGAATTGTTTCCAATGGCCTGGGTTGCTCTTTTGGTTTCTAGCTAAACACACTGCATTAGAAGAAATTCCTGTCACGAATTGCCTGCTTCCCCCACCAGGCCCTTGTGAATCATCCACAAGGGAACAACACGGCTCCGCTGCCGTGCTGAGCGTGGCAGCTGCCAGGCTGCTCTCCTCGTCTGCTGCAAGGCGATGCCCAGCATAAGCATTCAGCAGCTCTCTAATATGGGTCGAAAATATGAAACCATATTCAAAATTTTTGACCTGTTTTTCATCCCAGTTGATTCAAACAAGATATGCCACCATGGTGGTTGCAGAAGAGGTTTCCAGAAACTTTCTCGCAGCAGGGCTGCCTATGACAAGAAGTGTAAAAAAGTCTCTGCAAATCAGGGAGCTTATTCCGTGGTGCAATCTGTGTAGGAAAAAGTTCACTCGCCACTTTTTGCTCGGCTCTGCCAGTGCAGATTCAACATCTCGCAGCTTCCATTCCCGCGAAGCACTCTCAAAATATTTGTCACAGTCTGCTTTTGCTTGAAACCCACGGAGCAGAGCAAGCTGTGCAGCACAGCGTGCCAGCACGCCTGTGAAAAATCCCTTCTGGGTGCCTGTCACTGCTCTGCTTAGCACTTTGCACTCTGTCTCTAGCCATTTTCTTGACCTTGTGTTTACCTCCATGGCACTTACCCACTTCCTCGCTCAGCTGCAGATCTCCTTGGCTGCCTCAGACACCGCTGCGCACGCAGCAATCTGTCAGCTAGGCCGTAACCCCGCTGAGGAAGAGATGCGCTGATTTCATCTGACATTGGCACACGAGTTGGATTAAAATATCAAAGGAAGGATCTAGTGGTGTAGATGTTTCTGTAGACCCGTTTGCATGACTTCACAGATGTTGCTCAAATAGATGTTTTTTTTCTGACCACTGTAAGAAAACCTTGGTGGTGGAGGAGGAGCACTACCCATGGTGTAACAGTGGTGTGTGGGATGAGGAGTTGGGTAACTGGTGTGCCGGTGATCCCCAGCTCCTGTTTTGCAAACCACCCATCTGGCTGCTGAGCTACCCTGGCTGCTGATTTCACACCCCCAGCAACCAGTGAGTCTCCTTTCTCACCTGCAGCTGGATCAAGCTGAGGACAAAGAGGGGATGAAAATGGTCTGGGTGACTCTTTCTGCAGAGGCTTTCTTCTGGTCTGTGTTGGGCCACAAAATACTGTCTTGTCTCTGGAGAAACAAGAATTGAAATGAAAGGTTATAATGCAAATCTGTAATGCTGCAAAACTGCGGGAGGACAAAGACACATTCCTGAAGACCTGTCAGAAAAGCAAATAAAACTAAGAGCTGTTCTGGTGAGTCAGAAATATTTGGTCATCACTGTCTTCAAACTACAACCCTTGATAACCAGTCAGCTGCAGAGAAATTCAGCGTACTCAGTTGTGGGTTTTACAATCTCCCCACTCAGCTACCACATTTTGGTACATGATGACATTGTTTTGGACTTCTTCGCCATTGTCCTCTCTCTTTCTTGTCCTTGCCACCCTTCACAGAGACTTCTACAAGATGACAGAAAACCACCTTCTTCACTCTTTCTCCAGCTCTTCAAGCTGCCAGCTCACCGGTTGAAGTTGATGCCCTGGAGGGCTCTGGATAGTGTACCATAACAGAAGAGGTGTAAGACACAGTTATTGTCCATCGGTCAGTCTCCAGGATGAAAAACCTGGAGACTGTTGGTGACAATCCGAGTCATCTCCCAGCCTTGCGCTTCTGCCTCTGCAGCTTCCTTCTCTACTTGGGCTCTGGAGAGGATAAGTCCTTTCCTTTCCTCTGTGCTTTCCAGCAGGCTGAGGCTTGGAGCCCTGCTGGTTTGGGGAGCTGACTTTGAGTGGGTTACATACTGCTGGGTGGGATTTTGGGTGTTTCTCTGGAGGAGGCTGGACATCTGTTTCTCAGTCTGGGTGCCCCTCTGCACCAGTCAGACTGGTGCCCGTGTTTGCACTCCTGATTTAGTTCCAATGTCAAAAAACCCCCACTCATTAGATTCACATGATGGAGCAGCAAAGAAAGTGTCTATTTATGGAGGCCGAGGAAAATCCACAGAGATGCGGGTTGCAGTTATTTGTCTGTATGGCGCCTCTGACATCACGAGTGGCTGGAAAGGCTTGCTTAGGAACAGTAGAGAAGGCAGCTCTGCCTGGCTCTGTTAGAGCCTAAACACCTTCAGCATTTAGGATTGCATTTCTTGTTTTTCATTACAGAAGTCTGATTTTGCAGGAAATATGATGTGTAGAGAGGACAATGCTTTTTGAGGCTCGTGAGAAAAGTGTCCTTCTCGCTTGTTTGCGAGGTGACTGCGTCACAGACATTTTACAGAGAGTAAGATGAGGAGTGCAAGTAGGAAAAATGGAAAAGGCCTCACTTAAAAAAATGGTAGGAATTTATCAGCTGAAAGAAAAACACATCTCACAGGTCTGGGAAGTAAAAAAGGAGTCCTGCTTTTCTGCACTCAATTTCCTGTAATGTAAAAATTGATTGTACAACAGAACTGTGAAAGGCTCAAGTTTTTAACAAACGCATATATATTAAGGAATTCTTAAAAATTCAGTTTCATCCCTTGTCTATTTTTATTTTGACTCTTGAGTTTTTCTTCAAGTGTGTATCCACATTCAGTGACCATCTCTGCTGGGTCCTGAGTGGATGGATTGCAAGAATTGTTGAGGGTGCCTTGGCGTTTATTCAGGTGGGTCAAGGAGGGAGCAGCTGGCTGCCTGGTACAACACTTCATGGAGAGCTGTCAGTCCCTGAGACCCCCTGGTTGATGAGCTGTGCCCTGTGCCCAGGATGGACCCTCTCTGGGCAAGGACTCTTTTGTCAGCTCCAGATCTTGCCTCTTTTTGCAGCACTGAATGGAACACCACAGGGAATCGTAGCCTGGGGGTGCTTACTCCAGACTTGTGAGTGCTGCAGGGCGATGGCAGCCATGCCTCAGGATTAAAACGACAGGAAATGCTGACTGGCTCTTGCATGGCAGAAAGAGAGGCAGGACCCGCTTCTCAGTGCACACTAGACCAAGTGAACTTCACCGCAGTGTAGACTCTGGAAAAGAAAAATTTCCTCTAACTGCACCAAGGGCAGAAGCTCTGGTTCCATTTCCCCACTAAATCACAATGAACACCGTGGTGGGGACATGAAGGTGGCCTGGGAGAGCCCTCTGTGGGACACCCATGCAAACCTGCCCTGGACACCTGGGGAGGCTATCTATTGTCCCTTGGAGTTCTGGAATGACAGCATTTCAGTGTCTTTTAACTGGGTTTTTTGTTTTGCAAAAGTTTCAATTTGTGGTGCTCTGATACATATCGTCTTTCTTCATACAATGGACATTTCTCTCCTTGTTACCCCCTCATTTTCATCCTATTTTTTCCTTTTCTTTTTTGATAGTTTTTCCCTTCATTGTGACTTATTTTTGTGATTTTCTTATCTTCCACCACCCTTTCCTTCTTCCCTTTTCCCTCTATTCTC
>NW_005054322.1:5944226-5951304 GCF_000277835.1 Geospiza fortis
TCTTTCCCTTCATTATATTTTCTGTTCTCCAGCAGCTCTGGTAAGCTCTGGTACCCATTGGAAAGTGTATTCCCTGTGAATGCCTCAATTAAGAGATCCTCATCCCAGCAAAATCGTGCTAGAGAGTCCAGTTTCTGTCTTAGACTCTTTTTTTTTTTTTTTTGCTTATGCATTTTTGGGGGTTTATTTTTGTTTTTTGGTTTTTGGTGATTTTTTTGAGGTTTTGGATGGATTTTTTGTTGCAAGATGCTTCATCAGCCAGCAAGGTTCATAGCCACAATGGGAGCGAAGAGTGAAAGTGGGTGGCTCTCAGGGAGCCACTGCAGAGTTCTGTGCAGCTGGAGCAGCATTTCTGTAATGTGTGGGTGGATGGATCTGAATAGCCCCACCATTTTCTCCTTTGCACCCCATGCCTTTCTCTGTCTCAGTCCCCCTCCTAAACCTCATTGGAGATCCCTGTCTGCTCTAGGGATAAAAAGAGAAGCCACCAAACTGATGCCCTGCATATGCCTTCTAATCATTGATCTTGTGGCAGGAACTTCTCTGGTCGTGGCTGAGGTTCACTCTTTGGGGCCTGGCAGATGTACCTGTAAAATTGAAACTACTGCTTGCTGCTGTTATCTGTGTGCAGGCCGGCGTGGTGTGCCTCTGCCTCTAGGCAGAACCTGCCACTGCTGGGACCATGCTGGTTTCGGTTTCATCAGTGTGTTCTCCTCCCTCACAGGCCAGGCACAAGCAAGGGCTGTGTTTGCAGCAGCAGATCTCAGAGCACTCAGTTAACCATCTCAATTAACTCAGTTAACCAGGGTTGCAATGGGTAGACATTTTTTACACCTGTTTTACGGAGAGGTGCAAGAGTGAAGCTGCCTGGGCTGCCATCCATGGGCTGTGGGTATTTACCCTGTGGACAGGATTTGCTCACTGCAGACCTTACCCCCTGAGTGTCCTGCCCAAGATTTGCCTTCTGTGGTGTGCAAATCACCAGCAGCTTAGGAACATATGCATATGTGTCAAAATACTGTCTTCCTATTATTGTCTAGGCAAGTTGCATCTATATAAATCTAGCATAAAATGCATATAATGTTATCATGCATATGTATTTGTGTAGCATATACATAATCACCTCTTTGTATGCAAATACAGTTTTATCCGTAAGCAAATACACTTTTCAAGCCTGAATTCAACAATGGAAAAAATATTTGCTTTTAAAAGTAAGCCTTTATTATGCCTTCATGCTGATTCTGCCTGTGAATTATTTTTCTTGTTGATAACAGGTAGCTATCAGTTTTCCAGGGAAACAAAAGAAAAGAAGATGAAATAGTTGTCAAGCTTTGCATTGTACCGTGCCATGAATTTTCCTTCCTACAGGCTGAAAAGAAACCACTGAATTATATCATAACTGTCAAACGTCCTGTTTTTAGTTTGTTGCTCAAACACAATAAAATTATTTAATATACAAAAGCTATCATGCAGAGCCAGTCGGTCTTTCCTTCAGCAATATATCCAGGAAAACAAGGAGTGAGAAACATACCTGAAAATGGTGAAACATTGACAGTAGAACGTTGGAGAATATTGTAATAGATCATATTTACGACAAAACAGAAACTCAACACCCTGGAAAACACACAGAGCACTTGAACTGTGTTTACTTCCAGGCACATTGGCCTTTGCATAGGGGTGGGCCGGGTGATTCAGCTGAATCTGAAACCTGATAAACTCTTGCCTTCTGTTTTTACATCACAGCCAGTGATTGCACATGACACATTGGGAGCAGATACCACTATGCAGGCATTACCTTTGGTATTTTTTGTATTGATCCTGGTAAAGATCATTCCTTGGTCATGCTGCACTTCAGTCTTTCACTTATGGGTGTATGCCTGTGGGTGCCAGAGGATATATGTTTAAATGTGAGGTCTTGTGCCTGGATTGGAAGTTGAGAGAAGAGTTTGTGGGAAATATTTTCTTCTGTTTAGCTTCTGTTTACAAACTGTGACAGCAGACTCTGGTTCCCAGTAACTTATGCCTCATTTGAGCTCATTCAGTGAATATGCTTTTGTCCAAATATTAAGAATCACGCCTAGAAGGAATTTGAGCTGCATTAATTGCACCAACCAGTAAAGTTGTCTTATTATTTCTTTTTTTTGATTGGAAAAACATGCAAGTACTTCTGGCATAAGTGCTGACATGAGAGAATGTAAAATTAAATTCTGATTCCTTATAAAATTGCCACTTAGAAATGATTCCATGAAACCTTGTCCTCAAATCTTTATTGTTTACATTTTTGCAGATATTGAGAACAAATGAGGTACGAACAACAACAAAGGAAACTGTTCAAAAACACACAGTAAATATTTATTGCGGCACTTCTTTTAAGCCAGGGTGGTCCAACGTCAGCAGCCTTTAGATTTTGGTAGCCCAACACCCAGCAGCTCCATCTCCTAGTCTGGGAAGCACAACCCCACCTTTGTCCCACTTGACAAGTCCTTTTTACCCTTCCTCCTGGCAGCAGTGCCTGGCAAGCCCTCTGGCCACTCTCTGCCACCAAAGCTGCTGCAGAGAAACTGGGGGAGGAGGAAGGAGTTGTCTGTGTCTTGTGGCTGTCTGGTTTGAAGAGCCACTGTCAGCTGCTGTTGGTGAAGAAGAGGAAGAGGAGGAGGAGAAGAAGGAGGGTGAGGAGAAGAAGGAGCGGCCATGGCTGTGTGAACCAGCCTAGCTCCCTGCAGCAGTCCGTGGGGAGATGAAGGGTGAGGCATTGGCTGTTTGGGCAGCTCTGCCATCACCAACCACGGCTCCCCATCTCCTCTGAAAACAAGGGGTGGGCTGCCTGAAGTCTTTCTGGGGGCTGGAGGTGCACCACATTGTGCGAAGATCTGTCAGCTCTCAACTCTGAAGTATGTCCAGAGGGGTGGGCAAGCAGTGCAGTCAGCACGTGGCTCCAGTTCCAGCCATATGGCTGTAAATCCAGAAGGGTCTTGCTGCCTCTACGGGAGCATTCAGGATTTTTCCCCATGTGTAGAAGGAGATGGACCTGTAGAAGGAGAGGGATTTCAAATCCCTCACCAGCAAGAGCCCTGACACCTCTGTGGTGACGTGATTTTTTTTATTTTAAGGACCTGGACCAAAGTCGGTCCCTGCCTATGCATCATCCATGAGGTCCTCTGCACATCATGTGAATTCACAGTGGGCAGGTTTTCCCCCCGCAAAGCAGGACAAGCCATTTTGCCTTTGTTTTGCCATCTCTCTGCAGCACCTTGTTAGCCTGTGAGCCATTGTGCGCACAGCCTTTTTCTCACTGTTGATGGCAGAGGGGTCAAAGACTGTGCATTTCCATGCACTATAAAGTGGGATGAGTGGGATTTGCTGGCCTAAAGTCAGCTGCCTGAAAGTGATGGTGAACCACCTGGATCAAGAGCCTGGCACCTAAATGTCTGATCAGCTCCACCATCTGGGGTGGTGAATCACCCATGGGAAGAAAATATTTCTCTCCACTGACCATGGAGTGACCCTAAATGTGACACCCACCTCTGCCTGGGCCAGACAGACCCTGACCTGCCTGTGGGTGCTGCTGTCTGAGGCGGGAGGCAAAGGGCAGGTGGAAAGGGAGTGGGCTCACCAAGCTGTGGGGAGGGATCAGCAGATCTTTAAATTCCATCTGTGGTTTGTGCGGTCGGTGGGGAAAGATGCGCAGCCCCAGGAAGTAACTCACAGCAAAGCTCCTGCCCTGAAATGCCGTGCAGGAGGGACTGCTTTTCTCCAGTGGCTCTGCAAGAAGTCTCAGACCCTTTGAACTCCCTTGGCAGGGCAGTGTAAATGCCTTGTTCAGCCAGGCTGTGTCCAAACCCTTCTGTGTGGGGCAGCCACACAGAAGGGTTTGGACACAGGACGGGAGGTGAGGGGAGGTGGCTGAGGTGCCGTGCCAGCCTTCCGGTAGCTTGGGCTGCTCAGAAACATGCACTGCAAATCATGTCCCCTCTGAGGCTCAGGGGAGGAAACTGGGGGTGCTGAACTTCCTCATTCTTCCTCAGAAAATAGGATTTCTCCCAGCTCTGATGATACCAGATGCACACTGAGTGTCTCATTGCTGCTTTTTATGCTGTAGAAACATTTGTACTCTCTCACTATGCACATACGTGTAGAAAAAAAGAGCTGTACATAGAGTACGAGTGCTTTCAACTTCATGTAATCTCCTGCTGCATTTGATCAAAACATCAGAACGTGAATTATACAGACAGTAGTAAAAAGACAGCACAGATCCTTTATTTTGGCTGCTTCAAACCCAGAATATGAATAGAAGGCTCTGCTTTATTTCAGTGATGATAAAAGGCAATCTTCAGGTCTTAAATTTGAAAAAAAATACAAGCTGATGTTAAGGTTGATAGGAGATATTGTATTGTAGAGGAGTAGAAAATGGGAGCAGGAGTAGGAGTAGAGAAATGAAAAGGTGGAGTGTAGGAGGAGGAGGGTGGGAGTAGAAAATGAATTGTGGTGCATCCATCAGCATTTCAGCATTGTGGGAGATGAGATAAACCTAATGCTGTCATTTGTAGATGCAGTAAAATTTCTTGTACTGAGCCATCACTGTGCTGAGCTGTTTGAGAAGCAGGAAGCTCCCCTCAGCAGCTGAATGGGTGGGTTTGTTCACATGACATTGCCTAAAGGTGGTCAGCAGCGTTGGAGTGCACTAGGAGAGCAGTGCAGGCAGGGTTAGACACTTTCATTGTGCATGGCATGTGTTGCTTTGACTCTAAAATCTGTTGATTCACTCCCCAAATTCTTGACAGAGAGAATAAATTCTAAAAAGAAAAGTGGCAGATCACATGTGTGTGGACTGGGGCCCTACAGAAGAACTCACTCACCTGGGTGGTTCTGCCAAAGTCAGAGCAAACTACCAGGATTACTCATCCCGGGAAAGCGCACAGCATTGTCTCATTGGCCTTCATCCTTCCTCCAACCCTCAGCAGACCTGGTCTCAGCTGTTGGCATGCAATAGCCAAAATCTCTGCAGCTCAGCTCTGCTTGTTGCATTGTGAGTCACAGGGCCCCGCTTGCTAAGCAAATGCAGCATTTGGAAGGTTCTGGTATTATCTTCTCCACCTGCACGTCCCTCACATCTCATTGCACACTGCTGTCTGCACTCTCTGTATTCACTGCTAACTTTTGAGCTGCAAGAACACCAGTGACATGGGCACAAAGGTGGCAGAGCCCGGCCGAGAAGGTGAGGGGAGCGACAGAAATGTCATGTAGGGCCAAGAAAGGGGAATACCACCTCTATCCTGCAGAATGACCTGGGCTGAACTACAAACGCACCAGGGCTTCCTAAAATCCCCCAACAGTAGCTTTCTTCCCAGTTTTCACAGTTGGCATCTGACAAAGGGAAGCTTTCTTTTTTTCAACATCTGCATATACCAATAGAGTTCAGGGAATAGCATCCCTACTTTGGACAAAATAGAAGAGCAAGGACTGCAAGATTTAAAAAAACTCCTTAGAAGAAAGCCTGGGTAATAAATCCACTTCCTTTAGCAGGATGGGTGCCAATCTGGCTCTTAGACCCCCCCTTTTATTTTTTTTCAGACACCAAGGAAAGAAAAAGAAAATGTTTCTGTGTTCTCAAGCACTTCTTTTGTTTTGGCTCCCATTTAAACACATCCATTCGCTGCGCGTCCCTGGCTGCTTCTCACCATTATATAACCTCTGCTTCTCCAAGGCAGGGTGCTCTCCCTTATTGCAGGGCAACTACTGCAGCCGAGTTGTGTAACACTGCCACATAAAGCTGTTCCAAGCTGAAACGTGGCATGCAAGTTATTAGGTTGAACTGGGACTACTTTGCTTTCTTTTATTTTCTTTCTTTTTTTCTTAAACTAAAAAAAAAAAAAAAAAATTTAAAAAAAAAAAAAAAAAAAAAAAAAAAAAAAAGCCTGGAAAAAGGTGTTTTCTAAAATCCGTGGGCTAAACAATATAAATTTGTGGGTTGAATCCTTTAAAGGATTGACAAAACATAGAGATGACTTAAAGGCAAAGCAACTCTGAAATCTGATGAGCAGCCAACCTATAACAAGGTAAAATCACCTTTGGCATTTAATAAAATAAACATGACAAAAACAGTGCTTTAAAATGTGATCAGTTACTATACACTTATGTATATTTTGCACAAACTGTATAGTTAGGATTCACCACGTATCTTAAAAAGCATTTTCATAATAGACAGCGTGAGTATCTAGATGTATGAGCTGACATTAAATTACATGCCATGGCCTAAATCCAGCCTTGTATTCTCTCCCTTTCATTATTGTTACTCATTTTCAGAAAATATTTTTATAGGAACAATGAACTGCATTTAAATTACATTAACACTTTCTGCCTTGATGCAGAGAGGAGGAAAGGGTAACAGGTTTTCTGGCTCAGCTTTGACAGTTACCCAGCTCCGCTGGTTCATTGACATGCAACGTCAAATGCCATGGCTGGTTGTGAATTTTGTGACTTACGAAGCCATGTCTGAAGTATGTTTTTTAAAAGCACTCCTCCTACTGAAAACAAAACAGATTTTCTAAAATGTAGGGTTTGCCAGTTTGAACAAGGTGTTGAGTCGTGTCTCATCCTTGGGATTATTTCCCTAGCTTAGGCAAATATCTTCTTTTTACGTTTAAACAGAATAACACTTCTGTGTTAAGTCGAACATATATATAGATATATATGTATGTATATATGTATATATGCATATGTATGTCTCTTTGTATGTTGATGGGCAGGGGAGGCAGAGGCGATATGTCCTGTGAGTGATGCCTCATTGAAAGGGGAGAATACAAACCTTACTGAATTGAGTAGCCCTGGGGTTTGCCGGGAAATATATAAAAGTATGTTCAATAGTTGACTTAGGATGAAATTATCCCGTGCTCCGTGCCTGCTCACGGAATGAAACACACGCTCACGGTATGAAAACATGCTCAGCCGAAGGGGAGATTTATCACTTCGGGAGGTGCAGACACTTTTTGGCGAGGAGCCGGCCAGGGAAGGAGGGAGGGCGGGGGGAGCGGGGCAGGGCAGCGGTCGCAGCCCCGGTCCGGCATGCGGGGCTGCCAGG
>NW_005054322.1:5953021-5995830 GCF_000277835.1 Geospiza fortis
GGTCCGTGCCACCGTCCGCCCTGGCGCTGCAGGGCTTTGCCGTCGGGCGGTGGAGCGGGGACAGAGGCAAACAGGGATGGGGAAAGAGCGGAGGCAGAACAAGGGTTGCAGAAATACCGTGTGTTTAATGAGTAAGCCGCAGTATTTGACCTGATGGCTTTGTTAAACTTGAGTTGCGGGAGCGCCTTTCTTGTGTTCCGTGGTGGGACGGAGCTCCCTCCTTCCCTCTCTCCCGCAGCGCAGTCCCTGCCGTCTGAGCGGAGCGCTGGGAGCAGCCTTGGGATTCGTGCTCAGCCCCGCGCCGGCCGGAGCCGCAGCCGGTGCTGCCCCGGGGGCTGCGCGGCCCCGGTGGCGGCGCCAGACGCATAGTACCCTCCAGCTTTGCATCCCCGTGGGTGATAAAGGCTTAGCGCTGCTGCCAGTGAATCCTCCTTCTCCGGGGCCTCCGTCGAGAAAGTGTCACCCATCCGTGTCCCGTGCGCGGCTGAGGCAGCGCCGAGTTTTGTGACACTGTTGCGTTGAGAGCGTTGTCAGGACGAGCTTGTGCCGTGTGCGTACGGGCAGAGCCTCCTCCGCCCTGTGCGGGATTAAATGATGGCAGAAAATGTATGTGTGAGGTGCGAGCACCTAGCACGGCATCAGCGCACTCTGGTGTGTTCGGGACTTAGTTCCAGTTAGGGCCAATCAAACTCTCTGCTTCACTTTCTAGTATTTGTATTATCTACCTCTTTTTTTAAAAAAGTGTCAACTCAAATCCTGCATTTATGTATTTTTAATTGCGCTGCTAGGAATGTTTGTTACATCAGCTTTTTGTAAATTTCTATGTTTTTAGAGGTAAGCTTTTCGTAAATTTCTATTTTTTAGAAGTAAGTTTCCTGCTAAGGAAATGCAGATTAATCTGTAACTCAGTTTTAGCTGAAAGTTTTTGGGGCTTTTGAAAGTAGTTTGTTAGTTTCTAGTGATGTGTTTGAGTAAAAAATTTAAAGGATAATTGTCTGAAGACATCTGTCATGAAAAACTTTAATAGGAGTGAAGTGATTGATAGTTGACAGCTTTTAAATAAAGTAACTTGTCACTTGAAAGTGCTGCTTTTTTTCCAGTGGTATTTTAGTCTCCTTAAGTGCCTTTTCAAAACTGAGTAGAAGAGAACTAAAAGCCAAACAAACCAAAATAAAACCAAGTAGCTCCCAAGTTCAGGCGAGCAAGTAACAAACACTGATAGCCGCGTAACTTACTCGGTGCTTCCTATTTTATTGCTGCTCGTCCCGTGTTGCTCCAGCAGGGAAGAAGTCTCGCACACCTCCCTCTAACAGATTGAGCATATCCTATGCCCACATACCTCTGCTGTGACAGGGAGAGCTGCTCCTGGTATGATTTTTGGCTGCAGTACCGGTACTCTGGTAGAGTGCCGTACATAGCCTGTCACTGCTGGTGGGTAAATACACATGGACTCTCCTTCCATAATTAAATAGTCACCGTGTTATGCATGGGACACGTGTTGCCCCCATCCCTTTGGCTGCATAACTGTCAGGCTCCTCTGAAAGTTGCATGCTTGCAGGTTTTACCACTAAAGCTAAGGAAGTGCAGAGTTTCTTAAATACACTTTCAAGTTGAGTTACCAGCAGCCACTGGGTGTCAACTCTGTCACTGGCCTGGCTGAGGCGTGCAGCTCGTTTGCCTTGTTTATCACCAATTCTCCGCGGCTCAGCGTGACTGTGGATTACTTTTATTTTTTTCCACTTTGGGAGCCGTTGGTTTGCCCGTGGTCTGGGGACCTGCTGTAGGCGTGGGGCTGGGAGCGGAGCCTGACTCAGCCGAGGGCCCTGCAGAGGAGGAGCATCGCTGCAGAGATGAGCACAGATTAGCCACTGACTTTTCTGCTGACAGAGGGAGCGCGGGTTCGCCTCAGAGCCTGGCACTGACTGAGGGCTGGGAGTACATTGTGCACTGCTGACGCAGGCTGGGAAATGGGGGGTATTTTTTTTCCCTCCTTAAGTAAAACTTCAAGATGCTTTGTCTTGTTGGGGTCTGCATGTTTGCGAGTGCACTAAGGCACCTTTCAAATTCTTCACAAAATGTATGAACACTCAAGAACGAGAAAAGAATGTGCACTTTCTGCATAGTGGCAAGGCGGTGTTTCTCAGGCAGAAGTTGAGGGCTGACTGTTCTAGTGCTTGTGAATATGTACTGCCCTGATTTAATACATGATATCGAACTTCTTTTTCATTTTTCACTGAAGAAAGTTCAGAGGTGTCAACGTTATCTGATAGCAGCTCAAAACAGCATCCAGGCTCTTCTGAATAAAAACATTAAAATAAAAATGCCTTTTAAAATAAAGGGGTATAAGCCAAAATATGTTATATTAACATAAAATTATCAGTAACATAAAATTATTTAAGTAGGTAAATTGTTCTCCATTATTACATACACAGTAGTTTATTGCTGATTTTCTTGTCACAAACTCTGCTTTATAGACAAATCCCCTGTTGAGCTCTAAGGGAGCAAAGTCTCCATGACCCCCATGGGGTGGCTGCCTTGAATGAAGCACTTGGGATGTGCTCTGCCAGACTTGCTGCATTGTTGGTTGTGAATGAGTGCTGATAGTGAGCTGTGTTGCTCAGAGAAAGCGAAGCAAGAACAAGATCTGCTGCAGAGATAACAAACAAATTGTTGTGAAAGTTACATGGAAGAAGGAGACTCTTCTCCTAGTGTAGTAGTTAAGTAAAAGCAACATTTTGCTTTGCCTGTGATAGTGGGAGACACAAGGCTTAAAACAGAAGAGGCAAGAATTCTACTGCAGCTGTATATAATTATTTTTTGACACAAATATGATAGCTTTTTGGCTAATCATCATACATAAAATACAAAAAATCTCTGTGATGTGCATACTTCATGATGTCTTTGCTTTTTGGCAAGTGTTCAGATTTATTGTAAAGGAGCTGTTGCAGTTAAGCTTCCTTGAATGGTCTCATCCTTTCAGTCTGCTTTTGAAAATGGGTTCAAATAAAACCCTGTAGTGTTTTTGAACAGGAAACATGGAATTTTGGTTCACTCATCTGGAGGCGGATGTGTTGTTGATTTTTCTTGGTGGCAAGTGTTAAGGTCCCACAGGCACATAGGCCTTCTTGACTTCTAGTCCCAAGGGAGCTTGTTCACCTAAATTCATTTGCTGCCATTGTTGAACGAATGAGGGTGGATATCTAGCTGCAGAGGGATGAATGGTTATAAGCCTGAAAGCCTGAGGACCAAACAGGCATGGGACAGGTGCTTTGGGTGGCCTTATCATAGGAGCTCTCTATGGTCAGCACTATTCTGTAGTGATTTGGTCCCCATGCAAAATGAATTCTGGGTTGTTCTGGTTCTGTTGTATTTGGTTTGAAAATCACAGGGAGTAAAAAATACCAGAAAGACTGAAAAATCAACAAGAATTTTCACTGAATTTTTTCAAAGCTTTTGAACCTAGATCAGCAAGACAGTTTAAATTGTGGACATTTAGATGGTTTATTTAAATTGAATACATAGAATCATAGAGTCATGGAATAGTTTGGATTGGAAGGGACCTTAAAGATCATTTTTGTGAGGTTTTTCTTATGTTTTTTTTTTTTTTGGTGGGAAAAATCACAATTGAAGATTGCTTTTAACTCAGGCTGTATATTCTCTCAGTACTGTGGGCATTTACCTCTGTCCTTTAAGATGCTTCCCCGGGTGATCTGTGTCCCCCCCCAGCATGATGTATTATACATTAATTGAGCACACACAGGCGTATGCAGGTAGAGGTGCGTATGTTTGGCTTCCCGTTTGTGGATTCTGTCAGGGTCAGTGCTATACAGTCACACCTTTTACTATTCATGTGGCAAATAGCCTCAAGAGCTGCAGCTGGGTCTGCTCTGCCATGACACCTGGCCTCAGTCCACCCTGTTGTGAGAAAACTCTTTGGTGTCTTGCATACCTGCTCACTGCCACCAAAATGCGTCTTGTAGCAGCCTATGTTGTCTGTCAGTCACCAGCTTGCATTTTTCTTAGTTTCAGGTATGAAAGTTCAGCTTAATTTTTGCAGGTGCAAGGTGCTCTCCTTGCCTGTGTCTGAATAACCCATGGCTGAGCTGTGTCAGTGCTTTTGAGCTTCCCATCAGGGCCTTGAATAATGCTTTAATTTTCTCTTAATTTTCTTTGCCCGTTTTCTGTTTGCTGTGGTATCTGTTCAGTTACTTGTATGATTATAGGTAAGGCTAAACACCAAAATGAAATGTGTGAGTGGCTTTGTGTGGTGACATAATGAACTAAACTTTCCTTAAGTGCCTTTAAACTTCAGTACAAAGACAAAGTAACAGCTCTCTGCCACTGTATTTTTTATGACATGCTCAGCTGCTTCCTTATTATCATTACTTTTGTATCACACGGTTTTACAAGTAGTTGGTGAAATTGTATGTTTGGAGCCTTTGCTGCTTGTGATGGAAAGGGGAAGCAGTGTGGTGCAAGGAGATAAAGATTTTTAGGTGTGTTATATGAGGTTGTTTTCTTTTTCTCTTTTTCCTTATTTCTTTTTAAGCAAATAGGCAATACTTTTGGTGGTTGGGTTTTTCAGTAAGGCACCAGAAATTGTGTAGTCCTGAGATGTCTGCTCATATCTTTTTGGTTTCCAAAGCATGATGCTGCCTAAATACGCGCGTCTCTGTTTACTCAACTGGTGAATCATTTTGTAAAATAAGTGCTTGTCTTCTGGAATAAAAATGCAGATATATTTTGCAGCCACAGATTTGTGAAATATGTAGGGCTGTGGCTACAGAAATTCAACTCTCAGCCCCTTCTGTTTTGGGAAGAAGTTCATGTACGAAACAAGGATTTCTGATGGAAATGATTTTAAAACCTTGAGTAATGAATAATAAACTAAGACATAGTGAAGGTAACCTGAAATACAATTTATTGTTTTCCTCTTTCAGAAATATGTAAAAGATGGGTATATTTACTTCATTGTCAACTCTTGTGAGAAAGGAACTTCAAATTCGCTGGTGCTGGCTGCAGATAGTTATAGTTAAGCATATGGTAGTGCATGCTAATATTTTAATGAATTTTGTAGCATTTTGTTTGTCAGTCTGGTTGCTGAAATGGGTTTAAATATTGGGGAAACACTGCTCTTGGTGATGATAGGTTGTGCTTCAGAAGTTAAGTGCATTGGAAAGAGTCACATTTTGAAGAACAGTATTTCTGCTGCTCCATAGTGAGCTTCAGCATGAGTTGAATTGATCTGTGAAGATAAGTGCTATTCACATTTAAGTATTATTTCTAAATCTGCTTAGTAAACATTAATCATGTGTGTTTATCAAACAAAGGTGCATCATTCCTGCATTGTCATTTCTGATATGCAGATGTCTTAAGTGAGCAGTGCAGCATCATGAGGTTTCTTGGTAGGTCTCCATTCCTAACAGAGGAGGGATAAAAAGAATTAAGGTGTTTTTACAGAATTGGTTATTATCTTCTAAGATCTTCACTAAGCCTCATGCTTGTTCCAGATTTCAGTAGTGGACACTGGTCTTTACTAGTTTGCTTAAAATGATGCCTGAACAGGCATGTGTTAAGTTTTGAAGCACTTCTGTAATGAATGGTGAAGGCTTAGCAATGCTTTGGTTTGTGGTAGATGGGACCAGAAGTGGCTCTATCTTTATAAATGTAGTCACTCAAAACCTCCTGGGACTCTGACAGCTTCTGCATCAGACAGAGATTAGGAATTGCTGGAGGAGTGAGTGGAGGGCAGCACTCAGTTTGCTCAGACAACTTACTGAGCTGTTAAAGGCACCTTGCTTCACTGCACAGTATCAATGATGTTCTAGTTCTGTTTGAACATATGTCTTATTCTAGAGTTAATTAAATTTAAAGGTACACATCTTCTCTTGTTCTAGTCTTAGAAACCTAGTTTTTGGGAATTCTGAGAATCCATGCAGTTAGAAGTGCGTTCAGTTCTGTTGCTGCTTCAAGAGAGCATGCCAAGGATGGCTGTGATTGCATTTCTAAGCAGCCTGTGTTTCTCCAAGTGCTTTACTGGTGTGTGCAATGTAGGCTCGTGTTGATGTGAGAATGTGGGACTCCTTTTTAGCTTTGTCAGGGCTCTTGCTACGTAGGTCCATGGGGTGTAGCTTCTGGGGCCTGGCACATGTGTACTTGAGAGAACGTGCTGGGAACATGGTCTCTGAAATAGTATGTATTCAGATTTAAATTTGGACTGATTACCAGAAAAGTGCTTGCAAGCAGGGGTGCCCTTAACCATAATATTTGCTGACTAAATTATATCTTCTGGCTTTGCTCTGTAATATGTGAGAATTCTTATTTTATTAGCATCTTAATTTTTTTGGTATCTCTTTCTCAGAGACCACTTAGTGCCAGGCCTCCATGGTGCTTCTGTACGTATGGATGTAAAATGATGAAGTGGGCTGGGCTCTGCTTCTTGCATGTTGATGTCTCTCTTAGAAATTAGAAATGCCCCTCCTTTAATTTAGTTGCTACCAGAATGAAATTTCATCACATGCAGAAATCAGGAAATTAAAACCTTTTTTTAATGAAATGAGCAATGTGCATACATGTAGGAATGATGCATGCTAGCAGCCTTTGTGCTGTCCATGGAAACTGTGGTTCTGGAGAAAGTTGAAAGTGCATAAGGCTGCTTTAGTGCTGCAGTGCTTTGTGCCTCTCAGGATTTATTTATATGTGACCTCTTCAAATTTACACAGCGGAGAAGGTCTTCGCACTTTTTTGGAAGGGGAACTCTGGAGCACTGGAGTATGGCCATTACTTTTTCCCTTCCTGAATAAGGGGTATACACATAATTCAGAATGTGGACTCTAACTGTCAATTTACTGTTGCAAGTCTCACTTGCAATGGCAAGGTGGCAACTTCTTCAGTTTTCTTGTGCTTAACTCCAGAAACTGTGACGTGGGTGGGGTTTCACTTACCATCACTGACTTTTCAAACTGTGCAGTTAGATAAGACTGAAGCAACTTGCTATAAATGTGGTGACTTGTTAAACCGCATTTATTGTGCAAATGAGCTTACATCCTGCAAGATCAGCAGAAATGCTTGGTGTTTGCCTGGATGGAAATTAATTAAAATTTGGCTACTGAAATTAAAGGAATGGATTTGTTGCCCATTGTGTTATATGAATCTGCCTTTCAGTTCCCACAGTGGGAATTAGCACAGTTGCAAATGTTTTTTTGGCATATGTGAGTTCTAAGTCGGTGTTAAGTTCTGGCATCCGTAGCCTTCTTAGATTTTTACTGCCCTTTAATACGTGTTAAATATATGTGAAGTCGCTAATGGCAGTGAGGATACTAGCAATCCAAAAATACACTGTTGTGGTGGTGGTGGTGTAGGCTCATTTGCTTGTAGCTTGCATTTGCTTAAAACTGATATGAGTTAATCTGCTAATTTGATTGTAATTGTTGGAATTAAAAAAAAAGGTACTGGTGCCATACATATCTTGGATATATATCCAGATTTGAATTTTGATTGCCAAAAGCATACTTACAGACTGAGATCTTTAGTGTTTGCCAACTAAATTATATCTTATAGCAATGCTTTGCAATATATAGAAACTCCTAATTAGATATTCAAAAAATGAAGATGCTGTTATTCAGACATGCTTCATAGCAGGCCTCCGCAGTTCTACCCTGTCAGGATGTGAAAGGATTATGTGCTCTGTGCTCCTGCTCACTGTTAAACGAGTTGATTTCTCTTTCCAAAAATATGCTCCTCAAATCTGAACCTTCAGATTACATGTAATTATTTGCCAGCCTCCAGTCCCTTCTCCCAGAAAACCTGGCTCTCTGAAGGCATGCTGGTGGTGCTCTGGGGCAAGAGAGGTTATGTGTGCTGTTGTTGTCTACACGTGGGAAAGTGCAGTAAGCAGGTGTAATTCATACCTGTTTGGTTGGACCCTCTCTTTCCTCGCCCCTTGGCACTGTTCCCCTGCAGGACTGCCCTGCCCTGCCAAGCTCCAGCATCCCAGCACCGTGGGGTTGAGGGCTGCTCCCAGTGCCCCTGGCTGTGGGTACCAGCGTGGGGAGGTGTGAGCACAGGGCTGCATGGGAGAGCCTGGAGCCTGGCTTTGGCCCCGTGCTGGCAGGGCGCTGCTGTGCACATTTCAGGGAGTGTTCCAGCTGTGACCTGACGGCTGCCTGGCGCAGGAGCAGAGTCCACCAGTGCAGTCCTGCCAAAATGCTTCATCTGCCAGGCCCCTGAGTGGATACTGCCTACTGCTCAGGTGTGCAGAGAGGTCAGGGAAAGTAATCCTCTTTCCTCTTTGCAGTCCCCAGAGAAGTCTGTAGTGATTCACTGAGTAGATTTGTCACTACTTAGATCAGTTAAGGTACATCCCTTGGCCTCTCCAGAGGATACCATGCTGCTGCCTTTGCTCCTCTGTAAGATCTTTCAGTGTCCCTGGAGGTCAGTGCTTGTGCTAACTTGGAAGATTTAAACTGAAAGAGAGTACATTTAGATCAGATACTGGGAAGAAATTTTTTACTGTGAGGATGGTGAGGCACTGGCACAGTTTGCCAAGAGAAGTTGTGGGTGCCTCATCCCTGGAAGTGTTCAGGGACTTTGAGCAGCCTGGTCGAGTGGAAGGTGTCCCTGGTGGTGGGGTTGGAACCTGATTATTTTTAAGGTCCCTTCCGACCCAAACCATTTTATGAATCTATGAGACGTTGTTTCAAGGTAAATAATGTTTATTGATTAATTATTTTTACTACTAATTTTTTTTTTTAGATTGATTATTACTACTACTGATATTTTTAAATGATGTGGTGTTAAGGAAGGTTAAGTTACCAGAATCAGGTCAGGCTTAGATATTTGCAGTTGATGCTACTCTTGTCCTGCTTCACCCCTGCTTCTTTGAGATTAGCTGATGGATCTGCAGCTCAAACCAGAAGCTATTTGAAATTCAGGATGAGGATGCAGCCTCATGTGTGATCTGATCAAATTGTAGTGCATAAATGAAACATAAATAAAAATGCTCTACACACTTCTGTCTAGCTAGATATATTTAGATTTTGATTAATATCTAAAATCTATAGTGGAGAAAGAGAACAAAAAAAACCCCACAACTTTTTTTTTTTTTTTTTAATGTGAAATCCGTGTGTGTGGCTGCATGTTTAACATAGAGCAGCTTTAATTTTTCATAGTTTTTATGGTATATTGGTCTTGCCATCATTGGGGTAGTATTAAGGCAGACCTGGAAGGTAGTTCAGTGTTTTAAATGCTTGGAAACCTCAGAGATGGATGGGGAGGGCTGAACCAGGAGCCTTCTCTTTTGGCTTAAATTGGAGGATTAATATTATTGCCTTTTTCTCCTTTTTCCTTGATCAATATGTGCAGCCTCCAAGTAAAACTATGGTGTCAGGTTTTTATGGCTGAGGGTTTACCTTTGTGGCAAGAGCTGAGCATCTCTCCTGACATTGTGTGAGTGTTTATTCTGGCTGGTGGGGTTTTAATGCTCATCTAATGTCTGACCCCCAGTACTGTTTGTGTTTTGTGTCCTCCTTATGCAGAAATGTAGTAAATCCACTGAATGCTGCCTTGAAGTACAAACAAGAATGGGAGTTTAAAGCAGTATTTTAAAGTGCAGCCTGTTGCAATTGATTTTGGGAAAAATCAAGAGATGCTATCTTAATGCAGACTTCTCCATGCTTGTTAGGAGCTTGAGTCACTCTTGAATAATCCAGTTTGTACAGTCTATGAAAACCTGATACTGCACTCTTGCCTATTGCTTCTTTACAGTTCTGTGGCAATGACATAGTCATAAGCATTTAAAGGAGAAACCATAATCTTCTCTGCTTGCAGCCCAAGCCAACGCTAGTCATCCCCTGATGCTATGAGGTCATTCTTTGCTTTGAGGTTTCTAACTAAAACTCTGTTCTAAATGTCTGCTCTAGTGAGCAGTAGAGGCATTAGGGATGGAGTCCTGCTGCCCTCCCCACTGCCTCTGACCTCTCTTCAGACCATTGTCCTGTGGCCAAAGAGACCACTCCTGCAAAATCAACATTTTCCCGTGACAGCAATCCCTCCTTCCCACTTCTGGAGCGCTGGAACAGAAGATGTAAATGAATTTGCAATGATTGCACAACCTGGTTATGCAACGAGGCTGACGTGGTAGCATATACATATGTAGAAAATGCCTTTTTGAAGGTACTACATTGAGCACAGTTTCACCACCTTCTCCCCAAAGATGAGGGCAACTGCATTACTGGCTTCACCTGGTTAACCTGCATATATAACACACACCAAATACTCAGCTTCTGTTGACTGACGATTATTGTTGATGGAGCAGAAAAATAAATCAGTTCTTGTGGACTGTTTATTTGGGAAGGAGTTTTTTAGCTTGGGGCCCAGAACCCAGGCAATTAGACTACTTGGGCCTGGGGCAGTGGGCTGCACTGTAGTGAGTTTTTTACTGTCAGCATAATCTGAACCACCTAAGAGTGTGTTTTGTTTCTTATTTTCAAATGAGTGATGGTGTTTCACTTGGAGGCATGCTGTGCTAGTCCAAGAGGTCACTCAGTGAGTGCTCAGCATTGCTTACATCTGGCAACCCAATTCCTTGCTTCTTATACTTCTTAATTTCTCTGGAAGAAGACGTGCAGCACTGCTGACTCCTGTCTTTTGCGTGAAGCAGGGGGACTCATGGCATGGTGCTTTTACTGCATTTTTGAGTCAAGCTGCTTGGTAAGGCTGCCCTAACACTGAATGTGATGCAGGCATTCATTTTGTCACTTCCCTGGCAAGTTACTCTGTGCCATGTGGGCTGATGGGTATAATTACTGATACCTTGGGGCAAGGACAGACTTCCTGAGGTCCCTTCTTCCGTGTTTTCCACTGAGCAGATTTGCATTCAGCTACTGGGCATGTGGAAGGTTGTTCTCCCAGCTAAGATGTACAGTCTCTGAGAAACTGAATCTCTCCCATCTCACCCAAAATGACTGAGGCCATTGTTAACATGTCCTGTCGCTCTTGGCCTGACTGTGGCTGGTACATTTTTACTTAGGTGTGGGAAAAGAAACCTTTTTGTGTCCCAGTTGCTTCTCTTCTGCAATAATTCCTTGTAGGTAGAACAACTAAGTGATGTTATCTTCATGTGTAGTGCTTCTTGCTGATTGAAAGGAAAATTCTGCAAACTAAGCAAGTAGACTGACCTGACGACTCCTCATGACAACTGCTTACTTTTAGTTAACATTCAGAATATTTTTATCCTAGTTTACTCCTTGGAGGCTAATAGAGTGCTGCTAGAGTAATTTTCAGATGAATCATGCCATCTGCCATGCATGCTTTGCTGTTTCAGCAGTAGGGGAGGAGAGGGAATACATACATACAGTGGTTTGAAACAGTATGTTTGTATTCTCTGTAAAACTCATTTAAGTTTCAGAGGTTTTTTCTTGGTTTTTTTTTTTTTCTTTCTTTTAAATTATTTATTTGGATTTTTTTGTTTGTGGGTTTTGTTTTTTTTTTTTTCCCTACCAGGCATTCAATATTTCTTCCTTTGGCTATGAGTTTAACATGGGGCTCTAGCACTGATACTGATCTGTTGGGTGGTCTCCGCTAAGCTTTGCAGAAGCACTCTGGACATGATCTGAATTGCTAGTGAGTTAATGTGGACCATTGCAAAGTCCTTCTCTGAAAACACAGCTCAAATGTTGAGCATTTGGGTTGCCAAACTGGACCAGCTGGAATTTGCACCCCTCTAAAAATAAAAGATAATAATATAAAATCTGTAGAGCAGTAGAACTGGGGGGTTTAGCCTGAGAGTTTGGAAGGAAAGGTTGCTTGTGGAATGAGTTCTGTTTGGCTCGTGTTCAAGATTTCTTCTGTAGGAGCTGTCCTGAGCCAGGGGAGGAGTGTCCCCAGCATGCAGCTGTCCTACCTGTGAGAATGTGCAAACTGGTGCTTGAAACTAAAAGTTCATAACCACATTGGATGTGTCACTGTGTTCTGTGTTGTGTTTTGTCCAGAAGCAATTATTTGGAAGACTAGCCAATCTGTAGTAAGGTTCATGGGTTTGGGTTTGGGTTTGGAGAGGGCTGGGATCATAACCTTGAGGAGTTTGTATGTCAACTCTATTCCATCTTTTAGAACCAGGCTGTGATATTAGATAATGCTTTAACTATTATCAGGCAGAGTAAATTCTTCTGTTCTAATATGTTAAAAATCTTCCCTTGCTGGCAGTCCCAAAGATCTTATTTTCTCATAAAATGATTTGGCTGATGAACCATTTGCAAAGTACGAATAGATTGCGTGCTTTGTTGATGTCTTTAAGCTTTTTCCAACAGTTTCAACTCATGTGCTTGATATTAGTGCCCTGACAACTGTATTTAAAGAAACTGAGAGCAGAATATTGAAATGTGGAGCAATTAAACTGTTTTCTTCCCTTTTCAAACATTTCACCCCCGCTCCTCAAGGGAATGATACGTCTGGTAAACTCCACTTAATTATGTGAGGTCAGTTGAAGGCTTGAGCAATAGCATGCTCTCTTTGTCAGGCAAGAAAGACAATTATAAAATGCCAGGAATCAAAAGCAAGGACTGCCTGCCAATGGAGAGGAGTTGTTGCACCAGATACCGAGCTGACATGCAAGCGTATCTCTGCTACCCTTAGATGAGGATTAGTTTATGCCCTGAAGCAAACAGATTATTAACTCTTGTAATTTTATTTTAGCATGTTTAACAACAGATACTGTTGCTTATAAAACCTATTTAATCCTTTTTTAATCACTGCAAGTAATTTTTCCAGCAGTTATCCTGCAGGCATGGGTTCCAATGGTTAGTTATTTATTGAGCAAAACATAGCGAATATCTGTTTGCCCATGTATACTTAAGTCATTCTTGAATGCCTTGGATTCAAGTTTAAAATAAAAAAGGAAAAGAAAAAGAAAAAAAGTTGGGCCTCTACTTCTGTTGCCTTTCTTCCATCTTTAATCCCCAACTCTTCAAATACCTGCAGCATCCCCTTTCTTTTGCTCTTTGTATGCTCTCTGCCACATCCTTAATTCCCCTTCAGTTTTCCCTGGCCACTGTGTTGCTGATGTGAAACACCAGCAGATAATCCCAGCAGATTTTTATTAGCTTGAGCTTTGCTCTGCACCTCAAGGCATTTATTGATAAATAGCAGCCTTGTATTATGGGATGTATAAACAGGAGCATGTGACTGCCCTCTGTGTTGGATTTGAGAACATACGGAATAGCAGTGATGGTGGTGGCATGATGATGCTCTTAAAGGAGGCAGTGCCTTTTCTTAGAGCCATGGGAAAAAAGCTGGCAAATTTCAGGTGTGCAGGAAGTTCTTCCTGTGTGAAATAAAAGCTGTCAACATAAAAAAATATATGTTGAGAATAAATATTTCAATTTTCAAAGATGATGAGAGCAGGAACATCATTGGCAAGTGTAGAGCAGGGGCACCAGGGGAGGTGGAAGCCTGAATGGCTCTCCTAAGTGAGAAGGATGAAGGCTGTTGGAGTTTAGAGAGGTTGGTAGAAGCAGAGGAAAAGAAAAACCTGCATAGTTACTGGTATAATTGCTTATCTTTTACCCATGTTTCCTGTCTGCTCCTGGGACAAGTGCTGGTATTTCCTGTACTTTCCATTGCCAGCTAGCTGCCATGCTATGCCCTGCAGGTGCTGCAGCCTGTCCTTCAGTAACCAGGCTGGAATGAAAGTGCGCCAAACCTCTTAATTATCAAGTTACCATCCAGGGTGAGACAGAGGTAAGAAACAACTGACCCCAAAAATCTTACCAGGTTAGGTGTCTTTAGCTAGGCATGATGTGTGAAAGTTCCAGCACCTGATGGATGCATGGCATGCAACTTGCCCAGAAAGAGGTGTGGAGAACTTCAAGCCTTTTCAGGTTTGTTGCTCAGTACTGGGGTCTTTCAGCATCTTGCAAAATCCTCTCTGTGCCAGCCACTGGGATGCAATGTAGCAGTGCTGCCTTGCGAGTGAGGGTAATTTCATGTTCCGTCTAGTGTGTGTCTGAAATGAGGGTGTGTGTCATAGGAACACAGAATTGTTCAGGCTGGAAAAGACCTTTGTGTATCTGTGTAGAAGCCACTTCCCAGCACAGCGTGAAAGGTTACGAGTGAGAAGGAGACAGTGGTAACATTTATGTGTTTCTGACTGTAGGAGCTTTGTCTTTTGGCTCTGATTAAGCCAGTGTTTAGCCTGTGAAAGTATTTTTTCCTCTAACATTGGGAGATCTGCTATTGCAAGCAATTTTGCCATTGGGGCCGGATGGCATAAAGTGAATACCTGACTGACTTGAAATAATTTGATTAGTCTGTCTTTTGCTGGGGGAATCCCTTGCTCAGGCTCATCCCAGGGATAAATGAATCATGCAGAGCAGAAGCTGAAATTGCCAATAAAGGCTTTAAGTTTGTTGCTGGTAAGTGACTGTTAAATGAGCTTTGCTGTAGGATATGTGCCTTTTCCTAGAAATGTCTTGAACATGGACTGAATTATACTGAAATATTGAACCTTGGAAATTTAAGGAAAAAATCTAGAGGCTGGAATGCTTTTATAGTCAGAAACTTCTGACCAGGTTTATTGCTAATGCTGATGATTTGCTTGAGTACCACTTACACTAAATTTTGTTACATGAGGAATAGAAACAGAGTAGCAAAGAATATCTCTACTTAATATTCTCTCTCCTCATTAACACCTGTTTTCCTCTGCCATGTAAATCCTGTGTTAATGTTCACACAGGCAACACCAGTAAGAAAAATAGATCTTGCTTACTGTTTAAGGTTTTACTTAATCTCGTACTAAACCTAAGGGTCAGGTGTGTAACTGCCGATGCAAACCAGTTGTGAGAGAGTGCAGTAAGGTTCTGAAGTTCCCCTGCAGCAGCAAAGCTTCCCTGGGTGATCAACTGGTGTGGACAGCACAGTCCTCTTCTGAACGCTGTGTGAGGTTTCCTGCAGGTTCCTTCCTACCTCAGAGGAACCTTTATTCAAGCCTGGTGGTTCCTATCCGTTTGTAGACTTTTGTGATTCAAAGAACCTGTTGGTGTTGCAGGGAAAGCCCTTGGGTAGCTGTAGAAGGGAAAGAAGATAGATGTGAAGAGGGTTACATAGTGTGCTTTTAGCTTAGAAGGCTGGTCTGTATGGGATTGGTGGTTGGTGGAGGGGAATAGGTTCCTGTTCTAAATGTTCACAAGGAAGAACTTCATCACGCACAGTAATTCCTGAGAAAGGAGACAGCCCTTGTGATCTTCCATAGAGGTCTTTTTAGACTCAAATTATTAGTTTAGGGGAGAGGCCAAGGGACAGCTTCAAGTGTTGACAAAATAACCTCATAAAATTCAGGCCTGTAGTTCCAAGTGCATGGAACTAAGATGATAATCTTGGACCATGTTGTTTCCACCTCATGTGAAGACTTTGCATTTTGACTCCACAGGGGACTGGCCCAATTTGCCATGTTTTCCATACACTGAGAGTTCAGGAACCTCTGAGGTTTTTTCTGAACAGGCTATAGTTTGGCCAGCTGATTTGGAAACCAAGATCTGAGTATCTTCTTGCCCATACCACAGTGGCCACTAAGGGACTGGAAAAAAGGTTCTGTAAGAAGGAGTAAAACAAGCAAGTATTTTCAAGTCTGTAGAGAAATCACAGATTTCACTAGTGGTAGTAACTACCTGCTCCTCCAAGGAGGTAGAAGGGTGACAGCCATACATGGATTTAACCCACACCTAACTCCCTGCCCTCCAGTGCTGGGAAGTCTTAACTCTGGTCTCCTAAATTCTGAGCACAACCACACAATTTACATACAGAAGAGGTATCTCTTTTCAGATAAACAGCATGACTTCCATGCATATGCAGTCCAAGAGGATTGTCACCCTTTTCCCTTTTGAAAAAGACCAGGGGTACTCAGCAGTGTGATGTGTCTGGGTTGCATATGATGAGATATGTTCTTTGAGCCAGCGATGGCCACGACATCCATCAGTCTTGGACTTGCCCCCTCCCAGGACAGATGTAGGGCATGTCTGAACTACAAGTTGTTCTGTGCTTTCTAGAAAGTCTGCAAAGGCTGCATGGTCTTCATATAGGAGCAAAAGCTGTAACATGCTGGTAAGCTCAGCAGGTTGCGGAGAAATTTTCTTGTCTTTGGAAACAGTTCAGTTTTGAAAATCAAAGCAAACAAATTGTTTTGGTTGTGGTGTTTGTAAGAAAAGGCAAGAGAGGAAATGAGAAAGTCTTTGAAATGTGAGTTAAATCGCGAGTACAATGAGTTGTTGTGTTTTTATGGTTTTTTTCTCTGTAAAATCCTGCTTTCTGTCATTGAGGCATAGTTAGGAAAGTTTTACTTTCTAAAGAGAAGACAATATGTGTCACAGAGAAAGAAATATCTTTAAGGTATGAAATCTCCAACGTAATGGAAGGGTTTGTTATGGAGAAAAACTGCAACCGTAAGATCCTATCGGGTTTCCTATCAGTTAAAAAAAACAATCTTTACCTGGAAGCATGAACTCTTCATTAACATTGAGAATAAAAGAAAAAGATACAAAATTAAATGAGTGTCAAAAAGAAGCTGCAATTAATAAGGAAGATAATGTGCTATGAGTTGTATGTTAGGAAATAAATATACCCATTCAAAAAATTAATAAAAAGAGTTAAAGGAAGAGCTTGTGTAATACAAACCTTGTGTGCTTTGTCCAACTTTGTTGTTCAGTGCAAAGTATGACAACTGTCTGCAAATCTTGTCTTTAGACAAATATATTCTTTTCTGTCATTTTTGGGTCAGAAGGATGAAATTTTTTCTCTCTTACTGATGTAGGATAGAAAACAGCAGACTTTTGGTTTCTGAAGCACTGCTGTATAATGTCACTGAACAGATCTGTTCACATCACAAGCCAAAATGGAAATGAAATTAAAGGAAAAAAGTCCAGAAGCTTAAAATGAACCATTCTTCCTGCATTTTAAAGGGTTGTAGTCCAAAGGGTGAAAGGGATTAATAAATCTAAATGTATCTGAGGGATATATATAAATCCCAGCTTCTTGCCATTCCAAATGCTGAGTGTTTTGTTCTTCTTTGTAGTGTTGTCATTGAAGTTGTTTTGATTTGTAACACTTCCTTGTAGTGTACCTCTGATGTGAGATGTGGCCCAAAAAATATGGAAACTTTGCTCAGTTTAGAAAAAACACTTAATGAGTCACAAGGCAATAATGAGTCCAGCTCATCACTGGAATATTCATTATTATGGATATCATAAAACGTTATTTAAAAAAAAGGTTCAGTTCAAGAGTTAAGTAACCATGCTTGGGACTGCCATTTTCTTCCTGGTGGATAGCAGCTTGCTGGCCAGTCCAAGCTCTTTTATGGACCTGGTGGATGCTCCAAGGAGGGTTGTTTAGGAGGAGCTGAAGGATGCTGTGGAGTTTGAAGGCCTTTCACTGGGGCTTGTGGTATTTGGGGGCTGCTAAAGATAAAGGAGTGAAAGTAGTGAAGTTGGAGAGGGGGTGCAGATTGTGGGATTAAGATTATGCCCGTGGGAAGCCGTGGGATATGTGGTAGGGAAAGTGATGGTGTGGGTTAATGTGCAGGAGAGTGTGACATGGTTTGTTGTGCTTGCATAGCTTCAGTGTATCCACCTTTCACACGCCAATATTTTCGCTCACTTTGGCGTGCATTTCTGTTGAGAGCAGTGGAGAGGAGAAGGGTGCAAGGGGCACAACCTTGACTGTATCAGAAGCTGTCACAAAATCCTGTGGAGCCTAGAGACAGGCCCAGGAAGAGAAAGAGGGGTTCCTGTGTCCTCGCTGGCCATGGCAGGGCAGCTGAGGAGGAGCTCGGGCCTGGAGTGCTGTGGGGGCTGGTGGTGGAACCTGGAGCTGGGGCTGGGACCATGACTCAAAGTCCCATGACTCCGTTGCAAGATCATTAGCCCTTTTAAGTAGCTGCCAAGAATTAGGGCTGATGGATAGCACCAGAACAGAACTCAAATTATTCGGGGTTTTCAGCTAGAAAACAGCGTGGGGTGGAACCCAGCACGGCAGCAGCTCGCAGGCGAGCTCTGGCGTGGCAAAACGTGCACAGGGTGAAAATGCCTGCCCTGCTGCAGTCGTAGCTCTGAGCCACTGCTACTGCCCATAGGATGCTGATGTTTTAAAGGTCATAATAAAATTGAGTTGCCAAAGTGTGCACAAGAAGCTGCAGAAAGGATATGCAAGAAATGGAAATAGTTCATCTGTACATTTAAACTGTGCATTTAAAAAGCTTTCAGTAAAGGGACACCACTTTAACATTAATTTTGTACTTTAATTTGCATTTTTGGTATATTATGGATATCATAAACCATATAAATAAATGGATATCATAAAACATATCAATAAATAACATAGTTATTTATTGGTCATAAATAACTTAGTTATCGATTACCAGCTTATTAGCAGTAGTACTCTGGGAATTAACATTTGTTTTTTCATACTCCAGTCCAAATTATTAATTTATAATTTTTATTCAACATATAATGCCGAAAAATGTGAGGATATTTTCTTTCCTACAAGAAAATATTGGAGAAATTTAATTTTCTTAGTGCATGTTATTTTAATTCAAAGAATTTTGTATTCTTTGTAAGTCTAATATAAATTATTGTGTCTTTCAAATATGCAATCATAGAACTTGCAGTCCTTTTGGACAGATATTTCTGTGAAAACAACTGGGGCTGTCTTTGTGATATTTACTCACTTTTTTTTTCTTAATTATTTCTGAAAATGCTCACTATTTGTATTTTCTACTGTTTTAGGTACTTTAATTTCTTTTTTTGAGAATGGATGTTACTAAAAATTTAAAAATTTGCTCATAGATTTTTCTGTATTGTTCTGGATTTTATATATTATTCTGTTATTTTAAGTATTCTACATATTTAGGCCACTCTGTGTGTGTATAAAAATACATGTCCTCCAAATTTGAACTTGAAATAATCATCTTAATATATCTGTACTTTTTGTCTAAGTCCATAAAAGAATGATGGTTATTTTCTTCCACTTGTTAACTCTTCTTTCAATTTGCAAACAGTGTGGAGGATTGACTGCACCTTGCTTACAATGATCCTTCTGTTATATATATCTGTGCTAAGTAAAGGATGAGTTTTTCTGAGTTGCTGGGGTTTCGTGGATCTCTTAAGAGCTTTCAAGGGGGACATTTTTTGTGGTTTATGTGTAGTGTTGGGGCAGACATGACAGAAGTAGGGCACTGTTTGCTTGCCATCAATGTGCGAAGCAAGAGATGGCACCTTTCTTCTGGAGCTCACAGCTAGAGGTCCTGAGTGTGCAAACACACCACTTGAGTTGTCATCGTGTTGTGAACACAGGGACCTGACTAAAGACAGCTTTTTGGGAGCAGAAGTGCCTCAAGGTTACAGCCTAGACCTTCACCTCAGCTCAGGCAACCTGTTGTTTACAGGAGCCAAGTGCTGGAATCACTTTGGCAAAGACACTATTTGTCCCAAATTTTGTGTTCTTCAGCTGTTTGTGCAGTATTTTTCATCAGTATTTTTTCCTAAGGTATTGTTTTTGCAGGCCATATTGAAAACACGCTGTTTTTTCTTTTCTAATTTGATTGTAATAAGGGCCTTGTTAATCAAAAATAAGTGCAATAAGGCAGAATGAGTTGGTTATTTTTACATTTTCCTGTTTGAAAAAAAAAAGCCTCAGTTAGTGAGCCACAATGAGCCATGATGTATTTCCTCCATCAGGATGGAGAATAAGCCATTTATTATTTCAGCTCTGACTCACAGTGAACCTGCTGACACCGAGACGTTTTATAATCATAAGGAACAGGTTAGGGCAGTAACTTGGACGCCAGGCTGGGGATTACCTACTTATTACACTGTTTTACAACCTGGATACTTTAAGTTTTCTGGCAGAATGTCCTAAACCTCACACTAAACATCACGTTGTTATTGTACAATTACTGCTTGCAGGTCTTGCTGTAGGTGGTGCCAGCTAGACAGATGCCTTCATTATAATTATCCTTTTTGCTATATATAAAGATTTCATCCCTTTAATCCATGTAAAATTTACTGCTCTTGAAAGTGACACTAATAGTTATACTTCTCACCCTTCCTCTTTGTCCTATGTTGTTCCCAAACTGACTAGGGCTGGGCTTGTTCAATCCAGAAATGGGAGCTTTCCAAGGAGAACCTGGGTTCTGTGGGAAGCAGCATTGATGACAATAGACAGTGCTGGTGGTCACTGCACAGTCCCCTGACACAGTCTTTGCGAGCAGCAGTGCTAACTCCAGTGTCCTGGCCAAACTCCAGCTGAATAATTACTTTCTGGCTGCCTTGAATTCCTCTACAGCTTCACCTGGAGAAGTTGAGCTTCATTTCCCTTCTTGTAAATAGTCTTGTGGTGTTGAAGCTAAGTCGCTGCTTCATCGTACCTTAGAGGTAACTGTGTTTTGCCATGGGGTGAGTGGCTTTAACCTTGCACTTACGCATAGCCTGAGAAATGCTTGGGTTCATTTTTGGGTGGTAAGTCCTGGCTTTCATTCTTTGCATTTGTAAAAGCATCTACCCATCATCTTTGATACTTGTGTACGGCCTGGGAATAAAAACAACCAGAATTTGGGTGTTTGATTGGCCAATCCAACTCCTACAATGCTCCTTTTACTATGATGTGTGACATCATCTTGTACTCTACTTTTTCAGTAAGAGCCTTTTTATTGCATTTACTGATAAATGAGGGCATCTGTGAAATTCAGAGCCATGTAAGATAGCTAGGTGTTGAAAGATGACTGGGAAGGGAATACTGAGATCCTCTTTAGTGGATGAGCTAAAACTCCTCCCATGTAGCTATTTAAGCACAATGGTCTCTTGCCCTTTGATAAGCAACACAGGAGGCAACCCATGACTGGATGTCTCTAGTCTGCTCAAACCCAGAGATATACAGAGTAAATCAGAGAAGCAGGGAGCTAGGTCAGAAAATCATGTCCGCTTTGACAGTCTTCAAAAATAAGAGCGTAGACAGTGCCCTGCTCTCTGGGCATTGGTGTTCAGACAGCCTCATCTCCCCATGCTGGGAGAAAGGCTGGGCGTACTCAGTGAGAGGGACCAGTCCTGCTTGCAGGTCAGGGCTGCAGCTCCTTCCACACACAGGAGCTCTGACAGTATTTCATTGCTCTTTCCTCCAACAGCAGAGGTCTTGTGCTCCTGAGAGTTGAGGTCACTGGTGATTCTGTAGGTTGGTTTGTGCTGGTGATTTGGTTTAATCTGAAATCTGGCTAAATGTTCCCTGAGCTGCATAGCTCTTATCTATCAGCTGCATGGCTGATAGACCCTCGTGTTGACTTGATTTTTGTCAGAGGGTGACAAATGGAGTGTGATTCAGATGTGCCCTTCCACATTTAACACATGCAAAAGTTACTTACAAGAATCAAACTGCAGACAGAATGGCTGAAGATCTTGACCTGTTGATTTTCTGTGGTATGCAAAAGAGTTGAATTGCTTTTTTATGAGGAAGATGGAGAAGTTAACCTCAGAGTTAAGCTTATGCTGAGGTTTGCTGTTGAGTTAATCTTTTGTATAATATATATAATCTTTTTGTTACCAGATACTGAGTACATACTTAAGTACAAATACTAAGTCAAGATTCCATTACTCTTCCTATTTATATAAGAGCTAGCTTTTTGCTATTTATACTCCCAAAGTTAGCATGATTCGCTCTTAAACTGCCCTTTAGATTCATATACCCACCTCTTCTTGCTAAGGGGACTACTCATCATTGTCTTCTTGAAGCCTACTCCTCTATTCAACACATATTTCATTGTTTTCATTTTTCCCTGGTTGCTCAGGAGGTACACCAGTGTTGTGTCATTTCTGTCTTGCAATATTGCATCTTTTCAAATTCTGATACTTGATAAGAGTTGGAATAATCGGTTTCTTTACCCCAGTGTAGGTTGCTGACTTAGCTATGCAGAGTGATTTGAGCAAGGGATCACAAAAACTGTTTCTAAAAACTGTTTGCATAGCAGATTTTGCTTGGTGTTTTGTTTTTAGATCACCTTTAGGGAGTGTGTGTTGCTTAATGTGTTGTCATAGTCAGGATGTAAGAAAGCACACGGTTTAAAACTTAGTAGAGAGAGTCTCATGGCTTCAGGTTCCTTGGAAATGGCAAAATTTGTCTTACAAGCAGCTCATTGTAGGAGCCCAGGAACTTCACCAGCTGTGCTGAAGCTCCAGGGTATGCAAAGAATGTATGATGGCTGAAGGCATAGACCTTCTGGGAAAAAAACCTGATGGTGAACATGCAGTTTTGTTAATAAGTAAATGTTAATGCCAGGCTTTGTAACTTGCTGTCTATATGTTAAGCTGCATCTTCATAAATCTTTGCATTTTTGCATTTAGAAAAAACTAAAGTATTCAACCAGTGTAGTTCTCCTTAAGTCATTCAAGGATTCAAAATTGTACCTGGTTTTTTGTAGGCTTGTCAGCTCTCATGAGTCTGCGCAGCTCTTCCAAGATGCAGAGAAAATACAAGATTCTGGGTTAAAATACAGACATATCTAATCTGAAAAGTAACAGTAGGTAAAGATGTGCAAAATATAGAAGTTAAAAAACAGTAGACAATGAAAGTCCAAGGGTAAATTTATATTATGAACCCCTTATTTATCATATAGACCATGTTCCTTTAATGGCTGGTTTTTGTTTTGTTTTTGTTTTCAATCTGGCCTGAACTTGTGTTCAAAGAAAAACTGGAAGGCACAGGTTTTGAACAGACTTTGACTATGTTGTTTGCAGAACCAGAGAGCTTCTCCCAGAACAGGCTTAACGTGTGAATGGCCCTGGAGCTCCTGGGGAGAGATGGGTAGCAGGTTTGGAGATAGGATTGTAGTCGATCGCTGCTTTCACTGGGGCCATGTGGCTGTGTAAGTAGGAAGAGCTGCCTGATCATTTAAAGTAGAAATCACCTTTGTATGTCTATGAACAGAGAAGGTATAAGTAGCTGTTCCTTGGGAGTTACAAGGAGGCTTTTTTAAGTGAGATTTTTGTGTTGTCAAAGCACTGTGTATTTTCTCTGCTGTTGTTACTTGGTCTGGTGGTAGCGCTGCATTAGGTGTTAGTTAACACAAGCTTTTTCTAGGCAAGCTAGGTCTCCATCTGAGACCTGGCTGAGAGTTTTCTGCTTCATGCTTTCCTTCAAACTTAAAAAGACTCAGGTAAATAATTATTTGTGGAATATAGAAGATGTAACTGCACATGGGAGAAAAAGTGATGAAATAAAATTGAGAGTTGCAGGAATAAATTCTAGGTTCTTGCATCCAGGTGAGTAAAGAAACATAGAGTGGTTGCATGTCCCCTTAGATGCACAATGCTGGATAATGAACATCTTTGTAGTCATAAACCAGGAATGTACAGGTGATTAACTCTACACATGCCAAGCATCTTTTTATGAAGTTATTTAGTATTATTAGCTTCACACTTATTATCAAAGACTGGTTTAAGGCTAAGAATGAATTAAATCCTGTGTGCCTCCCTCATAATTTGCTCTATGATGAGAATTTTTGTTGAAAAACTCCAGCTGGATATATGTGTATATTTTATTCTAAATTTCTGAGAAAAAATTGAGAACAACCACTACTAAAAATTGGAATTTTTCCTTGAAGAGCAAGTACTTATAATTGGACGACTTCTAAATTTGCTTTACATACATAGACACTAAAAAACTTTAGTGAGAAGTATTCTGCTAGAGCCTATTTGTGGTAGTTATCCCAAATATTTAGTAGCAGGGGTCTTTCTAGGAGACATGTTATTTCATTTAAAAGGTGATAGTAAGCTCACAGTGCAGAGAAAACCCATTCCATAGCATGTCAGAAACCACGGTGTGATCCTTACTGCCTTTGGTCTCTGCTCATCTCATTTCTTTGAGCCATTGCTGCCTTTGTGAACCTACCACTAAGTATCTGGCCAAGAAACCCCTGTGTCCCAAGGTAATAACCATGGAAAATCAGAGGAGGCAGCAAAGAAGTTTTAAGATGTTGCATTGTTGGAAGTATTTAGGTGTGGTTTTGAGTCTTTCTCATCTCTGAGAGATGGAAACAATGCTCTTTTTAAAGTGCATTACCTGCACACACAGTTTTTCTTGCTCTCCATTGGTTTGTACAACTGGGTCTCATCCCTTTTGGTTTTTACATTTTAAAATGGTTTATTCTTCCTTTTTACAGTTCCCTCTATTACAAAGTAGCTGCTCCCAGAAAGGCGTTTCTTTCTTTCTTGCATGGCATCTAGTGGATTTTTCTTTACACCTATGGGGAATGGACCTTCTGAGGATGATTTCTGCAGAGCTGGGGTGAACACACTTCCCTGCATCTTTGAGCTCCAGCCTTTGTGCACGTCATGTGAGGGTATTGAGGTATTTTATGGTGTGTGAGAAGCTGTCAGGGTATGGCTGCCAGTGCTGCTTGGACCAGAGGCTGCAAGGACTGATGTGGTGCCCACTTGGCTTCCCCTTCACACAGCTCTCTGCTGCACAGGGAGAAGCAGTCCACATTTTTGTGGGAGGGAAGCCCCTTCAGCAGCATCAGTCATCACTCTAGCTTTGTAGGACTGTGGTGAAAGAAGAAAGCCTGACTCTCAGTCTGTGTACTTTTGCCCCATTCCACTGCCTCTCCCCAAG
The DNA here is from genome assembly GCF_000277835.1 of Geospiza fortis. Taxonomy (NCBI): domain Eukaryota; kingdom Metazoa; phylum Chordata; class Aves; order Passeriformes; family Thraupidae; genus Geospiza; species Geospiza fortis. The sequence continues at coordinate 5,977,664 of NW_005054322.1, forward strand.
GCAAAGAAACCCCCTACCTGGTTTCTTCCCTTTTGCAGCAGCCTGGAATTTGCCTGACCATGATTAAGGATTGCAGCACAACAAGGTGGAGGATTAATAGCTTTTGTAGAAGGAATGAGGCTTGGATGGATCTGGTTAGTTGAGTCTGAGTTTGAGAAGATAGAGGATGGGTGTGCTGCAGTGGGAGTGTGTATGAGGTAGATGGATGAAGGAGGTCATGCTGCAGGGAGTGGGAAACAACTTTTTGGGGCTGTTCTCAGCTTCCCACTTACGAACCTGGTAATGCCACCAGATTCAGTTTTGCCTACGCTGTTGAGAAACCTTGAGCTGGTCCTAGGCAAGTATCAGTCACACGTATTTTGTCTGGGTGAGGATTTGGTGCCAGAATTGCTAATCGGATCAGGACGTCTGGGTATGCTTTTTTCTCCAGCAGTGTGTGGGCAGAATGCTGTGCCTCATGCTCCCGTGGGTGATTGAACTTGCCGGGTTTTATAGCTCTGAGACTTTGGCCTCTATCACATGCATCAGCATGAAACTGGTGCCAGGCTAGAGCTTCTAAAAGAGGCATTTATGTGGGGAGGCTGAGTTCAAAAAAAACAGCCCTGGAGTCACTGGCTGCAGTAACACACTAGTGGGGCTGTGAAATATAAGGGAAGCTGTATGAGAATATGCACAGCCAAAGCCCAGTGTTTCTGCTGTGAATGGCCAAATGGGAATTTTGACTGAAATGGGGTGGAGAAACACAAGTGAAAGTTGTATTTTTATTCAGTATATATATCTAGGTAAACAAATTAGAAAATCTGCTATTGCCAGAACAGGCAGCTTTTAGGGGATCTTAAGCTTGTGTTTCTATTGGAATTTCAAAACATAAATAAATGGCATGAAGTTACAAACATGGAAAACAGGATAGACACATGACCGAGTGTTTATGAACATCTATCCTGTCCCAGACCTGCAGTGCAGCATGTGATGTTGTTTCCACTCCAGCAGAAGGTGAGGGGGGAGCCACTAGAAAGAAGGGAGTATAACTTGGTTTAGTGTAATCTGAAATCCTTTCACAGGGAGTTTTTTAACTTGGAGCACACAGTACTCTGAATCATCTAAAATAAACATATTTATTTTTCAAAGACACGTTTTAGCTCCTTAACATGTGATTTCTGTTGTAGTCAGTGTTTAATGGAAGCTGCAGCAGCTCTCAAATGCACCCGAGTCCCTCGGAAGCCTCAAGTCTGTGTTTTGGTTTGGCAGATGCTTTTCTTTAACGGACTAACTTGTTGCTGCTGTTGGAAGGCATCCTGGGATCCAGAGAAGTCCTTTTTCTCTGGGAGGAGATGCTGAAATTTTTCTCAACTCAGTGAGAGAGATGCTTGAATTCCTTGCATGGTGCTCACATGCTGCGGAGTGTGCTGCAGTGCAGAGCGGGCTTCCCCAACTGCAAATCCTTGAGAACTTCTGTAAATGCAAACATCCTGCAGCCTGTACTGTACAGTGGCACTTTAAAATGGTAAAGAGCAAAATACATTTCCTTCTCCCAAAGCTAGCCCTGGGAGGCCTGTTGCCAGCCAGGGCAGGGTCCTGCTCTCAGCATCGTTTCCTGCATGAACCTTTGCCCTCCCGTCTCAGGGCACCATAACTCTGCGGCCAGGCTGTCACAAACTCTCTTCCTGTGATTGTTATCCTGACATCTCCCTTCCAGTTTGTTTTACAGCACCATGATAGTGAAGGCAGGGAGGAAGGAGTGGGGAGGAGCTCCAGTTGTAAAAGGATTTCTCCCCCCTTAGTGTTGCTATCTGTCCAGGGAAATCTGTGTGTTCTTACCCTCTGGGGAAGGAGGATGGATTGGGAGGAAGCAGGCAGTACCCCATGGCAGGGGATCCATGAGATGTAGCTGGCAAGAACAGGGGATGTTTGACCTGTCAGGCCTAATGTCAGGATGAAAACCAATTAATATGAATGTGCTTAGCCCTGCCTGCAGGCTCTTTTCATTACCCAGCCACAGTCAAATGATGTTTTAAAAGTGAATTTCAGAATATAAAAGTGGCCTTTTGGGAGTAAGGCCCAAGATCCTTCTGCTCCAGTCTTTTTTTCTGCTTGGGATCTATTCTAATTGAAGTGCAAGAAGGCATGTATCCATCCAGCTCAGGCAAGGGTTTTGAATTTATTTTGTTGAAAGCATGTAGCTGTGACTTAAAGTAGATTGATAACTGGAACACTGAATTTTCAAGCTATGCATATATCTTCATAAATTCTACATCTTTATTTTTTTAATTTGTCATGTTAAATGATAAAGAAATAATGCTATTGCTGTCACATCAGCTCCTCAAATATGATGTAGTATTACTGTTAATTGTGTGCATAAAATACTTGTTAAATTTTGCAAGCTCAGAATTGTCATCAAGAAAGTACTTACTGTTGAAGTTTTTGGTCATATTTTGTGCTAGGAGACAGAAACAAGAAAGTTATTAAATAAAAATTTGAATCCCGTTGACTGCCCTAGGAAAATGTAGTGAGGCTCTCTGGTCTTTTTGAACAACTTTCACTAAAATCATTGTCAGCCTTCTTGGAAATGATGTATTTTGCATACTACCCCAAGTCCTAGAAGTCAGAAGGCAGAGTGAGGCTGCCTGGCATGTACAGACATGTCTGAAAATAGCAGTAAGGACAGAGTTCACGTCAGCTGTGAATGGGGCTTGTAAAGACATATTAAAATACTAGGGGTTATTTAAGTTAAACCTCTGGTTAAATCTGAAGTCAGGGTAAATGTGATACACAAAAAGTAATTGAAAACACATGCCAGGCAAAAATATTCAAGAATTTGTGTGTTGGTATGAGCCTTGAATGAAAGTAAGTTATGTGAGCCTGCCTCTGCTTATTCCTTTGGGAGTGGAGCTGTGGAAAAGGAGGTGTTACCAGCTGTTGTGCAACGTAAGACTGCCTCATCTTACATTACATTTACATGAGGGTTGCCTCATCTTAACATGTAAGGATTATAAATATACGAGTATATATATATATATTTTACCTACCTATAAAATTAAATATTTAAAAAGTAGTGTTTCTGTTGCTGATTTATGTATGATGTGTCTATATTTAAAAAAACAGAACCATGTAAAATGGCCGAAACACAAAAAATGGTGCTGCTGCAAGGGGAGATGCACCTCTGTGCTCAAATCCTATTTCTGCAGCAGTTATTTTCATGAGGTGGTTTGGAAGCTGAAGCAAATGTGTTGTGCCATTGTCCAAAGATTAAGGTGACTCAGACATGAGACATTCCTGATTGTAATGAGGTCTTCCATTGTTGTACTCTTACTGCTTGGTTTCTATATATACAGTTTATTTTTTAAAAGAAACTTCTGTTTCTCTCATTTTCTCTGTACCACAGGTCATAGTTATTTTGATTCTTCCAGCACACACATGGTTTAATAAAGCTCATTTATTATAGGAAGTAACTGCATAGGGAATATTGGTTGAAGGATAAGATTTAGACAGCTGTGGCATACAGAGGATTTCTCTCTGTTTTTATGGGGTTGCCACTAGGTTTAATGTGCACCCTGGGGAAACTTCTTCTGGTAATGTCTATGTAACTATCTCAACTTCAGCAGTGTGAATGGAGTGAAGGCATCCCATTTCCTCTACTCACTTGGTTGTTGAGGATAGAAGATATTCTGAAAACAACAAAAAAAGCATTCATGGAACTGTAGGTAGGAAGAGGGATTTTAGCTGGATCACGGGTAAGAGTAAGCTATAAATTTTGCAGATGGAATCATCTGCAATGGGAGAGCAATGTTTACATGCAGCTCTTCAAAGGAAACTATGTGGGGAGCAACACTTCAGTGTGCGGTGCTGTTAATGAAGCCTTTAGCTGTTACATCCAGAAAACTAATGCACACTTGGATTTTGCCTCAAATTCTGGTTTTTGCAAATAAACAAGTCTTCTCCCCCATGAATGTCACTGTGGTTTCCCAGCATGGCAGGAAGTTGTTGCAGAGTAGATCTTCCCGATTGGAGGAGAATCAATTATGGCTTGTGGGAGAAGCCTTAGCAGGTAGGTATAGGTGAATTTGGGAGGAAGACTTGTTTCCAGTGTAGTGCATGTGGCACATGCTCTGCTCAGTCTCTTTTTGCAGCCTGGTTGTGCTGGGTTATCTGCTCTGTGGGTCACTGACTCGGTTACCCTCTGCTCCTGGCACAATGAGGCCCTTTCTGCTCAAGGTCTCTGGGTGCTACTGCAGTACAAATATTTAATGATAAAACATGCTTATCTCCCGCCAAAAATCTGGCAGCGTCCTTATCAAGATATTATTAAATTGTCAGCTCAACCATATGCCGAGCGTTTTAGGCGAACAAATGTTCACACTGGCTCTCGCGCGGTGCGTGAAGGCTCTGGGGAGAGACAGGTGGCTGTGTTTGCACCATCGAGTACTGCCCGGCTCCTTACAAACAGAAACTTGCATTAAGTGCCTCTTGCTTTATAGCAGATTCAAAATTTATGGACTTGATATGCTTGAGACCGTGTTAATTTGATTACACTTAAAAACGTTTAGTGTAGGTCGGTGGAACCTGCATAGTTTGCATATTAAAGATGTCTCTGCATTGACCACGGGGAAAAAGCAATATGGGAGAAGTAAACTTATCAGACCCGCCCCACAAGAAAAAAAAATGCTTGGCAACAAAACAATGGTTTAAAGTTTATCAGTACTTTTTCTCTCTGAGTAATTAACAAAAAAACTACCTTTACCAATAAATTTGACTACTTCTAGTATTTGCCACTGATAAACACTCAGGAAAATCCTGGTGCTTTTTTAGGCACTTTTTTCATCTTTTCATCCCCTTTCTCCAGATGACATCACTTATTATCACACCTTGGTTCTTGGAATACTTGAGCTTTTAGATCCACCAAGTAGTTGTCAACCTTTTCATTTTGTCTTCAGATTGTCTCTTTTTCGGGAGTGAGAAGTAAGGATGTTGTTCTGTCACTGTACTAGCATTTTTTCCCAGACTTTTATTCTTGGAAGGTAGCCTGTTTGGCAAAAAATCAAAATAGTCTGATTTTTGTGTACATGCTTGGAATTTTATTTCAGAATATCTGCAGCAATACTGCACAGTCTTAGCTGTGGTTCATCAGAATGATATATAGATTCATTTCACGGCTGAATTTTTTTTCCTCTCCTATGCTCTTGTTTTAAGAATAAATTAATAAATTAGTCCCTTGTGAAAGCTGTCCACTAGGGCAGCTATTTGTATTCTTTTCCTTAAGAATTGTATTATGTTCTTTGGGACTGCTGACTGCTACAGCTTGTGAAGTTTGATTCCCCTTCCTTTTTTCTTTCCCCCCCCCTTTTTTTTCCTTCTTTTTTTTTTTAATTTCTGTAAGGACAGACTTTGTACCAAACTTCCATAATGATAAATGAGAGAAGAGAGAGATGATATTTCTTCTCGTGTCTTTATTTGTCGATGGCATTTGGATGCATCAAGAGGTAATGAGCTGAAAATGAATTAGAATTTATACTGAACTTTTTCTTCAGTAAAAGAAATGCTTTTGGAATGCTTAATGCAAATTAATTTCAAGGAAACTGCTTAGCTGTCTTTATTGATGGATATTACTTTGTAATAATTGTGTTTGTTCTGTCTATGTAATTTCTTCAGGAGAGAGAATTTCACAGGCCAATAGAAGTTTAAAAGTATAGATAGCAAGAAAATTAATACTTGCAATCTTTGATAGAGTTTAAGGTGACCTTCCCTTACTCAAAGCACTAGTTGCTTTGCCAATGACTTAATAATCTCTTTGACCTGTGTATTCCTTTCTCTGCAGCCTTTTTTTTTTGCCAGAATGAGAGCCTCTGACCATAAAGCTGCCCTGCAGCTCCAGAGTACCGTGAGTGTTGTCAGCCAGCCTCCAGATACCTCCCAACACCATCCTTGCAGGTTGAAGCTGGAAGAGTTGGACACCACAGATCCTTTCAGAGTAGCCTTACAGCTGATGGCTGTCCCTGGGGCACAAAGGGAGCAAGGAGAGGCTTGCTGCTGGTTGGAGCACAACTCCTCAGATGCATGCTCTGGGCATGTTAAGGGTGATTTAAACATACAGCAGCTGAAATACAGCTTGCAGTGACTGCGTCTGAACTTTGTTTTCCAAAGCAGAGAAGCACTAATATCTCCTTAACCCATCTGTTCTTCCATCCATCCTGTTCTCTAGAGAGACATCATTATTTCTATTTCTTTATTTCCATAATGAAGAGAAATCATTATTTCTATACTATATTCTACAGGGAAGTTCCACTGTCTCACCAAAATCTCCACTGCTCCAGAGCAGTGTAAATCAAAGTTTTGCTGTGCCAGCTCTGTTTCAAGGGGTGGATAGAGTACATTGGAGCAGCAGTGACATTGTTTTGGAAACCGTCAGCAGTGAAGAGTCAGTGTCCAAGGTGGTCTGGGAACATGAGGCTGCTTGTAATCTTCCATTTAATATTTGAAAATATTTTATGCTTTTTGTAAAATACAGAGAGTGGAATTCCTTTGGAATTGCTGTGGACCAAGTTGTCAAAAGAGCAGAAGGACAGTGTGGATCAAAGTGATGTTTAAGACTGGGGAATGGCCATCCCTCCTGTGGCAGTGTAGGGCCTCCAGGCTGTATAAGATGACCAGCAGTGGAAACAGGCTAAGAGAGACAGCACAGAATTAAAGGGTAGTGGAGGCAGGAAGGTACCTCTGGGACATTGTCTAGTTCAGGCCCTTGCCCACAGCTGGATCTGCCAAGGCTGTGCTCAGGACCAGATCCAGCTGGGTTCTGAATATCTCCAAGGATGGAGGCTCCACAGCCTCTCTGAGCAACTTTTGCCGCTGCTTGACCACCATCACAGTAAAGGTGTTTCTTTTCTTACAGCATAGAAATTATGATCCCCTAGGGAAAATGGGAGATATTGCTGGAGACCTGGTGAGGTGCTGTTATGAAAGCAGATGACTGCTTTCTATTTTGCTAAAGGATATGAAGCACATTTTAAACAAATTGGAGATCACTGTTGAGAAGTAAAAAGCTGCTTTATGTTTGAACTCTGCCTGTGACCATGAGAAAAGCACCATGCTTGTACCCATTCACAGTGTGGTTGCAGAGTTAACACCCCATATCCCTAACTGGGCCATGCTGCATCCTTTGTAACCACCTTCTCCACCCTCCCCTGTCACATCTGATCTGAATGGCTCATATTCACTTTCAGGGCCTCATTAAACCTACTGTTCTTTTTTCTTCCACTTTTACTCACTCCTGTGATACTGACACCAGCCTCTAGTGTGCCTGCAGTATCTGTTTCCATTGCCTACTTAATGCATCTGTACAAAACCTATTTCAGTGGTCTCCTCTTGGAGAGAAATCTTCTACAAAACTGCTTCACTATCCTCATTCAAAAGCCTATTTCAGCTCTTTGTAGTGTTTCAAAGACCTTGGTGATGGGCAGGGCTGCTTATGTGATCAAGCTACTCCCTTGCAGGTGGATGTTCCTTTATTGGTTCAGTGTTACACTTCTCCCATATCACTGGTTGTCTGTTCCTGTATTCTGCTATGTTAGATTGTAGCATCTTGACTGAGAAGGCTGCAGGTTTTCCCCTTCTTCAGAAGGCCTGCTAGAATGGGATGCAGTGCCGAGGTTGACAGGATAATCCACAACACAAGAAAATGATGGTGGATATATGAGGTTGAGATCTGATTTGTTATGTAGGTGAACTTGGACGAACAGCTCCCTTGTACAGGGAACTCTGTTGTCCAAAGGGTGAAATCACGTTTAAATACTAAAATGAAAACATATAAAAGGAGATAACAGAAAAATCTTAAGTAGTCTTGTAAGATGAGCTTTGTTAGATGAAGAGGTCTGAACTCTTAAATAGCCTGGGCTTGGTTTGTGTGTGGGGGTAACAGTTGTGTGGCAGTTTCTTTTTTGCAGAGCTGCTCTGCATCAGTTTAGGCAGGGTTATCAACAAAGATCACCCAGATGAAGCCCACGGAAAATAAACTGGAACAAGTTTGGTTACTGAGAATTTTGGTGTAACTCCCCGTGTCTCTATTCCAGTGTACTCCATGCCTGGTTTTTGGGCAATACACTGCCCAAATCATCCTTGAGCTTGTGGTGGCAAGAAGCTGCCACTGTTTGGGTTGGAGGCAGGGAGAAGTGATGTAGTTGCTGGTGGGTTGATGTGGTCCTGTTGGCTTTGGTGGCATGACCAGCCTAATCTGGGCACCACTGGTGTTACCCTGTCCTGTTTGTGGTTGTGTTTGTAATACAAAGCAGCCATCAGTGGGCAAGATTCGGTGGCTGTAAGTGCAGTGACTGCTGTTATAGTTTCTAGAACATGTTTTTTCCCCCTTTTGAGATGTTATATAGGTAACATCACTACATAGAAAAAAGTGAGAGGTCTTGATGCATTAATACAGAAAATTACTTTTCATTCTTATAATGTGACATCTGTCTGTGGCCTAAAGCAGAAGCATGTTTTTGCCACGATTGAGATAGTACAGAAGTAAATGACACTGAAGTTAAATGAATCAATTTAAAAATAAGATTATCTTTATAATTGGATGCAGAAAGTTGTCTCATCACAGCTGTGCTTGATTTTTACACGCAGTAAATCAAACTTTGGGATACATCAGCAGTCATAGGGACACAGTGACAGTTAAATGCTGGCTTTGAATATCTGAGCACTTTTTTTTAAGGGGTGCTCTCCAAAATGGAATAACTGAACTGATGATTAGTAGTGTTTCATCACTGAGATTGCTGTTACACTGATGGCTCTGAAATTCTAGTTTTAATATACTTAGTATTTTTAAAAAGCTGGAATTTCTGAGAACTGTTTGCTCTTATTCTTTTATTCTTATTACAGTGCCTAGATGCCTCGTGATTTGGCCTACTCAAAACAAATATGTATTGGATGAGCATTAATTCAAGCCTTCTTGTGTGTGTCTTTTTTTAAGATACATTTTCACTGTGGCTTAGAAAAGTCTGAAATGTGTTGAAGCAACAAAAATGGCACATGACTGTCCAACACAAGTAAACATATCTGGTCGAAGTAAGACAAGTATGATGGAGAGCAAGTCAAATGCTGGAAAGTGGTTGAATTTCTAAAGTCATCAGACTTTTTTCTGAACCCCAAAAAGTAAACAAGTTTTGGTGTAATTGTCATTTGAACTAATGATATGTTGAGAACTGTGTATACTCTACATAGCTGCTCTGGTAACACCAGCAGCTTTGATTTTTCTGGAAAACTCAAGATTGTAAGCTGGAAGTTTATGCTATGTCAAAGAATGAGCAAACTTCAGTGTGTGGCTTTGTAATTATTATAACCAAAAATATATATGTGTACTGTATCTGCTGATGTTATGATGTTCCGAGTTTGTTTTCTGTTCACCTTATCATATTCCTTTGGACTATTGTGTACGACTGAGCTTTAAGTTTAAGGTCTGATTTTTATGCTCAAAGAAAGTTTTGTTAATTTCATATATAGAGAGAAATGTGGAAGGGAAGAAAGGAAAGGAAGGACACTGTTTTCTTATATGCACCAGATATGCACCAGACTATAATGCTCTCTGTTACCATGAAATGTCATTATCCCATTCTTGTTTCACTTCTCCTTCCCCCATATCCATATTACATTTTTTTAAGCCTTTTATGCAAATCACTTCAAACCAGTTATTTAGTCATCTTAACGGAAAATTTTGGTCTCAGATGGGTGCCGAATTTCAAAAAAAATTATATTAGCTTTTTCTTCTCAGGCTAGAAATGTTAATGTGTGCCTGTCTCCTGCCAAACACCACTAGTTTTGTATAGCCTTTATGAACAGCAGTTAATCTGTATGAAGTTGGCCATTGCTAGGGAAGATGAGCCATGGTGAAAGGTTTGTTGAAGGCCCTAGATTGCAGGGATTGGAAATATATTGACTAAATATGTCTTTTAAATCAAGGATCTGTTTTCTTTCTCTTAGTGCAGAATGTCCTGAGATTCTCTATCAGGTCAGTATGTATTGGCCATAAAAAACCAGAAAAATACAGTAAACATGGATGTCTAGCTGAGTAAGATTACCAAAACAAAAAAAAAAGCAGTGTGGAAGCAGTGTGTCCCAAAGCCCAGGAATCACTTAAAAAAGGTCACTACCGTCCAATGAACTTTGCTTTTGATTCCCCTTATAAAAGGCGAGGTGGAGCAATAGCATGCAGGTTTCAAGTTTCTCCATCGCTGTTTATGGGAGCAGTGTCAGACATCTGTTTCTGCTGTGGTGTGGTCATGCTCCGGTGCCCCCCGCTGAAGCTTGACGCGTCTCTGTGCCTCCGCACACATGGGCTCCTTTCGGGGAGGGTCACGCCTGAGCTGTGCCTTGGCAGCCCGAGAGACCTGACCAGCGTGCCCACATTCCAGCTGCAGGCAGAGATGTTCCTGGCCCTGCATGATCGGGTGATCCCTCTCCTGCTGCAGCTCAGACACCCACGGATGGTGCCCATGGATTTCGGGGCTGCCCCAATACTCCGGTCAAAGTCCATTGGCAGTGGGGTGGCTGACCATGTGATTTCTGGGTTGTGCATCCCGGACGTTGGCATTGGTTGCGTTTCCCCAGCCTCCTGTGTTTAGCTGAAGTTCAGACTTCAGAGGCTTGTGGTTAACAAGCGTCTTGTGTGTGGCAAGGGTGGGACCCTGGAGAGGGCCTGCAGTACCCTGCGAAGTGAACATCCAGTTTTTGTTTGAATTTAACTCTTATTTTTGGAACCATGGGTGACTTATTCTTGGAACCCCATTTTTCATAAACCCATCTGCATGCAACGTTGCCAGGATTTCTGGTACAAATATTTTGTCATTTGCTCTTGAGACAATCTGTTGTTTCAGTCCTGGATGAAGTTTTGTAATATGTTGCTTGAGATACCATGGAAAAATATCTGAGTGGTGGTGTAATCTTCTAGGTGAAAACCCAAGGTTAAGAATTATTTTCCTTTTTTTAAGGAAAAAATTGATTATTCAGGTTTATCAATTCATAAAGTCTATAAATGAAACAACAAAACAAAACACAAACTAAGAGATTAGTGCATCTATTTTTCCTGTCTATGAAGCGATTGAGTTAGAAGTGAGCCACCTTTACTTTTCTGAGAAACATTTGGAGTTCTCACATTTGATGCTCATTTGGCTCCATCCCTTCTTACCTATTTCACATGCTCAGAGCATTCATTGTGCTTGGATGCCTGTGTGTTTTCATTTGATTTTTGTCCTCTAGCAACAGAGCTCCTTCCCTTCACTAATACCTCCTTTAGCATGTGTACAAAATCCTGCTTCTGCTAGACAGTGAGGTAGCAGAAGAGTTGCTGGAACTTCTAGAAGTTGGAGATTTGAAAACAAAGTTTGATCTTTACTTTTGAATGGCAGTTCTTATTTTTTTATCAGATTTGTGTGATGCTGCACAAATCTCTTCATGTATACAGAGATAGATGGTACTTTGGTGTGCTGTGTCAATAACAAATGGCACTATGCTACACATATGTTTCCTAGGGTACCCATTCAGAATCATTCAATGGTTTGGGTTGGAAGGGACCATAAAGATCATCTAGTTCCAAAGCCCCTGCCATGGTCAGGGACACTTTCTACAAGACCAGGTTGCTCAGAGCCGCATCCAACCTGGCCTTGAACACTGCTGTGGATGAGGCTTCTACAACTTCTCTGAGCAACCTGTTCCAGTGCCACACCACCCTCACAGTAAAGAATTTCTTCCTGATATCTAATCTAAATGTACTTTTAGTCAATTTGAAGCTGTTCTCCTTTGTCCTGTCACTACATAGCCTTGTAAATCATCTTTCCCCATCTTTCTTGTAGGCTCCCATGAATACTGAGTCTTACAGTCAAGTGTTTGGTGTTAGTGTTTGCCCCTTCTGGTGTTGCCAGCGCTGTGATATCCCTGTGGGTGATGATATAGGAGGCACAGGAGGATATTGTAGGCTGGTTGCTCTTGCTACCACCATGAGTAACTACATCTAAGGGGTAACTGCTGTAATTCTGTTTACTGGAATTACTTTATTTCTTACTTTTCAGTCTTTGGTGATCTCATGAACCCTGCTGACAGATCCAAAAACTGGAAACAGCTCCAAGATGCTATGGAAGACAACTCTTTAATTGAGTTAGGTCAGCTTTGTGCATCTGGGAAAGCTGTTGCAGATGAGGATTCTAACTGTAAAGAGAGAATTATCTCCTCCCACTCCAAAACTGGAGCATGAGTCGTGTGGTTGCCAGGTTTATTTTGGCATAATAAGCATTGTAGGTGGTGGCTGATGCTAAAGGTGTGCTAAGAAAAGCACTTTTCTGTGATGGGCAACTTTGAGTTTGAGAAGGCTTTGCATAACCAAAAAAATTCTCGTAGAGACCTTGTGAACACTGCTCCTTATGGCACTTGCCCGTCTTCCCATTCCTCTAACTCTGCCTAGGAGCAGGCAAGTGGTGCTCCATGCTCAGTCACTGGCAAGGAATTCATTCTCCTAGTGCTTTACTTCCTCTTGTTTTGCTCTCTGGATACCTTGCTCCTGGCGAGCTTTCAAGTGCTTGTAGCTCCTTTGTGCAGGAGAGGTGGGCAGGTCTGACCGCACGTAGCTGTGCTGGTGTGCTTAACTTTCACTTGTCTTCTCCTTGCAAAAGAAATAAATAATTGACGAGTGAACGGGAAAAGCGTGGGAGGAAAAATGTCAGGAAATTCAAAGGTGAAGCTATTTCCTCCCTCAGTAATATTTTTCTTCTACGTGTTGTTTCTTCTCTTCAAACAATGGGGTGAGTTAAGAATGGATTCAAACTATCAGCCTTGCCATTGTTTATTTAAAGCCTTTCATGTGTGTGACGGACCTCAGGAAAAGCCCACACTTCCACTGCGAGCCCTCTGGGCAGCCTCTCTGTAGTGCGGTGCCAGTACAACAGGGCTCCAGAGTTCTTTGGGTCCCCAAGTGCCACGGAGTTAAAAGCAATGGTGAAACATGTAAGGTGTGTGATTTAAAGGTGTTGACTGTGAAATCTGATAGCTCTGACAAAGCCTAATTTTTTTTTTAAAGCAATTATATAGCCTACACACTCAGAACAAGGATTTCAGATGTTAACTACTTAAGCATAAGGTGTTTGTGAACTTCTTGTGTGTGTACATGTGTGTGATTGTGTGTGCACTTCCATTTGGGGGAAGGGGTGTTTTGCTGAAACAGGTGAAAGTCAGTTCTGTAGTATAAAACAGGAAGCAGATGGGTACTAATTAAAGCCCTGTTGATAAAAAGCGTGACTGAGCTTTTGAAGCAGCTGCTTTCCTTACTTTATATATAGCCAGTGTGTGCTTCATATGAGAGCCAGGCTCCCCACACTTCATTGTTTTCACCAAGCGGCAGGAAGTGCGTGTGCATGTGCGTGCGTGCTGCCATGGCTGAGGGATGGCGCTTGCTGTTTGCTTCCTTCTCTGCCCCAGAGAAAACGGGGCTTTCCCAACCTCAGACAAAGGTGCCACGCACCTTTGTCTCCCTCCTCTTCTTCTTCCAGCTTTCCAGCCTCCAGCAGGCACCAGGCTGGTGGGAATGCCTGTTCCTAGTGGTGCTGTAGATAAGGGAGGGCAGCTTACTTTGTCTCACAGGTTTTTGTGTTTCGACTCATCGTGGTGAGCTGCAGTTGGGAGGGAAACCAAAACACCAGTGAGGGTGTCAGCCTCCTCTGTGTGTGTGACTTCCCATTGTCATTATGGTCTTTAATCTTCACAGGTCCTCTATATTGCTTTTACTGCCTTTTCTCTTACCTTAGGGTTTGTAGAATGGATAATAAACTAATCTTCAGGAGAAAGAAAAAATAAGAAAAAGGAAACAAGAAGATTTAAACATAATGTAGACAAAGGCAAAATTGCACCAAAGCAGAGAAAATCTTCATATGGAAGAGCTGTCATAGAATGGTTGGCAGGGACCTTAATGATCCTGTAGTTCCAGCCACTCCTGCCATCAGCCAGGATGCTTCTCACTAGATCAGGTTGCCCAGGACACCATTCAGTCTGGCCTTGAACACTTCAGGGATGGGCATCCACAATTTTCCTGAGCTACCTGTTCTAGAGCCTTACCACCCTCTGGGTAAAGAATGTCTTCCTAACATTTAATCTAAATTTCTTCTCTTAGTTTAAAACTGTTCCCCCTTGTTTTACCATTATCTGCTTGTGTAAAATGTCACTCTCCACCTTTTTTTAGAAGATCCCTTTAAGTACTGAAAGGCTGCAATGAGGCCTCCCTGCAGCCTTTTCTAACTAGCAGTGTTAATTTTGGTATTTTAATGCCACCAGTAGAAAAATGTATGTTGCACATAGAGAAATGTTAAGTTTCTGTTGACTTGAGTTGGGTAAGTTTTGTCTGTATATTGGGTCATTGAAATCTGTTTACTGGTAGCTTTTTGGTGTGGGGAAATCTGTTCTTTCACTGAGGAAAGTGCTAGTGTTCAGTCTTTGTGTTGGGGATCTCATCATTCCAGTAGAAATAAAATTTGGTCTGGGCAGGAGGAGAAAGAGGAAGAAAATTTTGGTCAGTGATGAGACTGAGTCCAGTAGCTTGCAGATTCAGGGGATGGCCTCTGAGGTGTGGGGCAGTATCTTCTGTACGGGGAAACTGTCCTTGCATTGGCTGAGTTCCTTAGTGGGTAGTGCTTGGGAATGGGGATTGTGTTGGGCTGAAGCTCTCATGGGCTACTCTCTGGTCATCTGCTGGAAGCTGCAGCTTTCCTATTTTCAAGCAACTGCTGAGGTTGCAAGTTCCTCATTTCATCTGGAGCAGAAACAGCTTAACTTGACCAGCAGACCCCCTACCAGAGGCAGGTGCTCCTATCACCCTGTAAGCTTATGAGTGCCTCAGAGGAGCTGGATGGCCCAGATTGCTCAGGGAAGCGTTTCCAGGTCTGGCAGCCAATACTCATTCCCACCAAGAGTGACTGGTATCTGCTGTGGCTTGTCAGGCAGCTGTGGTGAAACTGCTGTACAACACAAGCCATGGTCTTTAAAATCCTGGTCTTCTCTGTTGACAGTGTTAATGGGGACTATTTTCATCATGTCTTTTCACTCTTTTGGGAAGACAACCACAAACTGGTAGAGCTTCTTGACCTGTGACCTGTTCTTGTTTTGTCCCTCAGTGTGAGGAGCTGATAGGTTTTTTAATAGAAGTAATTCCAAAAGCCTTTTGCCCCTCATAGTAGGAGTGAGAAGAGGCAGCCAAAGCATCTGTCTCTTTTCCTGTACCTTGCTAACATTGCTGATGGATGAACTGTGCTCTTCTCTGCTACTGCATCTCTCACTGACTGCTGTCATATGAAAGGAAAACTGGCTGGTCCCATAGTGCAGGGAAGAATGGCAGTGTCACCTTCTCCATTGGACAGTGTGTCTCTCAGAGGATTTTTGTACTCTGGAGTCGTCTGGGTTGTCTGCATTTCTGGTTATGGACTCAGTGAGTTGTACTGCATCATTACAACCAGAACCATTTGCTGGAGTTTACCAGGAGCCAGAACTTGGACTGGGAGAGCTTTCCTTCAGGCATAGACTGCAGGGTTATGAATCCTCCTCTTA
This sequence comes from Geospiza fortis, assembly GCF_000277835.1. NCBI lineage: Eukaryota > Metazoa > Chordata > Aves > Passeriformes > Thraupidae > Geospiza > Geospiza fortis. Next base: position 5,993,228 of record NW_005054322.1, read on the forward strand.
AATGTTCTGGTTTTTACAACCCCTCAGTGTTTGTCAAGAAGCTGTTGCTGTTTGAGTGTACTTTGACATCGTACTTGAGTTAATCTTCTTTGGCCTTATCCTTTAAGTCAGCCTTTTGACGAAGTCTGGGGGCCAGGTTTAATCTTAGATGGTTCTTGCTCTTTTTTCTAGAATCAGCAACTTAAAATTGTCTGTTTTCTTCCTGTGGTGCATGTGTGTTTAAGCCAGGATTACAGGAAAGCCCAGTGCAAACAAACAGAGGACATTTGACTGCCACTACCTCCCCTGGCAGCCTTCTGAGGGATTTTAGAAGTATTTTGGAGCCCCTAAGAGTATGTGGGCTACAAGCTGAGAACAGCTACAATAGAAAGGATGTGAGTTTGTCAATAGACTTCGATTAAAAAAAATTAGAAATCCCCATGGTTAGGGCTATTTGACTTGTGGGCAGCCTCTGTGGCAGTGTAGAGGAATCAAGCAAGCTGATGCAAAAGTTGTGGTGTGCCTTTAGCTGTGCCAGGAAGCAAGTGCCTTGTCACTCGCTGCTGCTCTCTGGCAAGTTCTTTCTTGAGGTAAAAAGGTCTTTAACTCTGCTTGTAACAGGTTTCTGTGGTGTTTGTTAGCCAGCTACACTGCACAGAAATCACTGCAGCCAGGGGATTTGTACAAATCACAGGCTTCTCTTCAGTTCTCTTTTGAGGTGAATATATATCTTAATATTTTGATTGATAATGTTTTTTCTTGAATGTTTTCATGTTTAAAAACTTGACACAATAATAGAAACAGGTGAGAATTAGGAAAAAACCCAATCTTTCAAGTTTAAAATAATATTTTGGTTTTTTTAAAAGAGCTGTGGAACACAGAGATTTGTACTTTTTCTTGTCAAAATTAGCTACTACTCTCCTTGGGAAATGAGTCAAATATGTTAAATATATACATGTGTGGGGGGGGGATAGCTGCTGTTGTTACGAAAACTTTGAGCAAGATAATGCTGCACTTCCTTATCAGATGCCCCAGAAATGCTTGGCATTGAAGGAAGTAGACAGCAGTGGATGAGTGAATGTGGGGTCCTTGAATAATTGACAGAGGAGGAAGAAGGAGGATTAAGCCCATGGCTACTTTGCCAGTTTCCATTATTTGAGGAATGTGTTTTAAAGTGGTAGGTCCTAAACTTCTCTGATGCCTTGAGAATTTTATTAAAAAGAGTTTCCAAGAGCTGATAAACTTTCTTAAAATTGCAATTTGTATGCAGATATCTTCAAGGTACTAGGTCCAGATCCTTCACTCATTGCTCCAAAACTGGGTTTCAAAGTATTTTTTACAAAGCCAGTCTTGGAAGAAATGTTCTTCTTTTCTTCATCTCCCTCTCCTTCTTAGGTAAACAAAAAATTCTTCAGACTTAGCTAACAGAGGAGAGATGGAAATCTTCTCCATGATAACTTCTTGAAATACAATGTTCAACTTATACCTATTAAAAAAATCCTTGAGAAACTTCTGATATGTAGCTCTGTTATTTCTACTTCGTCACATAGGCTGTTTTGTGTGAACTGTGTGATGTTTGGAACGTTGCCTCTCTTTTTTCTAATCCATAGGGCATTTTCTAGGGGTCACGATGGGTTTAGTGATCACATCCACTGCAGGCCGTGATCCTGCTGAGCAGCAGTGATGGCACGTAGTTCAAAGTCTCTTTCCCAACTCTCTGCCGTGGTGTCAGGGTGAATGTAGGCAAACAGTGCCTTGCTGGTGCTCTGCCTCGTCCAGCTGTGTCACCTGGGTGCATGTGAGCTGACTTCAGAAGAGCTTTGTTGGCTTTCCTATGATTTCAAAACCAGCCTTCAGCAAATATGTTTACTTTATATTCTGCCCCTCTTTTCTTTCTTTTTCTTTTTTTTTTTTGTCTTTATGTCCTATTTCTTGCCCCTTTTTGTGTTTTGTTCTGAGCATGCTTGTGAGCATGTGTTTTATGCGTTGCAAAACTGTAAAATTGTGAATTACCTTGCTGTTGTAAGCCAGCAATGGACAGGAAGAAAGTGGAAAATACTGAATAAGCAGCATATTGCTGCGTAGGCATTTAATGTTGTTACAGTGTGATATAAGTTAAAATATTGCTTATTTCCTCTTTGCTGTTCAAAACAACCTGGAGCATGTTATGACCGGGATCTAAACAATAACTGAAAAAGTAAAAACAAATGTTTTAACAGAGAAAGGCATGGCCTGCCAAATACTCTGCGTAATTTATGATTGCATGAATAATCAACAAACAGAATACTTGATAACACCTAACTTTCTGGGGGAAGACCTTAATTTCTTTTTAAAACCAAACAATGTGCAAAAATTCCCTGCAATATCTTCAAAACTGAAAAAATCCAAAAATTAAGCACGAGCAGCAAGGGCTTCAGTGTTTCCTGCAGTGGCCAGCAGTTTAACAGATCTGTGGACATAAACCCAAATACATATCAATGATAAATCATTATAAAATTTCACAAACCAAGTTGGCTGGCTAATATTGGAAAACAGGCTTCAGTAAACATGCTTTCTTTTTTCCTTGTTTCATCCTTGTTTTTAAAGAGAGCTTTTTGTGACCCACAGAATAAATAGCTTTCTGT
>NW_005054322.1:5995863-6015397 GCF_000277835.1 Geospiza fortis
TCCTGCTATTTTTAATCAGATGTAAGTTAATGTCCTGTAAATTTTATTTATTTATTTAATTATTTATTTGAAACAAGTGCCCCATTCTGATGAGCTCAGTTAAAGAGTTTGCACATCTTTGGAGCTGCACAGGGGACGCTGCATTGCTTCTCTCTCTGTCTGCAAAAGGCAGAACTAAACTGAAGTACTTGAAAGAAGCAAAAGCTGTCAGGAGACAAATACTGAGCAAGTCTCTCTAGAGTAACTTAAAACTTCTTTCTTGAGCCCCTTTGAATTGATTTACAGCCTTTTAGCTCCCAGGGTCAGCTGTGCTTTTGTCTTAATATGCTTTAATGCTTATCTGGGGAAAGCTGGAGGGAAGCTCCACTGCTTTCTTCATCTTTGGGCAAAAGGATGGGAGGCCCCTGGCAGGCTTTGTGATTGGGAATGTGACTGTTGCAGTCCTTAAATATGAATATTGAGGCTGGCAGGCTTGGGATGCCCAGTTACATGTGAGCTTCTCTTTGAGGGGGATTGTGGTGATGATGGTGAAGCTTGCACCACATGAAGACTGTGACCTCTAGGAGGAGGAAGCCTAATCTGGAAGTTGATAAGAGCTTTTTGGGTTTGAGGGATTACTGTGGAGGAGAGGAGGCTTTTCAAAACAATGTTTTCTTTTCTGAACTGATAAGAGTGATACAGTGTGTCCTCCCTGGGGCACCTCCTGTTGCACCTGGTAAAAGGCACCTCGTGCCCAGAGCTTCCCTGTGTCAGGCTCTGCCCAGGGAAATGGGAGCCTGAATGAGGTCTGATCTCTGAGCAGCCATGGTAAGGCCAGTTTCCTTGTGTATATCAAATGGAAAGATATAGTAATGAGGGATAATTTATTAGACCTAGTTGGTAGGAGAAATCTAGCACCCAAAATGTCTAACAAATCTCATTTTTGCAAGTGGCCCAGTCTGGAAGCTGTCTTTTTTTGTGTCCACCTCTTATCTGGGGTCCTGTACCTCTAGCAGTAGGTGTGTACGTAAAAGATGTCAAGCCACAATAGTGCTGCTAATCTTCCTTTTCATTGTACTCACTGTAAAATTTTACTGCTTAAAAAAAAAAGAAAGGACGTTTGGGTATAGTGATATGTGCTGGTGCTTCAGAGCTCTTGGGCTTTACTCTGTTAATTCCATTTTTGTCATTAAAAACATGGCTTTTTCTTGTCCTTTTTACTTTTCTTGTTTGTGAAGGAGGAAAGCAAATAAATACAGAGCTGATGATTTAAGTCACTGTTGCCAGATGACATTCTATGGGAATGTGGACTTGCCAGTATGTAGATTGTAAATAGTTCTTTGATTTAATAAGGGTCTCTTAAGTACAGAGCACAGCCTACAGTAGTGAGGGACTAGGAATGCTTCCAAAATGGGTGTGAGGGAAGAAATTGGCCTTTAGATTCCCTCCTCTGAGTGCCCATCTTGTTCTGAGAAATACTGCTCTGCCTCCCATAGCCCACTGAAAATTCTGAGCCTGTCTGGGGGTAGCTGTTCAGAGTTGGTGCTACATGTTTTGCAAGATTGGATGACTCTGGCTTTATAATACTGAGCAGATGTCATAAAACCCAGCGAGGAGTGCCAGCAATTCTTGAACTGCAGCCCGAAGAACATCACAGAAAGCGGCATCTGAGAGGAAGACACTGGCATGAGCAGTGCAGCCACCCAGCAGGAGTCCTCTGAGTCCCAAGGAAATCAGCTAAAATACCTTTGAAGTATTAACCTCATCTTTTGCAAGAGGGTGGCTGCAAGTGGCCAGAGAGTGGAGAGGGGCAGTGCACGCTGGATTATAGCCAAAGGCTGTCCTGAAATTTGGATGAGGGTGTTTTGCTGGCTTTGGAGTAGTAAATTGTGTTATATAAAATCTGCTAGGCTGTGGGAGCAAACTTCAGTTGAAAAGAACTTTCCTGTAGAGAGTGTGCTGGTGGTCTGACCTGCTTCTGTGGTGGGGGAAAATAAGTACCAAGGCAAACTGTGTTCTAAGAAGCTGGGGAGAAACATAGTACCTAGTTTATGTGGTGCCTCTTTGGGGTGTAGGAAGAGGAGTCGTTGAAGATATATAATCGCTTCTTGTGAATTTGGGGTATAAAAACACAAAGAGAAATGAACAAATATTGACTGTATAAAGCAATATCCTTTACATATTTGCAGATATGCTGGAGTATAAAGAGAATTTGAATATGATCCTATTTAAGCTATTTTAACAAAAACATAAGAAATCAATTCTTTTCTGCTACTGCTTTGTTATCAGGAAAATTGTATTATGTTTTCTTTTCATGTATAAGACAGATAAAGGGTAAGTTGGCTAGAGGAAACATAAATAGTAAAACAGTGACTTGTACTGGACTGCATTCAAATGCAAAAGAAAATAAGGGAAAGATAAATGTCACTTTCTTCTTTCCTCAGTTTCTCCTGTTTACTACATCAACATCAGATATTTACAGCACTAGGTGAAATTCATGGTGTGGTTGCTGTTTTTAAGCTGACACTGTCCCCTTACAAATTTGGCATCTTAACCATTAGATGCACTAAATAGTTTCTAAAGATGACCTAAGCCAAACAAAAAATTCTACTTAACTTTGTTTTAGTTTTCTTTTAGTAGTTTGGGGGACTGTATAAAATTTTGCTAGTATATCCTTGCACTTGTTATAGTCAAAATAAAGATCAAATACATGGTGAGATGTAGCCTAAGATATCATTCAGCCTGTAAATAAAACGTTTTGCCCTTCTTTTCACAAGCCTTGCAGCTTCCTCAAGCCAGGGATTTCCTGTGGGGCACAGCTAACCCTGCTGCAGAGGAACCTTGCTGCTTTCATTGACTCTTTGTTTCTGAAAAACTGATATTCAGTGACATCCAGGACCACAGAATGCGAGTCCTGTAGTCCTTTGCTTGCTAAATGAAAAGACTGCCTCTGCTATGCTAATGCAAGTGTAATAAGGAGATATATTTACTTTGTTGTATTCTACGCAAAGGCTCAGTCAACAGAGCTTTTTATACTGTTGGATCTCTACATCCCTTTAATATGTTGCTTCTCAAGGTAAGAAATACAGACAGTCCTCAAACTTCTCCAGGGCATGGCCAGCCCATGGGCAGTGGATGGGGCAAGTGTCATGAACTTAGCCTGTGTCTCCAGTAGATCCTGCTTTGCTTTACCTGCCTCAGTTTTAACTGTTTGCATGTAGATCCACCAGGTCTTGACAATCATCCCAACCTTTTAAGCTCTCAGTGGTTTTGTGGAAGCAAATAGCCTTAATTAATGAAAATGAAGATCTGTGGCTCCCTAGCAAAGTATCCAGATGAAGTCAAACATACAGGTTTAGGTTTGCTTGTGCCTTTAACTAGACAAGTGGCAGAGATCTGCTTTAATAATGCAGGGATTTCAGTCTGTAAAACTTAAGTGGCTTCTCAGGCAGGGATCTTCACAGTTGTTTCACTTAACAGTTAAAGCTTTTTGAGTAATCCTATCTGGGGTTTTTGATTGTGCCTTTTTTCTTGGAAGTTCTCTGTGTGCTCTCAAAGGCCAATGTAAAAAATCAACCCTATTTTCTACTACAACATGTTTTCACCTCTGTAGTTTGCATTTAAGACCTTGGCCTACTTCTGACCTTATTGCTTCTAATTGGTAAGAGCATATTTCCAGTGTTGCTTTTAAGATGATCTGCTAGTCTAATTAGCATTGATATATTTAGCATGTATACACTTTTGTGCCTCTTCATTAGAGCTAACAAATGTCAATAAAAGGCAGTTTAGTTTGAGAAAGAAAAAGAGCTGGGGGGAAAGATTTCTATAAAGAGTGCTGTAGTCTTTGTGATGAATTGGGTGTAACAGTGGAGAGTGGCAGAGGTGAAGCAGGCTGTCTGTTAAACAGGAAATGAGTGATTAAGGTTTTTTGTCCTGCTGATCATAATTATTCCCACTGGCTGAAAAAAAAATAAACACCGCTTAGTCTCTCTTTACTATAGCTGCAGAATAAAATTTTAAGCTATTAGTCATTCTGACATTGTATGGATGAACTGCTACTTTATTACTTAATTTTTTTTTTTCAGTTTAGTGAACTTTGCCTGTAACTGTGATTCATGTTTTCCTTTCAATAACCTGCTTTTGCTCTGCATTTGAGGACAGCTTTTCCTCAGACCATTATGGCTCTGTGCTGCCTGTGTCCCTGCAGAGTTGCATTCCTGGTCCCTGCATTAGAGCCCACGGTGAATAATTGTGAAAGGGCTATCTCCCCACCACGAATCACAGCAGCCTTCCTCAGGGCTTGATGGACTACAGGTGATTCCAGTGCTTTTAACCCCTTTGATGGGCACACCTTAGCAGTGGTGCACGGTGCTCACCTGGACTGCGCTGCCATTCATTTAGTCTGGTGTTGGCATAATGCAGGTGTTCCCTCACCTTTCCTGAACAAAAGATGCAGGCTTTTGTACGTGCAATGCCAATATTTTGTGGGACTGGTTTGAAAGACTGATTATTTCCCTGATCTCTGATGTTTTATTAATTGAGTTCTTTACCAGCTTTTGTGTGATAGCGCCTGGTCTCTCAGGTTATTCACAAGTCCTCCTGCTTTGCTGTTTTTGTGTTACAGACGTAATTGCACAGGCTGCTTGTGAAGGCCAGAGGTCTGAGGGTGCTTAAGGAGAGCAGAGAAGAAGCCCTAGTTTGAAAGGCATTCTGACTTTGAAACATTCCTCTTCAGTGAGGTCTTCTTGTTGGCCTCCTGTCTCACTGGTGAACTTGCTTCATCATGAGCTGTATATATCCATATATATGTTTCATATTTGTGGGAAACAGAAATGTTTATTTACAAATATGGAACCCTTATATTTGTCAAACACTTGTTTTCCATCTGTTGGAATAGAAAGCTTGCAGCATCAGTTTTGTAAAGGCAGTATTAGAATTTGTCTGGATCACCAAAAATAGTTATCCCTGCTATCTTTGAATTTTTTAATCTGACATTTATTTTTCTACACTTAACAACTTCTAATGTTGTGATAAATTAAGTTGATAAATGAAGCCATCATTTATCCTGATGGCTATTTGCCATTTTTTTAATAATGACGCTGTGGTGCCTTCTTATTGTTGCCTTTCTTTCACCTTTGAAAATTGATAGATTTTAGACAAACCTGTCGGCTGTCTTGGTTCCCCAGATGATTCTACCAGAGGGATGAATGTGCATTCAACAAACTTAATTTAAAAGTCTCATTTTTTCATGTGCATTTTTTGTCCCTTTTTCTAGCCAGTGTCATGTAATTTCCTTGGCTTTGAAATCCTAGAAAATGTCTATATATTTGGTCTTTATGTGTTGATGATATATCATGCTTGTATTGTGCTCACAGAAATAAATGTAGTTACAACACACAGTATTGACACTGATGTAGGTGATGATTAACCTGGCTGTGGCCCTGTCTCTCTCTTGAAGGCACAGAAAACATAAGAGTGCTCAAAAGTATTGGTTGGAGTCATCATATGTGGAACAGTATCCAGGTGTGTGCTTGCCCTGTGTGCACCCTGGGCATACTGTGAACCTTGCTTGTGGTTTTTACTTTCCTTCTTCCTAAATGCCTGTGTAGGGAGACTAGGCAGTGTTATCATCTCATTAGAAATGTCCAAACTGCCATTATGGTTAGGTGCTTTCAAGGAGTCTACCTAGGATGAAGAAGAGGATATAGAGTGTATTGGGAAATACTCAAATGCGTGTCAACAGACTTGCCTGCTCTGACATGTAGGCATGGACAGCCGAGTCTTAAACATAGATGTCTGAAGCTGGGTATGCATTTTCTGTTCCTGCATGTTACCAGGATCCAGAGAAGAACACTACAGTGGTTGAGAAATCCCCCCCCCAATACCAGGTGGCAGCAGGATGCAACCTGGAGGATGGCCAAGCACCTTCAGTGTTCAAAGTTTTTTTAGTCTTTGACAGCTATGAGAAGGAATCACAGGCTAGTATAAATCCGTGAACTTGAATGCAGAATGTGCAGGACTTAGATTAATGCCACTGACATGTGGCCACAGGAAGCCCCTTTGTGTTCAGGAGATACGGATAACAACCGTATAGCAGTAACACACATTCCCGATCCTGTTCTTGTAGATTGATACATGGAAAAAGGGATGCATTGCTGAAATCTTACCACATGGAGCAGTTTATGGAAGTGTCTCCATGTTTGGAGGTGGTGTTTCATAGGTAGTGGTCTGGGAAAGACTCTCACTATGCCACCACATGTAATGGAAAGCACAGAGAAACAGTGCAAGGTCCCCCTAGGAAGAGATAAGTATTTCCTCACTTTTTCCAGCTGATATTTCTTAACTGTTTAACAGTGCAGGAGGAAAAATGAAGTCAAACAAAAGCACCTCCCCAAGAACAAAGGACCCAAAAAAGCATGACCTGTTTGGGAGGAAATCCTGCCCTTCCACCTTCATGCAGCTGCAGGTGGCAAGTTTCCAGCATCTTCTAAATATGACTCTTTGACCTGAGGCTAAGTGACATGCTTTCTGTCCATACTCTTATTGGACACCAGAGAAGGTTTCTGAGCTGTAATAAAAAAATTACCACACCTGGGTGGCAAAATTAGCTGTTTCATTAGCGTTTGAGGCCTCTGACACTGCAGTGTGGTTGTGTTGGTGAGCATTGTAGTGTCAGAAAATGTGTGCTGTCTACAGACCAAGTGCTTATGACTGTCTAGCACTAGCTCTGAGGCAAATCCAAGCTCCATGTGCAGCATCGGCATCTGAACTTTTTGTATCTCATAGTTACTAGGTAAGACAAACAGGATTGCCTTACACCAGACTGTTGTACCAAAGGAAATTCTGGTAGGTCTGGAGTTAGCAATGTTTTCTTTCCTCCTTGGGCTCTTCATCCAAGTGCCATAAACCTGGCAGTGCGGTTGGAAACCACAGCAAAATGGGTGCAGGCAGTGTAGCTACTGCAGGCAAACCTGCCTGTTTTGCCAGGCATGATCTAACTTAGCCTTGGATAGGTGCCGCATGGTGCCACTTGCCACGGTTAGCCCCTGCTGCTGCTGTCTGGCTGTCAATGCTGGAGGAGCTGTGAGCAAGTGTGCTGGAGAACTTCTGGCCTCTGCACACTTTCCTAGGAGTGTTAATGACTTCTTCTTAGAGTGGTGCTTGCCACTGAGGCTCCAGGAGGAGGGTGATGTGAACATCTGGACCTGCTGTAGAGTTCCTATACAAAGACCTATAGAGACAGATTGTATGTCTTCTGTAAAAGCATATGGAAATCCTGGGGTGGGATCTCCACTTCTCTGCTGCAAAACTTTTGCTTTGGTGTTGTCACCACAAGGAGATTGTGCTGGCTCAGAAACCTGCTGTAAGTGTCATTAATAGGATGTGCTACCACAGGTGATGGTACAACAAGCTGGCAACTTGTGCAGGTCATCCCCTTGGAAGAAGTGTAGAAAGCAGTGGACTCCTGGGATGTTGTTTGAATGAAAGCTTAGTGGGCAGTCATTAGACTGTTAATTTTAATGGGAATCCTAGACCTATGTGTGATAGAAGCAGTGCTGCTCCTGTGGCCTCCCAGTTTGTTATGACTGCATCTTCTTCCAGAGGCCAGCTCCTTCCTACTTTTGTTACTTGTTGCTACGTCTCCCTGAGATACCATGGCATGCCTTATTGCAATGCTGTCAGCATATGCACCTTGATAGCAAATACACTTGTTTTTGTAAAGTGTATTGACTATCACATCCATCCCTCACTCTCCCTTTTGATGGCTCTCATTGCACTCTAGTGGAATGAGAGCTGCCTGTGCCCATGGATGAAAGTATGAGGGTGGGAGAGACCATGAGCACTTGTAGGTGCTTTTACAAATTTGGGGTCTTACAGCACCCCGGATAATCACAAATCCACAGCTAGGTCCTGGTTGGAGAGGTTTGCAGTTGGGTTAAAGAGGAGCTCTGCTTCCCTCTGCTTTTGGTGCTCCAAGGTCTGGGGTGGAAGAAAGATGGCCAAGTGTCACTATATGGTCTCACTTCAGTAAGCACAATGTTGTCAAGTTTAACAGAGCAACTGAGTTTTCAGGTGTTTAGTGAAACACCAACCCGATTTGCTAAAAAAAAAAAAAAAAATTAAATACCTCAACTTCAGATGGGATAGGGATGTAATTTTTCTCAGCAATTAGTCAAGTTTAACTGAAGTTGCGTGTTTTGCTATTTATATCTTGGGTTTAAATGCAGTATTGGATATTGGTAGCGCTGTTGGAAATGTCAGAAGTACAGAATTATATAAATATGTAGATTCAAGGGAATAATTATCTTGACTTCATGAGTTTTATTAGCTGGGATGTGCTCTTCACACTGCACATAGCTGATACTGTTTTTGCATATTTTGAGTCTTAAATCAGAAAGTAGCAATAAGCAAATCCACAGTTCCTGGTCTGAATGCTGAAGTAAGTTTACTTTATCTCAGAGGCAAAAACTCAATCCCAGGAAGCTCTCCACAGGTGGCAGCAGCCCTGCTGCCATCCTGACCCAGATTTTGATAAAATTCCAGTGCAGTTACGCTCAGTGTGATCTGGCGTGAACTGCTGCTGTGCGAAGACCCACTTCAAAATGCAGACTCTTGCTTTTGGAGTCATTCAGGCCAGATTTTGGGAGACTTTGCTTCTCAAAGTCCAGGTGGAACCCATGGCTGAAGGCATCTCTGCAGCGTGCTGGGGCTGGTGGTGCCGCCACACGCCCCAGCTGCTAACAGCTGCGCCATTCCTCCAGCTGCCAAGATCCACTGCTGAAACTATACTTTTTTATCAGGTCATGTTTGCATCTGGCAAGGATTTGTAGACACAACATCATTAACAGCAGTGCATATTTTCACAAGATTTACCTCTTCAACACTTTTTCCAAGTTAGTAAATCATAGCTTCTTTAATGTCCTGCTGGCTGCGTGAAAAACAGGAATTTATGTAACAAGCTCTGGGCCGCAAACCTTTTCCTGTTAGGAAAATCTTTTTTTCATTGCTGGCAGAGTTAGGAGACAGCTCTGTTACTCAAAGAGCGACCTCAAATGTCCTCGGTACAATAATACCAGATTATAACATTTTTGATGACTAAGGAATAGCAGCGATTTCTTAAATATTTAACACTTGTGTAGCAGAGAAGAGCGAGCTGAGCCTCATCACGGTGTTTTCCCTGCCTGATGTTTTGTGTGTTTGGTATGACTATTTTGATAGTAAACAGTGATCCTGAGCCAACTGGGTATGTTTACAAAATACAGTAAAAAAAATGAACTGGCGCAGGAGGTTTTTTAATCAACAGAGTAACTTTCTTGCGACATTTGTAGAGCTGGACCTGTGTCAGGCACAGATTCGTCTGTGGCCCTTGAGTGAAAACAAGGGGCTGCGCCAGGCCGGCCTCACAAGGCTTCCCGGGCAGCCCCTGGGGTGCGGGCAAGTCCAAAGATGGACTTCCAGGCTTTCCCTCCCTATGTGTTAGCTGCACCTGGTGCAAATAACACTCCAAGGCCTTCCCTAGCACCCTATTGCTAGATCAGAGATAGTATTTTGGTTGTAAGATTACCTGAAGTGAAGAAATATGGTCTTACTTTACAGTTTCTAGAAGGGCTTCTTTTTGAAATTGAGTAAGGAAACACTCAAATCAGAGTTGTCATAGAATGTTTTGGGTTGAAGGAGACCTTAAAGACCATCTAGTTCCAATCCCTCCTGCCATGGGCAGGGTTGCCTTCCACTAGACCAGGTGGCTGTAAGCCCCATCCAGCCTGGCCTCAAATACTGCCAGGGATGGGGAATTTTTGATGGTGTCTGTTTAACTGGGATAACTTGTAAAGATGGTTCTTCAGAGGAGAGGTTGGAAAGGCTTCTGAGTTTGGGCACATGGTTTCACTCAGTGCTGTGCTGGTTGAACAGTCAGTGCCTTGAGGCCATGCTCTGCCATCTTCTGATGTTAAGGAGCGTCTTGTGCCCCTGTTTGGGGTGAAGCTGTGCTTCTGGGGGCATGGTCTCAAGTCAGTAGCACCTGTAAGGTGTTGGAGGACTGTAACACCTCCTTGCTGCCGTCATCCACTGAAAGCCTCCTCTGTGATCCCAGAGTAACCACTTCTGTTGAGCTCAGCAGAAGGCCAGTCCTGCTTGGTCTGTTCTGCTTTCCATGGTCCAGAACATATCATGGCTTTTGCAGGGAATTTGAACCTGTTGTCTGGTTTAAGCCGTGAGATGACTGTTCGTGCCTGGAATACCTACTTCGGATCTTTAGACAAATTACTGAAAATTACTCTGAATGGAAGGCAGATAGTGAATTACTGATTTCTCTGCCATTGAGGTCTGTTCTGGTTTTAAACATTTATTTCATGTATTGCTTTGTGGTTCCCTTCTCCTTGTTCTGCATGAATTGCAGTCCTAGCATAGACCATGGTACTGTCTCACCCTTCTATTAACATCTATGGCTGCCTGTTTCAGCGCTCTTTGAACTTGTGGCCTTTTGTTAGCAATTGTGTCAAGATGCAGGAAAACTTTTCTGTTGATACAATGTTTTTTACATGTGCTCAGCAGAAAATTATATGCACAAAATAGGTTTTTTTACAGCTTGGTAGTGCAAAGATTAGTCTCTTGTTAACAGGTCAGCCTGTGGTCTTCCATTTTGGATTTTTTTAAATTTTATTTGTCTGTATTTAAGAACAAAACATGAAACATTACTCATGGCTGAGGAGGTCAAAAAAAGCTCCAGTACCTCTGGCCATTCTTGGCACAAGATATCTGGTGCCCTCAGGTATTTGAAGAGTCAATTTTCCATATTAAAATGTTGATTTTGAAAGAGAATGATGATTTTAAGACTAAGGGTTTCATTACAAGTTTGTCTATGTTCTTTATATGCCTTTATCTTCTATGATTTCTTAGGCAATTTATGATGTTTACTTATAAAAATTAGAACTTAATCCTCAACTCTTTTTCTATGTGTATTTTCCTATATAACACAAGTGATATAAACCTCACTAATGCTCAGTGGCAATAGTGACAGTTTGTGTGTTGCACGTCTGTTGGGTTTTGGGATGTGCAGGATGAAAATCCACTACAAGGACCATAGAACAGAATCTAACATTCCTGAACTTTACATAAAATAATAATTAAAAAAATATCCATAAATACAGTCAGGTTCACCCATTAGATGACTCACTTCAGTAATCTTGATCTTCTGGCTTATTTTTTCTCCTTTATGTGGAATTTTTATTTCAGAACGGTTCCTGCAGTTTTATTGAACTTTTTATAATGTCAGATGCAATGGAGGCAGATGACAGACAAGTTGACGTGGTGGCTCTTTGCAAGCTTGTTTCAGCCAGTTCAGAGCGATGAGCAGATAAAAGAGGTTTCCAGGCTGGCATGTTTTCTTATTTAATGATTACCCCTGTGTTTTCAAACAAAATGAGAGTATGCTTACAAAAGCAGGTGTTAGTATGCCATAAAAGATGCATGTCTTCTCCATTTCTTACATGCTATTCTGTTTTTCAGAATTCAATCCGTCACAACCTGTCTCTGCACAGCAAGTTCATCAGAGTGCAGAATGAAGGAACAGGGAAGAGTTCCTGGTGGATGCTCAATCCTGAAGGAGGGAAGAGTGGCAAATCTCCTAGGAGGCGAGCAGCATCCATGGATAACAACAGCAAGTTTGCCAAAAGCAGAGGCAGAGCTGCCAAGAAAAAAGCATCTCTTCAGTCTGGTCAAGAGGGAAATGGTGACAGCCCTGGATCACAGTTCTCAAAGTGGCCTGCAAGTCCCAGCTCTCACAGTAATGATGACTTTGATAACTGGAGTACATTTCGACCTAGAACGAGCTCTAATGCTAGCACAATTAGTGGAAGACTTTCTCCTATTTTGCCAGAGCAAGATGACCTTGGAGATGGGGATGTGCACTCCATGGTATACCCATCATCAACCACCAAAATGACTTCTACTCTCCCAAGCCTTTCAGAGATGAGTAATTCTGAGAACATGGAAAATCTTTTGGATAATCTCAATCTCTTATCACCTAATACATCAATGACTGTGTCAACCCAGTCTTCATCTGCCACCCTGATGCAGCAAACACCAGGTTACTCATTCGCATCCTCGACCACAAGTATAGGTTCACCAAATCCTGACTACAGGAAATTCACTTACGCTCAAGCTAGCATGAGCTCCTTGTCCCAGATTCCTATGCAGACTCTTCAAGACAGTAAGTCAAGCTACGGATCGATGAGCCAATACAACTGTCCTGCGGGACTTCTGAAGGAGTTACTGACCTCCGACTCTCCGCCGCACAACGATATCCTGGCATCGGTGGACACTGGTGTTTCCCAGGCTGGCGGCAGGGCGCTGGGCCAAAGTGTGCTGATGGTCGCCAACTCGGTGGTGCCCAACTATGGCAGCCAGCCACCCCACAACAAAATGATGAACCCCAACGCCCGCCCTCACCAGGGACATAACCAGCCAGCAGTCAATGGCCGTGCCTTGTCACACACAGTGAACACCATGTCGCACACGTCGGGGCTAAGCCGCCTGTCGACAGTGAAGACTTCGCTACAAGTGCCTATGAGTCACCCGATGCAGATGAATGCCATGAATCCGTATGCCCCTGTTAACAGCTGCAATGGCTACGGGAGGGTGGGAATTGTTTCCCTCCACCAGGAGAAGCTTCCCAGTGACTTAGATGACATGTTAATTGAACGGTTGGACTGTGACATGGAGTCGATTATCCGTAATGACCTTATGGATGGAGAAACGTTAGATTTTAACTTTGACAGTGTATTGCCTAACCAAAGTTTTCAGCACAGCGTAAAGACAACCACACACAGTTGGGTGTCAGGCTAGGATGTAGTAGGAGGTAAGCTGTGCTTTTCATAATAAATCTGCAAAACAGCTAAACGGAAAAGAAAGAAATATCAAGATGCTTAAAATCTGGGAGTACTTCTGTGTTGGCATGTGAACTCCCTCAGTAACAGTCAGTCACTTTCCAGTCCTTTGTTAGTTTGAGAGTCAGGTTTGCACTGGTGCATTAGGACTGTCAAGTACCAACTTCTCTTACTTCATGTGGAGCACTAATGTTTTGTCATCGATGTTCTAAACAAAAAAAACTTGCTGGTTACTAGCCAGTAATGAATAATTTTTTTCCCCCATTTAAATATCTTAAAGCTAGCTTGAGCATATTTTAATAGATTTATTTATTCATCTGTTGTGAATGTTAATTTGTTCTTTTTTGTTGTTTTTTCTTTCTTCCTAGGCTATGGTTAAATTCTCCAGACTTGTCTGACAGCAGGAACTGAGAAAAGCAGTACAAAGATGTCCTTCACCTTTCTTTTAATTTTCTTGACAAAGCTGTGCGCATGCACTAACTTTTTTTTGGTTTTTTGGGTTTTTTTTTCCTTTTGCCTTCCTTTCGTCAGAGTTGGCAGCAGAGAGAGTATTTTCCTGTACAGGATGTTTGCCCAAGGTTTGCAGGTTATGTGCTGCTGTAGATAAGAACTGTGCCATTGGAAATTTCGTTACTCTGAAGTGCCAAATTCACTACACCATATAATCACAGCAAAGACTCTTACTTACATCATGTTGTGCTTTCAGTTTTGTACAGTATGATCTGTAGAAGAAGAATTGTTTTTTAAGACTATCTGTTTCGGTCTAAGAAAAGTTTATAAACTTTTGTAAGAATACTGTGATGATCTCATGCCCTAAGTAAGTTTAACCTTCGCTGATGTTACCTGTGTTTTGATGAAATTGAGATAACTGTGGACTTGCCTTGCAGCAGTATGAACTGCTTTATTTTACTCAAAATTGCCACACATTTCATATGGGAATAGAATAGCCTGTTAAATATGATCCTACTAAACTCACTGACTATTCAAAGCAACCAGTAGTGGTTAAATACTATTTGATAATTTACCTGTATTTGTGTAAATTTATGCAAGAATATATCTGGATTTCATTGTCAGATTAATCACTTTATTGTTGGGCTTAAGATAATTTTTGGAATACTTTCCAAGTTATTTTTCTTATAATTAAAATCTACTTTTGTTACATAGGCAACTTTAAAAAAAGTAAATCTGAGATCTGGCAGCATTCATAACCTCTTCATTTTGTACAGTATTTTAACTGGATTAAGTACATGTTTTTATAAATTTCCCTAGCACTTGGGAGTGCTGATAACAGAAAAGCTTAATAAGGATCTTGAATACAAAACATTTCTGTCCCTTTTTTTGTTGTGTGATGTATAAATATAGACAACTTTATGTTTAGAAATATTTAATCAGTTTTATATATGCATTTTTAGAAATGTCATCTGCTTCTATTACCATTTTAACTACCACGAAGTGTTAAGTATTCATTGTTAAGATGCTTGTACAATGCTTCACATTTATATTTATTTCATGGAGGTCTCATAATGTTTGTGCATTCAAGAGCAGGACCTTTTGGGGAAAATTTGTAATTGTAGTAAAATTAAGGACAAAATTGTCATTTGTCTTAATTAGCACTATTGTAGGGTTCATCAGTGTTTCTGTTGTAAAGCGGTAGATTTGAAGAGGCAAAAATGCTACTTTTGAGTGGGAGGCTAAAACTTTGACCTTATTGCAGGACAAAAAATTACTTTTTTTCAAAAAGAAAGATGAAGTAAGTGCCAAAGTTATACAAATGCATGAGGTTTAGGATAGGGGAGAGCATTAATAACAGAGATCTTGTTTCTGTGGAAAAACCTGGTCTTGCTGGAGTAAGCACACTGACAGCTACCTGAGCTTTTTCAGGACTAGGTCTTAGACGAATCGATTTCTGATTTTTTGTAATTGCATGATGCAGTTTTCATGGAAGTGTGAATGAGAGGCCTCCCCTGTCTTTTCACTGGTTGCTACACAACATTTGTGTTACAGAAATTCTTGGAGCTTTTTTATAATGCACTGACAGAATTAACAGTTTGGGGTTTTTTTGCTAGGGCGGGCTGTTATGAATAAGGGGAGAAACAAATATTTTTACACTGATTTTTCTTTTGTGTAAACAGCTCACAACCAGAAAGTGTCCTAATTGAAACGTATTTTCCCTGTAGTGATGGTGTATGGTGGAGAAGGAAACAGGACATGCCAAGTAAATGAAGTTTAGTAACAAGCCATATATTTAATGATCCTGTTATGACTTTCCTAAAGCTCTGCAATGTATTTATTGATGTGCTAGCATTTAGCTCCCTGTTGGGCTTAAATCACTACTAATTACAGCTGGTCCTACTTTTTTAGATATTCTGTACGGTTGTCAGGCAGTTCCAGAGGCTGATGTGATACAGGATCTTCCCTGGCGTGAAATTGGTCTTTGAACTTGTTTTGAGCAAAATCAAATGTTCTTAGTGCCAAAGCCTGAACGAAGCCACCTGCTTTTGCAGGCAAATATCTCCAGTAGCATCTTCACCATCAAATGCCTAGTCTCTGAAACATGGTAGTAAATCCTGAGAGTGGAGCAAGTGGAGGGCTCATACAGGGGTTTCTGAAGATCATTCTGTCTGCTGCATGTGCAAAAATGTTTGCTCCCAATTAGGCACTGATACCCATAGGCCAAAGTTGTCACAAAATCCACCTCTGCATGTAAAGAAAGAAGTAATCAATGCTGTGCTCCATGGGGATGCAGCTGAACGTGCTACATTTAACAATATACCTCCTGTTTATTATTTACCGCTACTGTATAACTTCCTGTAAACAGCTATTTTATTCCTTTCCTTTTATATGAATAACATAAATGTAGCCTTACCTTACAACAGTCTGTAGAAAGCTCTTCTAATTATTGTGAGGAAACAGTTGTAGGTAGTCAGAGGTTTGGGCTGCATGGTCTATTTGGCTTTTTTTGCTTTGGTTTTTTTTTTTTTTTTTTAAATTTTGAGGGGGTTTTTTTGTTCATTTGTTTGGGTTTTTTTAGTTCTGTTTTTGGGTGGGTTTTTTGTGGTGCCATTCTAATGTTTTGCAATTGTAATTCTGGAATACTGTGAAGTTGGTGAAGGAGCATGTTGTCTGCCTTGAAAACAAACATTATGTGACCTCTAGTTATAAATCCTTTTCCAGTAAAAGTACCAAATTTCTGGAGTAACTTAGTTTGTCAGAATTGTTGTAAATGATTGGTTTGTGAATTGTGCAGATGATCTTACCTATGCAGCCTTGTTTTTGACTTTTCTCTGGTTTGTACTGTTATTAAAAGTTTATTGTATTATAGAGCTGTTGAGATATTTTAAATATAAAGATGTATTGTTTCCATAATATAGCTATATGATATATGTTTAGGTAGTAGATGCATTAATTGGAAAGCTCTGCTTTGATAAACTGACAGTTTGCCTACACTTATAAGCAAAAATCATATTGCTTATTATTGGCTTAGGTCAACAGAGCATCCCTGAGAAGTTAAAATTGGACCAATTATAAAACAGTATAAAATTTGCACTTGTTAAACCACTGGATGTATGTTAGTACTTTTTTATTTTTTTACTGATTTGAAATTCATATTTTCATTATGAAATTGCTAGGATTCTTAATTTATGACTGATTTTAAATAAGGTATTCTCATTATTATTATTATTATTTTGGTAATCGTAATATAAGATGCAGCATGGTTTATGCAAGCAAAAAGCAAATTATTCAACATGAAAACTGGCCTCTTTTTTGAAGGTGTTCCACAAACCAGCAATATCTGAGAGATTGGCATGTACATACTGCTAGTTCTATTTGCGAGTGGCGTGACAGCTCTTCAACGCTTCACTGCTCTGACTTAGTCACATTGCAAAATTAAAATTCATGCGTGGATATTTTCAGAAAAAGTGCCTGATGTACTTCTACAGACACATGAGAACAATCCCTGACAGTTTGTTGTATAAAGCCATAAATGTATATAAATTATGTTTAAAAGATTTTGTGTCCTTTCTTGTATACAGAGAATGAGATTTGTACCAGGATTCTACTTGTGATTAGTAATCCTTCTACTGAGATGTTGTCATAATCACTTTCCTCACCGTGTAATCTTTTTAATGATGATGATCCCATTTGGACAATCCCGATGGCATTAGCAGTTTTATACAGAAAAATACCTCATGGTACCAAGTCTTGCCTGGTGAGATGATAACATATTAATGAGCAAACACTAACTGCAGAATAGTTAACAAATTTTCCATTACTTGGTATAAAGGAATTTTTCTCTCTTCGCATTGCTTCTGGATTTGGAGCTGTAGCAGGTACAGGAACCTAACAGGGCTGAGTTACCAGTGTTTAATCACAACCTAGTGTGCTAAAAGTAACTTGTTTACAAGTCTTTGAGACTAAACGCAAGAAGAATCCATGCCTGGCTCCCAGGGCTCAGGAGACAGCTTTGTGTAGAGGTGTGTTGTTACTGGAAGGTGCACGGAGCAGTGCCAGTGCTTCAACAAGCGTAGTTCAGAGAAAATGGCAAAAAGTCCTGAAATTGTTTCAGAGTGGGTATTTGTAAGTATAAGCTCTTAATAAAATTGCTATGACATGAGATGGTAATTAGTGTATCAGAATGTTATGTAATACATTATTAAAGAGTAATAAAAAAGAGGATGTTAACATCCATCAAACCACAGGAAAGAATTAGTCTTTTAGTCCAAATTGCATGTTAGAACCTAATGCTATTAAATGTGGAAGAGAGTGGGCCCAAATCCTCTTGGTCCTCTTTCCCCCGGTTTTTGCCTCTGCCCCTCCAGAAGTCTGTACCTTTTCTCAGAGTAAGTTTTTTCCTTGCTGAACATTTGCCAGCCTTCCTGGTGCTGCTCCTTTTGCAGCCATGCTTTAGGCTGTGGTGATGGGAGCGCCGCTGATGCGAGTGAGTAGGGAGAGCAAGAATGCCTAATTTTTTTTTTCAAATTTTTTTTTTTTAATTTAGATTGTGTTTTAAAACAGAACTGGAAGAAAGGATGAGAGGCTGCCAAAACAGACAGCCAATAACACCCACGCCACAGTTGTCTTGTGAGGCCCAGATCCCTGCTTGCCTGCAGGTGGGGAGGGAAGGGGCGGCAGAGAGCAGGCTCTAAGTGAAGTGCTGACAAAAAAAAATTGCTGGCAGTTTGATCTTAAAATGAGCAGAGGTAGACGTAAAGAACATGAAAGAACTAATTGCATGTAAAAATAGAAATATTTAAAGATAACTAAAGAATAATTTCTGCTTGTACCTTGCAGTTCCATCTTTATTTTAGCTTCAACCTTTTTCTTTCAGTGTACATTTTGGAAGTGTTTTTGCATGTTAGGGGAAGCTGAGGATATCTTCCCTGACATTTTCAAAAGCCTGATTTCTGGAATGAGAGGGTTGTAAGATCCAAAGATACTCTATATGGGTGTTCATGACGCTGTTTTTGGAAAGGATGCACATCTAATTGGTACATGACTAGTCACTGTTGTCAGTAGAGATAGTCAAAGCTTGTCTCTTGGGAAGGGACTGGCTAGCAATTTATGCCAATCTGGCAACAAGGGATTTGAATCTGCTGATCTAGCAGGAAAACCTCAAAGCATCTTTGTGCTCTGAGTCAGTTCTACATCATTGTAATAAACATGTTTTTGTGTAGAAACGTCAATTACTATGTCACCTCAGTTGATAATCCAGTTAAAACTACAAATGACAGAAGGTCTTGCAGCCATTTATTGTGCAGCTGGTGTGCAAAGATGGGATTTGTAAAGATCCTTGGGAGGAATAACTTGCAGTGATCAGTGCCTGTGGTCATGCCCACTGCTGGAATTGCATGCAAATCCCTGTTCATTACCTGATTATGTTTTGCTTGGGGTGATGTTCTGGCATGTGCCAAAATGATAGCTAAAATGAGGAGGCAGGGACAGCGCCCCATCTTACTTTATGTTCTTCTACTTGCTGTTGAACCCTGGGGCATGCAGAAATTTTGCATATATTTTTTACAAGTAAACTTCTTGTGGGGATGTTTATCACTGAGCTGATGGAAAAAGGGATGAGAGCTTCGTGCAGTACAACTGGAAGAGCATTGCAGGAAGCTTCTGATGGGTATAATAGGGCTGTGGAGGGAAGAATCAGACAAAGAGCTCATTCATAACTTGGAACCTCAACATTTTACATCCTTCCTGTCTGGTCATCTTCGGTTGCTCATGCCATCCTTAAACGAAGGGGCTTTTCCAAGAAAGTTTATTTGAGTGTTGGTCTCTTCTCCTAAGTAACAAGAAAAAAGAGGAAATGGCCTCAAGTTGCCCCAGGGGAGATTTAGTTTGGATATTAGGAAAAATTTCTTCACCATAAGGTTGTCAAGCATTGGAACAGGCTGTCCAGGGAAGTGGTTGAGTCACCATCCCTGGAGGTATTTAAAAAGCCGTGTAGATGAGTCACGTAGGGACATGGTTTAGTGGTGGACTTGGCAGTGCTGAGTTAATGGTTGGGCTGGATGATCTTAAAGCTCTTTTCCAACCTAAATGATTCTATGATTCTATGATTATGTTTCTTTCTCAGTATCCTAGAGTGACACTACCTGAACAGGCAACAGCCCAGACCTTCCACAAGAGCCTTGCTGGGTTTCCAGGGAGCTGTGTTTGGCAGGAAT
>NW_005054322.1:6015409-6015795 GCF_000277835.1 Geospiza fortis
AGGAATGCTTAAATTGTTTCTGAAATATTCAATCAACTTCAGTGAAGTCAGCAGAGTTCATGGAAAAGCCCATTATAAAAGTGTATATGCATTGGAGAGAGGGGGGAGAGATGAGAGATTCTGGGATGAGAAAGCTTGTTAAGTGGTTGCTTTAAAGAACAAAGATTGGATTTTCTCTAGGGAAAGGGCTAATGTTGCAAATAAAATAGCTTTCTTTTTGTTGGATTTTGAAGTTCTGTCCAAGAGCAGCCACAGACAGCACAAAAACCTGGCCTGAATTGTTGCTTCAGTTTTTTTTTTACCAGGTGAAAACAAGTGGTGAGCTGTGAAACCCTGTGAGTACTGGAGTTTCATTTCAGGAGTCCAAATAAGTTACCACTTCCCAC
>NW_005054322.1:6015805-6016347 GCF_000277835.1 Geospiza fortis
TGGTTGGGGGTTTCTGTTTTTAATTCACCCTGCTCAGAGAAACTGGACTATGCCAGACTCTGCGTCCTTCTTTCCCTTCCCCACAGTGATGGCTAAGGAAGTTCTTTTCCTTCTCCTCTCTCAGCCCCTGAAACAGATCTCTCTATTTAACACCCAAATGACCCCTGAAGCTACAGTTCATTCCCAGGAGCTTTCATCCATTCTTGGAAGACTCCAGGAGCCCTTTGAAGTGGAAAGTTTTGTCTGCTTGTGGCTCTCCTGCTGGGAGGCTTCTAGATTGAAAATAGCCTGGAGCTGATACAGGGGAGTCCCTAGGAAGGGGGCTTGTCTTGGAGCCATGCATCTGTTCCACTGCTGGCCCTGTCTCACCCAGTCTCAGTGTCCTGTAACCCTCTCACTGACCTTTGTTGGTCTGCAAGGCAAGGCTTTCACAAGGGGGCTTTCTGAGTTCAGGTTTCCACATCTTGTTCTGCCTTGGGCAAACCCATCTGGTGTAAGCACATCTGCCTGGAAGTTTATTTTCAACATAAAATAAAAAGCAC
>NW_005054322.1:6016380-6046001 GCF_000277835.1 Geospiza fortis
TCCATGGTCCTGGTGTGGTAGGTACAGAAAGGCAAGAGCCTGCTGGTGACTGAGAATTATGCCAGGCAGATAGGGATAGTAGTGACTAATTATATTGAATATGCTGGACTCCAACTGCTGGGGTCCTGTTGCTTAAATAGGTCCAGGTATATTAATTTTGAAAAATGATGACGCTGGTCTCTGCAAGAGTTTTCAACATATTTTGTGACTAGCTGATAAACCAGCAGATATGATTGTTGATAAATGTGGAATAATGCACAGGGAGAAGGGGAAAGTGAGTCTAGCACATATGGATTCATAATGAACTGTGGATGAGGTGTTACCACCATGAGAAACATCTTAGCATCATTGAAAGGATTTCTTGCAAGCTTCAGTTGCAAATTAAGTGTGGACAAAAAAACCCACAAGATAAGTAATAGTAGGGAAATAGAGATAATAGAAATAAAATTAATGTTAATAAAATAATATAAATAATTATTTCTAATAATAGAAATAATAGAACTGGCAGAGTCCATAGCATAGATTAAATAGCAGAAAGGATGAGTGAGGGTGGGTATAGTTGATTGAGGTGATAGGGGTTTGTAAAACAGTGCTGTGGAGAAGGTGAATAGGAAGTGATTAATCAGTATTTCTTTTGTCACAATTGGAGGCACCCAATGAAATGATCAGGCAGCAGGTTTAAAACAAGAGGAAGTACTTTTTCACACACTATATTAAAATTTGTAACTCATTGCCATGGGATGTGGTGGAGGCCAAAAGTATAAATGGATTCAAAAAAAGATTATACAATTTAATAGAAGATACATCTATCAGTGGCTACTAAATACAATGGTCCGGATGTGGCCTTCAGCTCAGGAAGTCTCTAAATGGCCAGTGCTGGAAGCTTGGAGCATGTACCAGGGAAGGGATTACTCAGTCTGTGGCCTCTTATGCTGTTTTCTGCTCTGCATCTGCTGCTGGCCAGTGTTACTGCCTGGATATTCATTGTTGTGAGCCTTTTGATCTGACCTTCCAAGGGTTTTCTTCAGAGTCTTAATTATGTTGGGAATAAGTACAGCCAGAAACAGATGCCTGACACCCTTCTGTTAGGAGGTTTCAAACCTCCACAAGTCCCTTTCCAATTCTCTGTCAATGTTCATGGACATTGTATTGGGTGTC
The DNA here is from genome assembly GCF_000277835.1 of Geospiza fortis. NCBI lineage: Eukaryota > Metazoa > Chordata > Aves > Passeriformes > Thraupidae > Geospiza > Geospiza fortis. The sequence goes on from NW_005054322.1 coordinate 6,017,539, forward strand.
TTGCTTGGTACCTCTCACTGGGAGGCATCAACTGAGATTGTGCTCTCAACATAATACACTGTGATGTAACAAATATGAAATACTTGGTTAGATTTTTAAACTTTTAGGGCAGAAGACAATGCACAGATATTTGTAAAGAAGAAGACAGAGCAGGGAGAAACAAAATTTCTTCATCCCAAGCAGCTCTTCCCCAGCAGCTCTATGGAGGCTGTGCTAAGAGCCTACTAAGAGCTTACTAAGATAAGACAGTGTTACGAATCCATCCTCCCTCCCACATCCATGACTGAAGCACTACTACTTTTTACGTTTTTGGCCAGTAAGAAGTTAAAGTCCTTTCAAATGTGGGCATTTGAAAGCCTTTCAGAAATGGTCAGCAGTGATGCTGGACAGTGAGCCTGGCAGTACTGGTCTAGAAGCAGTGGTGTGTCAGTAGCAGGGGCTTCTCCAGTGCTGACAGCCAAGGTCAGCCAGAAGATGTGTGTGAAATGTGCAAATGGCATTCCAGTGGAGGATAGAACAGCATTTTCTTGCCAGATCTATAGTTTAAGCTCTTTCCTTTGGATGTTAACAGAATGACAGCAGGCTTGTTAACTCTCAGCAAGTGATTAAGACGTGCTGACCTAAAGATGAATCAAAGGTAAGTCTTACCCTGCCCGAAGCTAAAGCAGCCCATTATAGGACTTCATGTGAAGAGACGCTGAGTAGACATTGCAACTGAGTCTTGAATGCCAGCAGCTATAAATACTGTGTGAGAGTGAGTTTATACTGTAGCTCACCAGTCAACATGCAGGAAATCACAGACTTCACTCAAGTGTTGAAAATATAATGCTAATGGACTACCATATGCATTGCAAACGTACCTTTCTTTCCTTAGATCTGTGTCCAAAGCTGCTTCCTCTGTGAAGCTTTGAAATGTGAAGTCTGATCAATGCTGACTGTTCTCAAAACATTCAAAAAGAATTTTTAAGAAAGCTGTCACCTCTGTATGTTCCTCTTCAAGACTGAGTGGTTATTTTCTCTAAACTTCCACTTTTAAAAGAAAAGGGAGATACCTAAACCTCCGTTAATGCAAACTGGTAGGTGTTTAATTAAACTTAATGTTTGGTACCTCACCTGACTGAAATCTGGACATTTTAATGTATTTCAAATTGAATTACAGAACCATGCATTTTATAAAGCACTGTTAGACTTTATTGTCAAGCAGATCCATTCTCTGTTCCCTGTCTTTTCTCCCCCACCTTCTCCTTGGTGATATGTTTGGCAGTGGTTTAAGGACACCCTTAATCATCGGTGCAATGTCAGCATCTGGGTATCCAGAGTTCCTTCCTGTTTGTATTGGCATCAGCTGTTATTTAGCAGCTCTTCTTTTGTGTGCTTTGATTAGCAGTGTTCGCAAGGTGTTGAGCACTTTCTAAACAGGATGAAGATATTCCTATTCCTGAAGAAGCTTGCAACTGACAGTTTGTAGTAAGCAATAGTTTTGCATGACTGGTTCTGAAAGCTTCTATATCTCTCCTAAAATTTTCCTAGTTTGTCCTGAACCCTATTTTGACTATGTTAGACATTAGCAATGTTAAGAGGTGGTGAGGTCATTATGAGAACTTTGGGAAGTCCTCTGCCACCCACTCCAGAAGCTGCGCAGGTACTCTCAGGCTATTGCAGATGCAAAGTGAAAGATGTGAGCCTAATCGCTCTGAATGAAGTTAATTCGAAGGTGATGTGTATTAACTATTTTTTAAAAATTATTTTTATTTGTTTTATTTCCTCTCATGTGCAATGATCTGCTGGTGTTTACTCAGTCAGTTACTGCAGCTTTGTGGAGAAGTTATGACTTCTTTTACCTTTGGCAGGGTAAAGGAAACCCAGAACACAGCTGACCGTGACGGCTCCCTTATACACTCTTACTGTGCATCCTCATAATTTGACTGAGGAAGGCCTCATAATTCCATAATTTAAGAGGCAATTGCATACCAACATCACAGTTGCCTTCTGCGTGTTAGTTAACTGATTGATGATACAAAGCTGTTTCTGGCAGCCAAGGGGATGAGATCCAGCTGGCAGATCTGCTGGAACGGGGTCTCAGCCAGCCAGCCCTGCACGCTCTGCGTTCCTAGGGCTGCCGTGCTAATTGCTGGAATGTGACTCCTACCCACGGTGCAAGGGGAGAGCTGAGCCCTGGCCAGCCAAGGCTTGCCCATCCCTTTGCCAAAGCCATGGCTGTCAAGCTCCAAAGACTGCTGTGCTTTAGGTAACTCACTGCTGCTTCACAAGCACCTGTGAGCTACCCACAGAGAGCCCCGAGCCCTCCCTGCTATGGCTGCATGTGGGGCTTACAGTGGCGCTGGTTGTATGGGGTTTTTTAAGGGTTTGGTTTACCCAGTTGGAAAATACTCATGAAAGGGAGGATGATCTCTGATTCTGCGTGTTCAGGTTCTTAGAGGCTTTAGTGGTGCAGACATAAAAAATTGTACTCAGCAGCTGCAAGAGCAACCTCTAACTTCAGTGGCACTGAAAACCATAGTTAAACAGCATCTGTGTTTACTAGGGGTGTTCTCTATCTGTTGAAAAGATGATCCAGATCTCTAGGGGACTGTTGTGTTTTTTACAGCAGTAGCATTAAAAAAATTCATGATTTCTTTTAAGGTCAAGATATATCTAACCATATTTGAAAATTATTTGTTTATTTCTCACTTGAGAAACGATTCTGATATACCAATACGAACATATTTAATGACTTATTTTGACTTTTTTCCCAAGGCAAGAAAAAGGATACGGCTCTGATCAGTGGATTTAATTAAAAAAAAAATCTATTCCTTCATGCTCTTTTAGCTTATAGGAAACTCTGAAACACATCTATCTATACATTTGTACAAGGCACAACTTAGTTCCTAGGTTTGTGTGGAGAAATAATCAACTTGCTTTTAATATGACACAGTCCTAAAGAAATCCAATGTTGTGGAGCATAGATATAAATATACTCTTTGAAAGATGAGGGAAATCAAGGAGGGATGGGCTTCTGGGTACCTGTTTTTATTACATTCCTATGGTTTTCCACTCTTTGAAGAGTTTTATACTCCTACTTATCAGCACTGTGTCGTAGACATCCTTTTCACTAAAATCCTTTCTTTAGGATTTTTTCCTTCTGGGAAGCTGAGGCCCCAGAAACAAGATGTAAACAAGAGATTGTCTGCTTCTGTGGAATGCAACAGGACAGTTCTGGATTGGCCCAGACTGAGTGTTTGGAAATAATAGCCAATCCACAACTGAGCTCTCTCGGACACAGTCTGAGAGAGCAAGGTTTGTTGATCATTCTTTACTTTCTATTCTTAGGTAGCTAGCAGCTTCTGGAAACTCTCCTTTTCTTTTTCTTTTTAGTATAGTTTAAATAGATGTTTATATCATAACTTAATAAATCAAGCCTTCTGATCATGGAGCCCATCTCGTCTCTTCCTTCACCCCGAAAACCTTGTGGCCAACCGGCGACAGCACTGTATATGGCAGAATGGGGTCCCACCTGCCTGAGTGTTGGAAAAACCTTCTCCAGGAAGTAATTTCTGCTTTGCAGTCTCTGGTCTTTGTTGTGAAAAGGGAAACAGGATGGGAAAAGGGGAAACATATAAATGGATGAAATAGCATGCTGGCAATCATTGTTATGATCCAAGTCTTTCATAGGTTTAGCAAGAAAGAAGCTAAGGCGAAGGAAAACCAAAAGGACATGAGTTGCAGAAAGGAAGGAAGGTGAATGGAAGGAGATTGGGAGAGGTGAAGGCCAGATGGAGAAAGAAATGGCAAAGGACAGACCCAGTTGCTGGTCAGTGCGGAACAGAGAGACAGTGAGAGTCACCAGTCCTTTGAACCAGTGGCTGGGCAAGATGTACCTGGTCTGAGAGTCACTATAGTGCAGAGAGGCAGCCAAAATTTCTAGCTCTTCGCAGTAACACATCCAGGCAAAGCAGCTTCTCAGCCTGTTTGTGCAGTGTGACAGTGTGGGGTCTTTCTGCCAAGGCCGATAAAGTAAGCCAAAGCAATGAACTTGGAGGAGGTATTCAAAGCTAAATGAATAACTATGTAATATCATGGAGTGTATTTACAGTCTTGTATAAAATGAATTGTCTGGACTACATATGGAGAGAATTTGGCCACCAAGCTGCTGAGAAACAGCTCCTTGAGAAGTCATTAATGGAATTTGTGTAGCTGATCAGGTGTGAACCATAAATGTGAGCACATTTTCAGTCACTGGGAGAGTCTGACATCAGGTAGAGATGTTGTCAGTGCAAACTAGGAACCAGTGGAATCAAAATGAGGCAGATGGCAATGGAAATGGAGGTTTTTCAGAACTGAAAGCAGTCTTCAAAAAACAAAATGTTTCCTCAATCCCTAGGGCTACAAGCAGGGATATACCCTGGGTTTAGTTTCCAAGACATCAAATCTGTTCTCAGTTTTTGCTGGATATATCTTTGTTTACTGTATCAGCTTCTATATCTATCACCTATTTACTCACAGGGCTGAGGTGAAGCAGATGAATTTGTGATGTGTAGGTAGACAGTCTCAAGAGAATTATGGGTGCATGTTCACCTCAAAGACCTGTTTTCACGGCTGTTTTTCTTTAGGGAAACTGAAAATGGGATTCATCTAGCCAAGTGCTGAGTTTTGGGATGAGGCTGTTAGTTGTCTGCTCACCAGCAGTCACCTGTAAAAACAAACAGCTGGGACACACCTTTCAGCTCCAGCCAAACCCAACATCATCCATGGCTCCACACACTGGTGACTACAGAACCTCCGAGGCTCTGGGTACTTGTCCTGACCTTTCTGCTGACCATGCAGGGGAGCTGCTCAGGAAGTGGCTCAGGGAGCTGATTCAGCCCAAACATAACAGGCCAAAAAAGAGGTTTTAGAGATTATGGAGGTAGCATCTGTGGCTAAGAGATGGAGCTGTTCTAGGCCAGCATTCCCTCCAAAGAAGGGCATGGGAAAACTCAGGCATTACTATCCAGCTTAAAAGGCAGGTGTAGAGACCTACAGCACTGACTGTGCCTGTGAACCCAAGTGATAGTGAGCACTGGCCAAGCAAAAAACTTTAACTTTTGTGAAAGCCCTGAAGGGTCATGCTTTAAATATTATTTCTTCCCTGTCAGGTCATTTTTTTTTTCTCTGCAAAGTCAGGTCCATTTGATTTATAGAACTACAAACAGTGCTTCTGGTCTAGAATATTTGGAGTAATGTCATCTTTTTATCCTGTTGCCATCCCATTTCAGTTGAGAGTGACCTGGCTGCAACTAAGCAAATGCTGAAGACAAAATCTTAAAACTGGAACATGGCTGTGGATTTAGCGCCTTAAATTTTCCAACAAATGCAGTAAGGCATGTCTGACTTGGGGTCTAAACTTATTCCTGCCATGGGAAGTCCCCAGTGATTCTTTTTTCAATTCTGGTCTGAGAGGTCTAGCCCCATTTATGATGCTAGCCATCACATTCCCATTTATTTGAGAGAGTTCATGACAATTGACATATCCTCTCTAGCCACTTTCCCACCCTCTGGTAGCTCTGCTCTGCAGTTTAGGCCCCTATAGAAACTAGCAGAAACAAACATATGCCTTATTTGTATTATAGAAAGATTTCTAGGAGGTCCTTTACTTTTAGACATGGATGGATCTGTGCAAAGTAAGAATGTCTGTACCATAGTCTGATGCTCAAATTTACTCTTAGCACCTCATAATAATTTTGAAGAAAAAAGTCTGTTTGGAGGAGAAGATTGAGACTTTTTTCTTGCGCCATTACTTTCCTTTGGTTTTGGTCTGAGCAGTGTTAGAATTTTCTGAGCCTGTGCTTGGTGTAACTGTGGACTTCACTGTCAGAGAGTTGGGCTTCTCCTTGTAATGGACAAGTGCTCCACAACCAGGTGTAGCAAGCTGCTGTTTCCAGCCCAACATCCTGTCCACACTTTGGCTTTCATGGCTTTGTGATAAGGCATGAGCATGCCCATAACACATGATACTTGAAATAGGTCACAGTTGAGATATTTTGCTGTGCTTTTATTAAACTGGCTGATGTCCCCAGTTTGAACTGTCTGGTTCTGGCAATAAAACTCAGCAGCTGCGAAGACTATCAGGTGCTGAGGGACCTCTAAGCATAAGTTAAGCCTGATGTCTTTAAGTCTGAGATGTTCAACTTTGGAGACTTCATGCTATAAAACTGCATTTGTTGGAAAATTTAAGCTGCTAAATCCAGAGATGTGTTCCAGTTTTAAGGTCCCAGCTTCAACATTTGTTTAGCTTCCAGCCATCTCACTTTTAACTGAAATGGGCTGGTAAAATTAAAAAAAAATCCAAACAAAAAACAATTACTCCAGAGCTTCTATACCATGTCCCCAAATGTATTTTACAGGAAATGTTGGGAGGTTAGTTAATGACAGTTTATAAATATTTTGAGTTCTTCAGATGAAATTACATAGGAATGCCTAAACATTGTTCCTACAGGGGCTGTTTACTTAGGCTAGAGCTTCCCTCTCACTTTTGTGCACACCATAAAATGGAGATCTGTATGTACAAATGCCATGCACAGGAAAATTGGAGAAGCCTTTTGGCCATCCCCTGATACTTTTGAGGGACTGGGATGGTAAACACAACAGGAGCTTAAGCTAATTTTGAGTTTTGGACTCAAAGCAAACACATGGTTTAAAAAGTACCTAAAAACCTCCTCTTGCATCCTTTTCTTTTGGTTTTGTTTTGTCACCTGGCACTACAGAAAGTGACCAGACGTCCTCTAAGCAACTTTTCTTAGTAACACTATCCTCTCTCCATGTGTCAGCTCGACCATTTGTCAGTGGATTGGGTTCTTGCTAGGCAGCTGTTCTTATTTGGTTTAACAGTGACCCAACAAATCTGAATTTCTGCTGGACTGGAGAACAGATTTCACTTGATAGTCTGAAAATAGCCATGTCACTTTCTATTTCTTTACCCATTGCTCTATTATCTTTGTTCCTAGGGCTGCCAGGACAGTGAGAGTACCAGAACCAAACTAGCATGGACAAGTTAAGCTGATTGTCTGCTTCTTGGTCACACACAGGACTGTAATAGCCCTTGGCTGGATTTCAGAAACCAAAGGTGTGCAATTCAGGGGCAGCTCCACCCCAGACAGAGATGAGGGAATTATTCTCCTTAATTTACAATAGCAAGAGCAAGCATTCCCTCCCACAAAGTTGCAACACAAGATGTGAACTGGCCCAGGTAACTCCTGCTTTTCCTTCCGCCTCTGCTTCTCACGAAGTGGAACCTGAAGAGCACAAAAACAGGCAGCAGGTGTGAAGGTTTTTATTAGAGATGCTAGGCCAGCATTTGTGGTATCTTCTTTAAAAATCTCCATTTTTGCTCAGAGCATGGACAACCCAAGAAGAGCTGCTGGCAACACCTTATATCTAGTTACTGAGCAAAACAATTTAAATGGTCTTTTTGGATGTATTTCTGCAGTTGCTCCCATCTCTCTAGGTTAACTGCTTCACAGGGTATCAATGAACAGTATCAACTAACTTTGCTAATTTTTAACACTATTTCAACAAACTGGTGGCTCTTCACCGCTCTTAAGTGTCTAGATGTAAACTGCTGCTGTGCTAAAGTAAGGGTCTGCTTGCTGAATCATAGAATCACCAAATCGGGGAATGATTTGGGTTGGAAAGGACCTTGAAGATCATCAGATTCCAACCCCTCTGACATGGGCAGGGATACCTTCCACTAGACCAGGTTTCTCAGATAGATAAACTGCGTCCTGCAAGAACCTTTTTTTGTCTGTGGGCTATCAAGGGAATCCAAAGTAACCAACCCTCCTGAAGATGCTGCATCAGTTGCCTCTGCCTTCGGCCTGTGAATCTTGTCCTTGTATTTTTGATGAATCGCTTCTCCTTGGTAAAGTTTTCTTTCTTTATCTTTTTGAGGACAGAAATGGGTTGTAATCTTCATAAGGCACATCTTTAAAACCCCTTGGCCATTCTATGGGGTCCTGTCTGATTTCCAGTGTTCCCTTGACATCAGAAGTAGATGCACTGAAGCAGCATTATTCCTATGATTCCCATACTGGATTTAGTACAGATCTGTTCAAAGATCCAAAGTTTGCATTGGTGTTTTGGCCAAAGTGCAGCACTGCAATTTTGCTATCAAATCATGACCCATGATTGGTCAGAGCCATGGATGCCTGAGGGGATTCTCTGCCTATGGAGCATCCCTTAAGACTGTTGCTTGATGGTCGTTGCCAATAGAAATTGATATTTTGACAACACATTTTATTGATGTCTTCATCCTCTGTCTTTCCAGTGCAAATGTTGGTGCCCATCAAAATCCTTTATATGCATTTAAGCTCTTCTACCACCCCTATTACTGCTATAAAAATCATGATAGGACATAAATTTATTTGATAGGAGTTATTTTCCACAAATATCTATATATAGTTCTACATAGTTCTTAATCCTTTTGTCAATTGTGTTGATATTTTATTAGGGTCACTGTCAGACTGATAGAAAGGGGTTGAGCTATTTATTTATCCATTAGCCTGGAGTACTAATTTGACATTGCAATTTCTCCATGCTCTTCCTCTTTTGCAATTTTCTTTCACCCTCGAGTGCTGAGGGTTTTTGAAGTCCTGATGCATGTCTGTCTTTAGCTTGCCTAGTACAGCACTAATGTTCTGAATGTAGTCACACAGAAGTTATGCTACAAATGAATCAGGAACATAAACATTTGGACTGACTTGATTATCCTACTCAAAAAACATTTGTAGTGTTAGAGGTTTTCTTCCGCTGGTAACCTGAAAATGCTGGGTGGGAAGCTTGGAAACCTGGCTTTAAGATGTGAGCAGTGATTGTGAGAAAAGTTGTTGGTGTCTGCAGAGCCATAAAAATGAAAATTTTAGACCAAAAATATTAGGCCATATATGGACTGTCTTTATTATTAAAGCCTAAACTGGTGATGCTTAAATTGCAGTTTGTGGATCCTAATGATCTTTGAGTCCATGGTAAGTACCCTTGGTGTTTCACTGGCACATCAGGTTTGCCACTTGCCATGTGAGCTCTTCACTTCTGTGAACTGGGAGTAGATCACTTTCTTCAACCTCTGACTACAATCTCCCATCTTCCCTTGGGAACAGGATCACAGCATACTTATTTTTCCTCTGAAATACTTCTCAGACCACCAGATATGATGTAGTCTGCTGCTAAACTCCTCATGACTCTGAAATACTTCATGGAAAAAAGACATCCAGGCACCTAGGTTTGCTTGATGGCTGCCTTAGGACCTACGGATGAACTGGAATGAGATGTGTCCTTAGTTCTTTGCTGCCCAGAGACTCCTGCAAAACAGGCTTAATTGCAGAGCACTCACTCAGAGGCATTGAAAGGCATTGCTGTTTGCTGTAAAAAAAGGGTGTGGACCAAGATGTGCTGCTAGATTTTTGTAGAGGTAATTAAGGGGCCATCTACAATGTAAACAGTCCAAGTAAATTTGGCAGAGTCTCTGCAAGAAGCTAGATAGCGAAAACCAACCTAGCTTATGTTAGCCCACTGACTACATTAGTTTATTGCCTTGAATTTAAATCCTTTGCAAAGGATTTAATGATGTCGAGGATACTGGCTTTTTAGTTGTGCCTTTGGGTTATAAGGATGTATCCAGCTAAAAAAATTTAGAGAAAGTCATAAACCTATAGACCTGTCTGACTGGTTGATCTTGGAGACAGCACAACTATCTAAATGAAAAACATCCTTCTAAGGATATTTTTTGATGGAAATTGAGTTGTTTTGTGGGAGGAAATGGATATTATCCGGTGGAAGCTATTGCCAAGGTCCTTCTATTATTCACACAATCAACATATTCCTAGCTCTAGGGAGGAATAGAGGTGCTCCACCAAGCAGGGCTATTATCCAGGAGTTACTTCTCTGGGAACAATAGGAAATTCAAAAATGTCGAGAAACCTGTAGAGGGAATGGAACATTTGCTCTCCAGGATAGTTGTTTGTGAACAGCTTGGGTGCTCTCTGTGGGAGGATCCAGGCGTGTCTCTGCTGGCAGGAGCTAAAGCTCATGTCACCCTGAACACCTACGCAGCAGGATGTTCTTGCCAGCCAGGGGCTCCAAGTCTGGAGTGAGCCACTGAAGTTGGACTTGTGCTGTGTACGTGAATCAGGTAGACTCTTCCCATGGTTTGGCAGAAAGACTGAGGGATCAGGGAGAGCCTTTGTGTTTAGAGTGAGAACTTGCACCACCTGGGTCCCTTCCAGCTCACAATGTAGAATGTTGATTGCCACATCAACACCCTAAAGCAGATTTTAGCTCTGGAGAAGAGGTGATTGAAAAAGCAAACCAGGCAATGGAAAGGTTATACAGGGCCTCCAAAAATCTTTGAAGTGTGAGTTGATGTCTGGCAGATAATACTTTGAAAGTTTACCTTTGCCCAAAGAGGAGCTTAAGACCACCTTGATGCTGATTTTTAAATAGTGTCAGCCAATAGTGCAATGTTGGGAGAGGCAAAGTGAAAAAAATACAACCCTAAAGCACAGGAACACTTTTGAAATGGAGAGCTTGCTGGTGCACATATTGCTCTGCTGTGAATTTTATGTGTGCCTGTAGATCAGAACAGGAAGCAAGGCTTTAAGAGCTTCTGTCAGAAAACCTCAAAGCTTTTGATGGTATTATAAATGTCAAGTGTGTTATAAAAAGGAGGAAAGTACCAGTCTCTGTTCTGTTCAAGACAATAGGGACTTTATAACATTACAGGAAGCTGCATGTAAGAATTACAGAGAAGTTAAAGTCTGTGGTATTAATGCACTGTAATAATGGAGGTCTCCTAGCATCCAGTTTATTCCTCTTTCAGTATATTCCCAGGCACAAGCAGTATCACACTGGTTGAACTGTGGAGTGTAGACTTGTCATTTTCAAAAGCACTTAAAGAGAATTTTTCCCCAAGTTCCAGTCCTCCTAAGTAAAGAGGCAGAAGCAAAGTAGTGAAAGCCAAGCTCTTATGCTTAATTGTACATAAGATAAGTTGGTCAGTAGAAAGCATTGTTTGTAGCATCTGATCTTGGACAGAACCAGTGATATTAGAAGGACAGAGAGTGGGAAGGCAGGCTATATCTGGACCCTGCACAAGTGGTGAGCTGGTAATTATTGACATCTCAATGACGTTTGAAATAAGCAGGAAAGTAAAAGCTTTTGTCTCAGACCTGGATATGTACTAAACATAAAAAGGTAAGATTACTTTATGTTTGGACACACTAGGAAGGTTAGTAAAAGAAGTGACCCTGAAAATAGTTCAGCAATCTTCTACTGCTTTGCTGCTGGCTTTGTACCAACCATCTATGATTCTGTCTTGGCTGAACTGAAGCAGAACCTATTATAATCCACCCAAGACTAAATTGTCTGTAGATAATTAGACAGTGGAGAAACTGAATTATAAAGTACAAATATATCCATGGGAGAATACATTAAGGAGTCCTGAACAACTGTTCTGTCTTATTCGGGAGCATTTTATGTGTTTTTGTTCTTCATTTCTTACCATAGATTGTTGCTGGGGATTTCTGTGTTGATCATATACATGGACCAAAAGCACTATATTTAACATTTCAGGGTTTTTGTTCCCTGTTTCATACCAGTAGAGCAATGCTGACTGTGTATAAAGATGGATATGTGAACTTTTAAAAACAATCAAGTTGTCTTTTTAAGTTGAGAGAGAAATAATAAGTGTTATAGACTACCAGAGACCACTGGGGCAATTTCTAGACTTAATTTTGTTGCTGTGAAATATTTATCCAATTTAATGAGTAGTAGGGGGAGAAGTTATCCTGTAAACTTAAGTAAAATCTTGCTTTATTTATGAGCCCAAGAAGAAAAATCCACTTTTCACCTTTTTCAAGCATTTTCCCTTTCCACTAACTTTGCTAGAACATGCCACCTCTCCCACACCAGTAAATATGAGAACAGTAGATGTGGTGAGTGTAAAATTTCCTGAATTACTGGTGAGCACTCGGCTAAGCTGTTGCTTACAGCTGTCTTGTGTTCTTACCACAGGAACAAGTACCAATCTGCATCACAGGCTGCAGCAGGGCCCTGGATCCCCAGTGCTCCTTTTCCTTGTATAAAGATTCTTCCTGACTATTGACTTTTTCTCACCACATCCCTCTTTGTCATGGGAGATGTCTCCTTGGTGGACTGAGTTATCTGCTTTGCATGGCTTCTTGGTCACTTTTCTGTCCTCCTTGCTAGTCACTAGTGACCAAAACGATGCTCAGAAGGAGAGTTGCTGACAACTCTCCCAAAGCTCGCTTGTTTCTGCCTGCATTCATGGTAATTGTATCACAGAATCACAGAATATTCTGAGTTGGAAGGGATGCACGAGGATCATCAAATCCAACTCCTGGCCATACACAGAACCATCCCCAAGAAGCACAGCACGTGCCTGACAGAATTGTCCAAGCACTCGTGAACTCTGTCAGGCTGGTGCTGTGACCACTTCCCTGGGGAGCTGTTCCGGTGCCCAACCACCCTGGGGGTGAAGAACCTTTTCCTAATATCCAACTTAAACCTCCTCTGCCACAACATCAGGCCACTCTCTCGGGTTCTGTCACTGGTTGTGAGAGTGGAGATTGGTGCCTGGCCATTCTCTTCCCCTCATGAGGAAGCTGCAGACTGGGATAACCTCTCCCCTCAGTCTCCTTCTCTCCCGGCTGAACAGATCAAGTGACCTCAGCTGCTCTTTGCACATCTTCCTCTCAAGGACCTTCACCATCTTTGTAGCCTTCCTTTGGACTCTCTCTAACCATTTAATGTCTTTCTTACATTGTGGCACCCAAAACTGCCCCCAGCACTGGAGGTGAGACCCCTCCAGTGCAGAACAGAGCAGGACAATCCTCTCCCTTGTCTGGCTGTCAATGCTTTTTCCAGGTCTGAACCCATTCAAAGGGGTAGCTTAGAGTGGTGTAAATTCAAATGCAGTTCTCAGCTGACTCTAGTGGGACTTGATAGTGGGACGTGGCATCTCGTTGTACATGCATGTGTAAGTGCTTCTCTGAACTGTGTCTCTTGTTGGTAGGGAAGGAAGAGCAGAGAGTAGAAAAAACAGCATAATTTCCAAAAGCTATTTTGAAGCCTTATAAAGCCAGCCTCCTTTTAAGTGCAAGAAATTGAACTTCACAGAAATATGATGATTTACACTTGCAAATTGATATTTATCGTGTCAGCAACTTGCACTTGCTTAGTATTGCTTTCCTGATTGTGCTGAATCTCTGTATCTTTCGTTTTTTATTAGTTAGACCAAAATCCTGGTGCCTGGAGTAGGATTTGTGTAGCCAAAGAGTAAAAGAGTAAGGAAGATTGAAGTCTACATAATCATTATTATTTCAGCTATGCTTTCATGCCTTTAGAGGTCATAAAAATCATCCCTTGCCACAGATATTATTTTTCACACACTGAAAGGTTGCTTTTTTTTTTTTTTTTTTTTTTTGGTCCTGGACTTAGCCAAAGATTTTCAGGAAGTATATTTCCCTTTCTTAAAACAAAAACATGGGGTGATTGAAATGCAGGGGTATCATTTTCATATTTTTAATTTCCTACTGCAGCTTGCACTGCAACAATCATACTTTGGAGCTCCTCAGATCATAGAGATTTTGATAACGTTAGAGATATGCTCAAGATCTAGTCACCCTTGAGTTAAAAGGATGCAAACTGTGTCTAGCAAACATGGCATTTCCATAGAAGATTTGAATTAGTTTGCTTTCATAGTGCTGTTGCAAAACAGGCACACAGAACCACCTCACAAGCAAAACAGGGGCATCAAAAAGACAATATACCTTCCTTCCTGAGGCAGATATTTCAGGAGTTGGGGAAACACAGCTTCCTGTGTTCTCACATGGATTTAGATAATGAAACTCTTGACTGATTCAGAAAGAATAGAGCATTACACAGCTGCTTGAAAATATTACGATGTTACTGTACAATGTGCTGTAGCATTAAATGGCCAGATGTAGTGAAATCTTCCCTGTACATGTCCTAGTAAACAATCATAGCCCTCAGGCTGTGACTGCTCTTTTAACTTTATACTCAGGCTGGGATGGGAGGAGCTGGAGATGAGTGGCAGGTGGGAAAAAAATAAAGGTGCAGTAATAATGAACATAAAGAGATTAGAAGTGGCTGGTTCATTGCTGTTCTTTTAAAGATGTGATTATAGGTGGAGCTGGTAGCTTTGGTTATCATTAAAGTTTTGTGATACCTGGCAGCTCAATATTATGTTTTTAATTATTACTCACGTTCTCAAGGCTCAACCAGGCAGGCTGAAATTTTCAATGCAGTGTGCTGGCACAAGGTAAGTGTAACAAGAGAATGAGGCCAGAAATGTTGGTTTTTTGTTTTTTCTTTTTTCTCAAAGAAGAGTTCAAGGTAGAATTAAAAACAAATTAAAATTTACTATCACTCTAGTGATTTTTTTAATGGTCTCATTTGCATTCTTCCCTCTGCTTTGTCGGAGAGATTCAAAATACTGTAAGAAATCGTTACTTTTTTATAAAACATGGCTCTTTTTCATGCCTCTGAAGATCTCTCCAAGTTTATTCAAGTTACAAGTCATGTGAAATATGCATTTTGCACAAATTTGCATGGTAGAAACTTGCAGGTCTTTTTAAAATTCAAATCCCCTGAAGACACCTTCCTCACTGGTCAACTTCCAGCCCTGGCAATGTCCTCATGTGCAGACTCCATCCCTGCAAAGCATCTGCGTTTGTGGTGGGCTGGAAAGCATCTCCTGTGACGGTTTCTTGAACTGCTCTGGACAGCTGCTGGAAGTGAGAACAGAATGGAGAACATCCTGTGCATGAAGTTTTCCTGATGCCACAGTGGTATGGAGGAGAAAGCTGCCTTATCAAATATGGGGAGGCTTATATGGAGCTCAGCAGGTCAAGGCGGCAAGAGGGGAGAGAAACAGTGGCGTGGAGGCTGAGAAATTCAGTGTGAGTGGATGAAGGATTTAGCAAAGAGGGAGATGCATGGGAAGACAGCTAGACTCAGCTTTGTGGCTGAAGAGAAGAAGACGCTGGGACTGTGTGAAAAGGGAAAAATGAAGTCCAATGTCCAAGGCTGGGTATGTTCCTCTCCGTGTGAATGGGAAGGGTGAGAGGCTTTTCTCTTCAGACAATAATCTGACCTGGTAAATGTTTGCTCCTTCTCAGGGTCCTGATGAAAGATGCCCTAAGCAGCCATACTGTGCTGCTTCTACTTCAATATGACCAGCTTCTTTTTCCCAAGCATGTGGGAACCATAACCACTCATATTAATGTGGCAGTATGATCTATGAACATCTGAGGGTTTCTCAGTGAAAGATGGCAGCATTACAGTACTTGGGGAAAAGAGCAGAAAAGGCAATCTTTGACTGGAAATGAATTTCTAGACCTCTTGAAATATTTTCATTACTGCTGATGCATCTGTGTAAGAGAATTGGGAATTTTTGTCTTTCACTTGATTCACATCAGACTCTTGCTGGAAAGCAAAGCACAACACAGCTGTTATCAAGAGCCTTGAGTTCATATTCAGCTGGAACATTTGGTGTGCACGGGGGTGAGCAGTGCTGAGACAGCACTGCATCAATGGCCCTGCTTGTCAGGCTCACACATTGCCTCTCAGCATTTAGCTTTTGGATAAACAATTTGTCCTGTCTTTGAGGGCATTGCCATGTCATGTTTCTACCTGAACAGAAGCAAGATCTCACTGAAAAACAGCTACTGAACTTGGGTTAATGGCAAAATCACAAACTTTAAAGCAATTGCAATAAAAAAAATTGTCTCCTAACAAGTCAGCCAAGGCAAGTAAGGCTGCAGCAGTTCTGGTGGGAAAGTGAGTTTATTGAGGACAGGGTACCTCTAATTTTAATGGGTGGTCCGTGTTTAAATTTTCTTCTCCCATTTCCTTTTTCCCATTTCAACAGAATTAGAACTGATGTGTAAAGTGCTTATATTACTAGGAACAACAGTAGGAAACCCTTTGTTAACCTTAATTTCCCATCTAATATTTCTCTTCAGCGTCAGCCAGTCTCCAAGGCGATAGGGTTGTTGACAATAACTCCAAATTGCTGTGTAACTGTTAGACTGTGCAGCTTCTAAAGAGCAATTTGTTTATTTTGCCCCTGCTTATTTTTTGGTAATTGGTGGGTTTTCTTCTTCATTTCCCCAGAGTTTTTGGACTTCTCACATTTCTCAAATGTTAAATAAATTACAGACCTGAGTTTTCTACTTAAGAAACAGTACATTTTTATCAAGGGGTAAATCCAGCAGGTTGCTGAGAATCTACTGTAAAGCACTGAGAATCCTGCACTTTTTAGGAAGCCAAAGAGAATGGGAGAGCACTCAGTACCATAGGAGTCACACAGTTATTTGCAGAATCTTAAGTCATTTAAGATTGAATAATAAGATGTGTAGAAACCCTACTTAGCAGCACAAATCCCTGAGGATGTCCAGCATGATACATGGATCCATTTCTGCACAGTGTGCTGGTGGGTTTGAGAGCCCATGCGGCTCTATAGAATGTGCTCAGAAGCAGCACAAGTATCTGCATCCATAAAACTCCCTTGGTAATTACAAGACTCCAAAATGTTTGTTCAGTTTTGCTATTTTGCACAGACATTTTGATGAAAGAGACACAACAGTTCATGATGGAAGTGTTCAACTCAGTGAAATGTCAACTTTTCTAAATGTATCTGGTTTATCAGTTATAGTCTTCCAACAGAGCCTGTGTCACTTTCCTCACCACCTACCTATGGCACTTGCTCTCCAGAGCTGTTGGTGTGATTTTTATTCTCCTGGCAGCAGGAAGTGTCAAGACTTTGAAACTATCATATTTATTTTTTCCTTCAGGAATGGTAAGAAGGTGATCTGCTTGAGATGTTTTACCCATTGCTAAGATAAGAAAGCAAAGCAGAACAGGTCTTATCTCTGTGTCAGAAGAGCTCTTCCACCTCCTGGAAACATAGCAAGTGAAAGAGGAGTAAAGCATCTAAATTATAAGTCTAAATTGTCATTTGAGTCCCTTCCAGCTCCATGAATAGTGTGTAGCTCCCTAGAAGGGACATTTTTGGTGAAAGAAAACACAGCATTTTGGTGTTTTACTTCTTCTTAGCCATTAAATAGATTTATGAAGGCTGGGAAATTCAAGTGTAGGTTTTGGAACATCAACAAACTCTTGTCAAGGAGAAATAAAATAAATAACCTTAAAAGAAAAAGATTCAAGGTAAGAAACATGACAAGGCTGAAATGTCCCTTTGCTTCACTCCTGAAGGAAAAAAAAGTGAGGCAATGTGTAGAAACAGTGACTCAGAGCAGTAACAATTAGTGAAAGAAGTAATTAGCTTGTGATTAGTCTTTTTTTCCTGTGTGTTCTCATGTTTAGGTAAAGTATATTGTTCTTACAAATGTTGGACGGACATTTATCACATCCTCTGTCATAATTACTAGTGACAAGTCAAGCCTGAATGAAAACAAATGGAAGAAATAAGTGTTTATCTCACTGTGAATTCTTTCTGATAATGTCTCATGAAATTCTTTCCATCTTGTACTTGCGGAAACTGGAGGAGCATTTTGACCCCGGGACAAACTGACTGTACTACCGTCGTTAATTGGAAAGAGCATCCCCTTTAATTCCCTCAACAGTAGAAGAAAGAGGTCAGTTTCATTCCCAGGAACTTTGCACTTCTATTGTTTTCACACATTTTTTTAAACCTGAATTGCACTTCAGTTGACTTGTACAAAGCGCACTGTCAGTCCCTCTGATCTGCTCCTAGAACACCCAAAATGTCATCAGGTTTTATACTGGGGGAAATAATGGATGAATTTCCTCCCACTATGAACTGGTTTTTTCTCAGAAGAGAAAAAGTACAAGAGGAGGTCAGATTCCCTCTAATGGGCACTCAAACTGAGAGGTGTGGAACCATGTTTAAGGATTACTCCAGTGCCCTAAATGGTGAGAGGAGCTAAAACCTCTGGAGCTCCTGCTCATTCACAGCCTTTCCTTCCAGTGGTGAATTTATGCTGTGAGTTGTACTGGATATCAGCAGAGGAAGGAAACAAACCTGTTTGGCAGAAAAGGGTATTAATGATATTTCCATGTATTTGCTTCTAGAGACTAGATTGGATTAAGAAACGGAGGTTTTAAAGGGGAGACCTTCTGAAGAGCCTTTTAATGGTCACTCCTTTTGACCCTTCAGAAAAAATGTCTGTGGATTTCAGTTACAGCTTTATCCTAAAGATTCTGAATTGATCCTTCATTTCTGAAGGCAGCTGGCCTTGTGGGGCAACCCGAATCTCAAAGAAAAGGGCCCCAAAATTGCCTAAAATAGTTTTCTTAATGATTAGATGACATGCTTGAGGATTTTTTTTTTTAATACTCCAAGAAGCTTTACATTAAGTACAGGCTGAATCAACATTTCCCACATGTTTAAGAAGCATGAGCATAAGCACTAGGTATTGTGTCTAAAAACAAGGCTGTTGTGTGAGAGCTGCTGGAGATCACTGTATGGAGCACTGGGACTCTGTAGGTGTTTCACTGTGGGGAGACTGGGTGCACTCATGTGGATCCTGTGAGCAAGCCCTCCAGGGCTTTCATTAACTCTTCATTGCAGGGCTACTCTCCAGAGCATGCTTGTTGGACTGGGGGAATGCAGAGAGCAGCCAGAAGAAGCAGCTTCAGAGGAGCAGCTGATGGTTTGGACAAGGAGCCCCAGTGACTGGATGTTAAAGGCAGTTGGCTTTGGAATGGGAGGGAAAAATTCACAGGCAAGCCCAAGGAAGCTGCGGTTCACCTACAAAAAGTGCCAAAAAGGTGCATTACTTCCATCTGCTTTGAAATCTACCAATCAACATGAAAATAATCACCAAATTAATAGATGTCTGGCAATTGATCCAAAGCCAAGTGCCTTAAACCCTCTGTAGCTTTACAAGTCCCAGGAGCTCGGTTTAGGGCACCTTAATGTTGAATATATCAATGGTAAAAAAAGAGTCTCTTCTCTCCTCAGCATGTTGAGAAACATGGTTGGTGTCCTTTTAGCATCTAGAAATGCTGACTTTTGATGTTTTGTTATTAAATGGGGTGGTTGAGATGGAGATGGGAGAGTTGGAAGCCTGAGTATGGTCTGAAACTCCAAGGAAATCAAGCCAAAAAGGCAAGCATGATTTAGATGCCACTTTGAGCAGATTAGGTGGAGATTATATTCCCACAGCATGAATGTAAAATCTGAGTGATATCCAGCACAGTGGGCTATTGTGTAGCAGCAGGATCAGGTACGTCAGATAGTCTGTGGGTGGTTGTGGTTGGACCCCATAATGTGACTTGTGGTAAAAGGAACCACCTCTGGGACCCAGTTTCTTGCTGTTTGGGATCTATGTATAACACTACCCTGTTTTGGTAGGACCACTGGTTTGCAGAAATTTTGTGCCATTAGTACACAAAGGCAGTGTGACTTTATTGTATCTGGTTCCAATATTTTTTCTTGAATTTTTCCCCCTGCTTCTTCTTTCCTTGGGCTTGCTTAAGAGCAGCTAGGAGATTCCTCCCCTGGCATTTGCTCTTGTATTCAGCATCTTGAAGGTGTGTTTATGCAATTGGTCATGAAGTTTTGCCAAGTCAAGGCCTGCACCTGCTTCTGGCCCATACATAAACTTGGGGGGGAATGTATGGATGAATCCCTGGGTGCTTGTGTGGAAAGGGGAAGGCTGGTAGCCAGCAGTTAGAAGGAGATTCCAGCCAAACTCTGAAGCAGTCACATGCTCTTGGGGACAAGCAAGGGCTGAGCATGAAATTTTCATGTTTGAAAGCCAACTGCTGTTTAGTTTGCTTGATTTTTTGAGAGGTTTCCTCAGCAGATGAGTTTCACTGGGTAAAGAAAACAGTCTTCTGGTTTAAGCCACAGCCACTCTGGAAAAAAGAGAAGAGAGAACTACTTGATGGTGAGCTATGTGAGGCTGAACTCAAAGTAATTTGGGGAGCAATGAGTTTGGCAGGACCAGTGACCTTAGGTTGAGTCTGTGGAATTACACCAGTTTGAAACAGACAGATCCATATTTCAGATAATTTATTACATAACAGCTCTTAGTCAGACAACTTTCCTGAGGTAAATGAACAGGGATTACTTTTAGGCCACACTGCTTTCTCTTTATTTTTCCAGTCATTGCTGAGCTGAAAATACAGTAAAAAGGAGGTTTTATCATGCAGTATTTCAGTGTTTCTCTCCCAGTCTGAACAGAGGAAGCAAAGAAGAATGGGAAAATAAATAAAATCAAGTAAGTTATTCTGGAGGATCAAAAGAGTTTAAATTGAGTTTTGGGGTAGAAGTTTGAATTGCTTTTTATTTTCTGTGAGTTTATTTTCCTTTCACCCTGGCTCTAAACACAGTGTACTTTCAAGATAACATTGTTCAAAACCTCATGAAATTTACACATAAAGTCCCTTAAATGAAAGGGAATATTTAAGTTTGGAGATAGTTGTAGAGTGTCATGATCTAATTACAATATCATTTTTGAAGGATAACAAACGTCAAAAAAAATAAACTGGATGTTATGGAAAATAAAAGTAGGGCCAAGAATCTAAGGCTAGCCAGAGAAATTAAACATTGAGGCTTTTCCTCTGGAAGGTTTTAAATCAATTTAGTGTTGGTGAAAAGTGCCAGGTTCATAGCAGAGGAAAATTATGCCTTTTATTTATTTACAGGCAAGGCTGGCATGCGCCTGTGACAGCATCTCTGCATTAGACTATTGCTGTTCTTTGACACTCAGCTGAACTGACCACCAGGAAAAGCAGCTCAAAAGTCCTTCTGTCTTTCTTTCCTTCTATCATCTAAGCTTACCAGCAGCCTGACTACACTTTGCTTTTGAAAGTGGTTTTGATCATGTGGATCTATCCATCAGGAACTACACTGGTACAAATGAGTCTTTGCATTCAAGTCCAGGAACAGCTGGTCAGACAGTTACAAAAAATTCCCAACTTTATTTTATTTTTTGTTTGCATACAAGTTTGAATGCTTGAGGATGAATAGATAGACTTAAGACAGACTTTCACTTTTTGGAGCACACGGTTCATGCTGAAGCTTATTCTTGATGTATTTCCACCATGCTGAGTGACAGGCAAGGAGAACCTCCAAAAATTTTAGCTGCTCTCCAGTGGGGGGCTAGCAAAAGAAAGTGCTGATTTTCAAACTGGTTGTGAAGGGTATCGATCTCTGATGGCAGTAAATTCATCTTTTCTTAGCTCTTTAGAGCAGCTTTCTTTCATGACTGAGCTTTAAAAATGGGCCTATATAGTAGGATATAGTAAACTTTGTATTGCGGGACTCCCTTGTGGGAGATCTAAGTTAAGAAGTAAAATAGGAAGATCAGGTACTATTCCATAAAATACAATTTTTAATGAGATTTTACCTCCTACTGAATGTAGAACTAAGGCTGAATGAAGGATTTTTTTTTTTTTTCGGTGAGTAGCTGAAAACAGAGTCCTTTCACAGGGCCCTGGTTTCAGTGGTGGGGCTTGGTCACACAGTGAGGAGTGCCTATGTACCTGGAGGCCTCTCTAAACCACACAGTTCAAAGCATTCTACAGCTCATGCAGGAGATGTTAAGGTATCAAGCACATCTATTTTCAAAGGAGATGCTGCAGCCTTTTAGTCTCAGGCTCCACATCACTGGCTGCTAAGAAATCAGGGCAGAGATGCTAAATAACTTCATGCCATTTGGTGAGTTGCACACAGTGGAAAGGAAAAAGGCAGTGCCTGTCTGCAGCTGCAGATTACACAGCTTTGAATCACTGGGGCTAATGGGATCCACTGACTAACTGGGTGTTTCCAAGAGACAGCTATTTGCCAAGGAAGTGACGGAAGGGAAGGGAAGGTGTCTATCAGAATGTCTCTCTCTCTGGCATGCGGTGCCACAGATGCTGTGAAATTTGGCCTGAGATAAGACAGAAGTTGCACAGAGCCATTCTCATGTCTGGTTGTCTAGGGCCTGGGTGTTAAAACAAAGGCTGAAAAGGAAATAGTGATCTGGTTTGAAAATGAAATACAATAAGGCATGGCAAGGAAACTCTGGAGGGAGAACTAGTGCTCAGAAGGCTGCTCTCAAGCATCTGAGATCAAATTCATAGGAAAGAGACAAAAATAAGTGGCAGGGTGAGGAATGTCTGGGACCTGTTGTGAATGAGGGAACAGAGGCTGGAGTCAGGTTTTGTGCTGCCCACTGTAATCAGTGGAGGGCAGATCCACTCTCACCGTGTGAGCAGCCCCCTATGGTCACAGCCCCTTTCCAGAGAGTTTCTGTGCTGCAGCAACCTCGGCAAGTTCCCTGGGACTTGCAGCTTTGGAGAATTGCTTTGCTCTCTTGAGCAGAGAGACAGGTTTGCTGCTGGCAGCTCCCAGCTCCTGTGGGCACTGTTGTCTACTTGGGATGGTGCTCCAGGGTGGCTGGCTTGTCAGGGCTGCTGCTGGGAGCAGAAAGCGCTGACGGCCGGCAGCCTCCCATGGGGGAAGAGTTTTCATGCAGAAATGTCACAGCTGGGTCTTTCAGGAGAGACAGATGGCTCCCTGCAGGATTCGAGAGGAAAACATGAAAATATTCCTCCCGTGTATGATAATAAACTTGAAATGGCCAAAGGAAAAAGTACTTAGCACTCACAAAAACGTTTGGCTTACTGAAAAGCCCCAGAGATAACAGCACTTCAGTGGTTTGTATAGAGGCTGTGCACTGGCAAAAGAACTTGCCAGCTTTTATGCACTGCCCCACCAATCTAAATTAATTTGAGATCTTTGGGACTGACTCCAAAGGTGATAAAGTTGGTCAGCTTTCATTTCCTCTTATTCTTTGATCTCTCTCCTGAGACTGCCTTCAATGGAATGTAATGAATTGATTTTATTGTTATTCTTGATGATAAGATGACACAACCCCAGGGGGAATAGAACAGAAATTGTGAGGGTTTTTTGTTGTTGTTGTTGTTCTTTGTTTTTTTCCAAACAAGATTTCAAGCATTTTAATTTATTGGACTGTGTTTTAGAGAGGTCGCATTGTACTCTGCTGATCTCCATGCCTGTGCATTTGGGAGGTGTTTATAGGTGGGTGGTGGGAATCTTTGCCTCTGCAA
This sequence comes from Geospiza fortis, assembly GCF_000277835.1. NCBI lineage: Eukaryota > Metazoa > Chordata > Aves > Passeriformes > Thraupidae > Geospiza > Geospiza fortis. The sequence goes on from NW_005054322.1 coordinate 6,040,663, forward strand.
CTCTGCAGCTGCCTTTGTGATACACCCCTCATCTAGCCTTGAAAGAAAAATCACAGAGTGATTATCAGACCCACGTTTGATGCTTCTGGGATGGGAAAAGTATTTTTTTGTTGAGAAAATAATGATTTGTTCATTACCTGCATTCACCAAATGAAAAAGAATTTTAAACAACCTTTACATGCGTTTTTCCATGCACCTTATAGAAAATTGACATTATTTTTTCATATTTCATATTTTCATATTGTAAGATTATTTAACAAGCTCTACCTGTAGTCACCTTCTAATCTTTGTCCTTCTGGATGGTAGGTTTTGCCTGGGTGAGCTTGGCACTAAAACACAACATTACAATCAATGTTAAAGAGCCTGGCAGCTGTTTGGCAGCTGAGGTAAAGAGACTTTCACTGCACTAGTCTTACTCTTTTGAATTAGGGCTGTCACCTCTACTGGCAATTTAGTAAAGAAGACTTTTACTTTCCCTGCCTGTGAGACAGGACCTCTTTGAGCATATGGAAATGATCCTCCCAGTTTTCTGACTTCCCAAGAGAAATGCCTTAAAGTTGCTTTACACTTCTCTGAAATGTGTCTGTGTTATGCCAGCATATACAATAATACCTTTGGGTAGTTAGCTTTCCAGCATGTATCCTCTAGTGTTTTAGTTATAAATCCAGTGATAAGTAAGACAGTGATCCTGAAGACTTCTGGCAGCTCTGTCTTCTTTTTTTTCCCTCCTCTATTTAGTGTGGTGGTAGTCTGATGTTTTATAAATGCTGAGACTGGTGAAAAAAAAAGCCAAAGAAACTACCAAAAAGCCCCGTATTCCAAACCAAATCAGTACTTTTTTTCGTCTATCTGGTGCCTGGTTACACACTTCTGTTACCTGACCTGTTATAAGCTCCAGTATTTGCAGTAAAGGTTACTCCAAGATTGTCTACACAAAGAACAATAAATGAGGGGATTAGTCAATCCATAAATAATTGCTTAAATGACTTAACTATTTAATAAGTATAGAATTATTTAAATGGTTAGGGATTATGTAGCCTGCTCCTCCCACCGCATTCCTCTGCAGCAGGATTCATGTGGGTTTCTTACTCCCATCTATCTGCTCAAGCTAATTCTTCATCTCGTAATGGCTTGTAACCCTAACCAGCAGCAAACTTTACAGCCTTTCTTGCTTTCTCTGCCTTTACTTCTCTGTGAATGCTTTTGGTAGATCTCTGGGTGCCTGTGTGTAAAGAACTCTTCATCTGTCCTACAAGGAACGCAAGCAGCATCGCCCTTGGGAAGGCCCAAATAGAGCCACGGGGGGAGGGAGCTGGTGTGAAGCACCTCATTTGTTATTAAATGCATACCTAGGTGGGGCCTTCCTGTGTTATGAATCTCCCAGTACTGCAGGTAACCAACATTTCACAAGCTGACTCTGGCCCATCCTGAAACTAATTTCATTTTTTATCCTCTTTTCTCTTGAAAGGGTGTTTCAGAGTCTCTGGGTTTTGTTCTAATCAACAGTCTGATTATATCCAAGCCTCATTTACATCCAAACGGAATTTACATTTTTGTCCCTACACTGTCCCAATAGACTTAATAATTCTCAATAACTCTTTTCCTGGTGCTTTCAGTGCTTTGTACACAGAAGAACTTTTCCTTTAAATTTAACTCATACAATGGACCCTTTATGTCACTCATTGTCTTCGTTTGATTTTGGACTTCACTTCCGTCTTCAAGGTGAGGCTAATGTTTCTTGGACATGGATGACTGGATTAGACATACAAACACTAGATTTATACCCATCAGAAAGCAAAATAAAAATCCCCATCCGCATCAAATATAGGAACTATTAGGAGCAGAAGGAGGGCACATCTTCATGACATAATGTGTGACTTAACCAACCTTGAAAGCTGTCCTTGAAAGCTCTCCTTAGCTTAGAAAGGGTCTATTTAATATGAAAGCAGGGCAGCAGGAACGACCAGGGGTACAAACTGACTGAATACATGGGACTTGTTTGGTCTGAAACAGAGGTCTCTGGGAACTTGTGACAGAAGATTACAAAATTTGGGAAAAGGTTGGTGGGGATTGGCTAGTCTGTGTGACATCCTGAAGAAGAATTAGGGGAAACATTATGAAATTACTTGAAAGTGGGCTCAAAACATTAAAAAAGGGAGTGATTGTTCATATGATAAGTAAACGTAAGGAAGTCCTTGCAGAAGGACAAAGTAGATTAATGAAATTTACACTTGCTCATGAGTAGATTGAAAGTAATTTAGAAGAAAAATCCATTGTGGGTTGCTTAACAGTCAAACGACAATTAACGAAGGAAATCCCCTTAGCTGAAAATGTTTCAAGGCTGTGAGAGTATCAGAAGGAAGTCTTAGATGTGCTTGTCCTATTCTTATTCTTCCTGTTCTTACTCTGGCCACAGCTGAAGAAAGGGTAATGGGCTAGGAGAAGATTTGGCCTGAATCAGTACAGCCATTTTTATGTTATTACCATTCCTTGTTGCACCATTGCTTTGTGTCCTGACAACCACTGCCTGTCTGGAAATACCTTGGCTGACATATCCTAGGATCACATTTGCCTTTTCTCATAGTTGCATCACCTGGTAGCTTAAGTCATCCTATAATTAACTAAAGCTCTCTGCTTCTTCTCCTCAGTCATCTCCAGTTAATGAGCTCTCAGCTTAGGGTGGCAGTTCTCACTGTTACTCCATAGATATATGATCTTGTGTTGAGTAGCTTTGAATTTCATCCCATTTTGGTGTCTCCTGTCACCTTCTTCTCCAGTTCTTGGCTTTGTAAGCCTCTCCTAGAAAAATGGGGCCTGTCTCCTTTATGCTATGAGCAAATACCAGCAGCACACTTGCTTTGCATATCAAGGTCACTTGCAAAAACATTGAAGAAGACAGACCCAGGGCTGCTCCCTGAGTATTTCTATTAGTAGCTACTCCACAGATTGATAGTTCCCCTTTCATCAAAACTCACTGCAGTCTCTTTTTCACCTACTTCCTTCCTGCTTGAAGTTCTGCTATTTGGACCCTGATTTTTCCAAGCCTTTGCACATGGAGGACCCTTGGGGCAGGGTCTGGGTCTTTAAAGGCAGGCAGCACAGGTTTAACTTTGCTCTACTGAAATCATCTGCTCTCTCCCCATGCCTTTGGCTTCAGTGATGGTGGTGGTGGGCCAGCATAACATCACAAAAAATGCCACTCACATCTTTCTTTGAAAGAGCAGATCTACTTTTACAGCCAAATATGTTTTCTTTCATGGAAAACATGGAAAACTGCACTAGGTTAGGATTTTGGTGTTTGTGTCTCTCCCATTTAGAAAAATGACACAGTGACACTCATCACCTTTGATTAAAATTTAATTTGCCTCTGAACTATGTTTACCTATGCAACATTAACTGATGGGCTGTGGTTAAAACCAGAAGGTTTTGCTCTCTCATTGCTATGGTTCCATATAATGTGAAGTAAGGTACAGGGATGCTGCTATATTCCTGCAAGTTAAGAGGTAATTATAAGTAGAATATCTGACCCTCAAAAACAGGGTGACCAGCTTCTGGTTATTTTACAGATGAAGATGAGGACAACACTTGTGAAGATGTCGTTCCCCAGCAACTGAAGTTTGTTTAGGATCAGAGTTGCAGAAGTATCTGGCACCTGAAGGTGCACTTGAATACTGGAGATGATGCTTCCAAGGACCAGATTTCACTGAGCAGGGAGCCCCTCTGGTGCTTTGATACCCATTTCCTTCCTTACAACCTTTTGGGTATTTCTTTGTGTGGTGAGAGACATTTGAAGTTGCCTAAGCGGTCTGCCTGTAGGTCCTGTGCAGTTATTTTTGTGCATATGGAATAGTGCTATGTGGGCACTGGTACTGTATGGGTTTGCATCAGAGGAACATTGCACTGTAGATACTTCCAGATGTACAGATCTACACTGTAGATGCTAAGCCAGGTTTTTCTGGAAGCTCATATCCATGCTCCTCTCCTGCAGGGTTGCTCCTAGCTAAATTGCAATCTGTCTTTAAGACTTGATTTCTTAATTACCAAGACTGGGCTGAGAAGTAGTTTTAATATAAAGAAGTCTGTCAGCATCTCTGCCTCAGAAGAGTGTTGCCTGTTTCTTGAAAATCAGTGTTCTAAAAGAAGCTGGCAGACCTGGAATCTGCTATCCAGGCGCTCGCTCCCCAAATCTTTATTTACAGGAAATGAATGCCTTTCTATGAAGTTATCAAGAAAAATAATGTGAGGCAGGACAAGTGCTGTAGTCAGAGAGGAAATAGAATTCTTTAAAATTTCATCATGTGTCAGGTGCTTTTTTGGCAGGAGTGTGTAACGTAATTGTAGCTTTAAAAAGTGAGCTCAGTGGATGCGTGATTAAGGAGGTGAATGTTCCAGAAACTCTGTTTGCATGCACGAGCAGAGCTGCCTGATGGCGTCCCGCTCTGCCAGACCCTCACTGTCTTGCTGGCACTGCTCTCTCTATGGACTCAACAGTGTGGCTCCAGGGGAAACTAAATTACTTGGAACTTATCAAGAGGTTGCTCGGTTACTTAATCATTATAATGGCTCACTGGTAATTTCCTCCAGCCCATGGTGTGTGTGTGTGTGTGTGTGTGTGTGTGTGTGTGTGTGTGTTTTACAGACTCAAACAATGATAAGCACATTGATTATAATTGGATAGACTTCCCATTGGCATAAAAGGACTGAACACCACAGGTCTTAGGATGTGCACCTCCTAGTAGCGGTACAGGATCTACAGCTGAAACCACCTGCTTGCAGAGAAATGGAATTTTTCTAGTGTACATACTCAGTAATCACTTGCCTGTGGCTGTTCACTGAATGAATATAAACCCATCCCTTTGAGAGCACTTGCATTTAATTTTGCATTTAATTTGCAGAATAGAAGCTGTTTAGTTGCATTATCTGTCACTGCTGGTGTGCATGACAGGGGCTGTAATTTTACTGTCCCCAGTTTGAAAACAACTGTTTGGGGCAGTCTGTGCTAGTGACACTGATTTCTAAGAAACTTTGAAAAGAAGCATTTCCTCCTCTCATGTCATCTGGTCAAGGCTGATTTACAATTATGCTTTCAGTGAGTGAACAAGAGGGAATTATATTTTCTTCCTCTACTCTAAGCAATGTCTTTTCCTCATTGCTAAGGAAATTCCATCATGGTGGCAATGTCTCTTTGAAGTGTTACAATCCCTCAGCTAATACTTAGCACTTATCTCATGCTTTTGTGTTTGTAGATTTCCAAAGAGGCAAAATATTTTCACCTCTGTAAATGAGGCTGGCAAAGACCTAGCTTGGAGTGAAGTGATTTGTGCTGGAAAGAAAACACG
>NW_005054322.1:6046032-6148056 GCF_000277835.1 Geospiza fortis
ATTGCAGCTCAACTCCAGAGTGGATTAAAGTGGCTGAAGCTCAGCACCTCAGAGGGTAGCAACATCTAATGGAAACAAGATTTGCAAGTAGGCATAAAACTAAATCTTACATGTAAGGTAATACATAAGGCTTACACATCAAGACAATTAGGAAATAAATTGAGAACTTGAGGAACAGATGTAGTCTCTCAACATGCTTGAGCTATAATCACAGAAACAATGCCCACACATAAACTGCCCCAGTTAAGGTATTAAACTGTTCTCAAGAGCTGCCCCAGCTCCTCGCCTCGCCTCGCCTCGCCTCACCTCGCCTCACCTCCCCACTCCCCAGTATTTGCAAACTTTCCCACTTGGCATAGCAATGGAAATGGTCACTTTGCTCCTTATTCCCTGGCTGAGGAATCTCCAGAGCTTGGGTGAGTAGGTCGTTGCCAGGGAATGATTCCTGGAGGGAATGAGGCTGCGTGCATCATAACAGGCAAGTACAACACAGCTAGGGACACCTTCTTGCTCTGAACTATTGCATTTGATATCATCACCAGTCTGCAAATCACTGTGGGTTCTGCTCCTTTATGTCAATTTAATCTAACTGTCTAAACCAGAGGAAAACTATGCTTAGAAGTCGATAAAAGGATTTAATCCTCTCCACTGATAGTGTTGTAAAAAAGCCAAATTCTCATCTGTCCTTGGGTGAAATATGGTGCCCATTGATGTGCTCCACTATGGAACAACCTCCTTATCCTTTGAGCTAGTTAGAAGAACATGCTATATTTGCTTTTCTTTTGAAAAAGGCAGGATGAGAGAAAGAAAGCACCTCATGGCCATTCCCAATGCTGGCAAAGCGTCTTGCTAGTTTAGATTTTGCACAATAAAACAGGCATTATTGAGCTCTACAGCTCTGGCCTTGGAGGTGGGACCCTGGCCCACTGTGCCTTGATCCCATTAAAGCTCCATTTCAATAAATTCTTGCAGTAATAACACAAATTAGGCACACCATCTTTTCTGAAAAGTATAGGCTTAGCTGGGGAAAAAAAAGATTAGCAACTGAAAATCACGAATGAGCTTTGTAATGAATAATTTGAAACTGTTTAAGGAAGTTGGAAGAATTATTGTTCCAGATTAGGTGTATGGCAAGTAGTTATCAGCACTAGGATTGTTAATGCCTATTGGACCTATGCAGCAAGAGACCTGTGTAAGCAGAAGAGAACATGCCCTTCACATTTCCTAGTTACACAGAGGCAGTATTTTGTGGAAGAGTTCATCTTATTGAAGATTGTATTTGGTGGATATTCCAGATCACTTATCAGAGCTCATTTGGCAGAAAATCTGCAGTTTCAGGTACTGAAGGCGAATAGCTCCTGGCTGATGCTATTAATATTGATTCTTCTGGTGTGTTCCCTTGAAGAGAAAGCCTTGAATTCTGGGAACAGATGGTGCAAGCCCTTCACCAGTTCAGATGGGTCCTAGGCCTGACTCTAGGTCAGGTGAACCAGCCCTTTTCTGTTTCTTTGTTTCTTAAATGTAAAATGGGACAAATAGATTTCTGTGCAGGAGAGAATCAGTGCTGTGCTCATACCAGTAGGAAATGCCTGTTTTCTTCTCAGTTAAATCCACCCAGCTGAGGCCCTTCTTGGGGCATTCTCACAGAGCTCCTGTGGCACGCAGATGGCTGAGGTGCAAAATCTCCCAACCCTGGGGTCTCTGCTTTCTGGTCAGTCATGAAAGGCACTGCAGACACATCTTCAGGTGCTGGAAACAAGCCTGTCCATTTTTCTATCACTGCAAAGAGTGGGGTGTTGTGTGCATGCAGCTGCAGTTGCCTTCTGCCTGCTCAAAATCATATGGTCCTTCTTTTTTCTACTATCACATGTGTCCTCTAGACATTTGTACTTCCATATAAAGACAGTTCAGTTTCTTTCATTAACACAGACCTTGAAAGCCAAAGCAGTAACTAGGAGTTATAAAATAAAAATAAAGTGCAGCTCCCAAAGTCATTGGGAGCTGCACTTTATTTTTCACCTCAGATGACACCTGCAGACCCTGCCCTTCCTGGGTAAGAGGCAGGAAGTCTTCAGAACCCAGCACACCAGCCACATACTCATCTGCTTTGCACACTATTAGTATGTGACTTTCTCAAAAACATTTTTTATGGCAGTTTAGTGCGAAGACACGGGGAGGGTCCGGCTGTAGGCTGCAAGCAGCAGCCCTGAGATGAGTTGGCCCAGAGTATTGAGGTTTGGGATGGTGTTCTTAGCAGTCTTGTAACCTCACCTCTGGGTTACGAAAGGTTTTGCACAGTAACTTGCCATAGGTGCTGGCATCAGATGTGCTGATATTCACACAGATAGTTTACCACATGTAAAAGCAGGTCCTTCACCAGATGTACTTCTTTTGTAACCAGCTCATCTCTACTGCTTTTCCCAAGCATGGGTTTGGCCTCTCAAAGCAGTTTTGTTTCAGTACCATGCTGTTCTCTGATTAGACCTGTAATTTAGCAGCATCAAACAGCTGATGCCTTAATGGGGCCGTTTTCTAATTTTTATTATTGCTGCATCTTCATTTGTTCCTGACAGCAGCAAAGGTGCTTCCCTTGTGTGTTTCCCCTGAGAGAAGTGGCTTTTTTGTAGTCCCAAGAGATACAGACCCTCAACAACTCATGGCAACACATCTTTTATGTGTCCTGTATGATGCTTCTCACAATGTTCTGTGAAGGAATTTCCCTTTCTGCTCTGACTAGGATAGCAAAATTGTCTACAGCAGGCCATTGCCATTGCCTAAAATGTTGAAGTGGCTGTTGGCAATTTGATGGGCAGGAACTGCAGACCAGGGTCTGCACTAGGTTTCCTCTCTTGTTATTTCACAGCGATACAAAACAGGGGATACAAAACAGGAATAAAATCTCAGTGCTATCAAAGCTGCAAGAGCACAGACCACTCTGAAGGAAACTTTTTGGGTAGTACAATTTCTCTCAGGAGGCTCTTGTGTCAGATGCAGGTGCCAGACCAGTCTGCAGTGCAGAGGTTGCTCCCACAGTCCCTCCCAGCCCCACAGTTTGTGGTTTTTCAGGTTTGCTGGCAGCAAGGGAGGAAATGCTCTTGCTGCTCTGCCTGCTGCTTCCCCAGAGCTTGCAGACCTGGTCCTCAGACATAAAAAATTGTGTGTGCTCCAGACAGCATGTGAGGATCTGGGTCCTCTAAAACTGGCCAAGGGATCACCCCAGGGCCTTGGCAGCTGCTTCTGCTGCACAAGGCCTGTGTTTCAGCTCCTGGTAGTGCTCTCTTAGCAGCACTGGTGTTTGTCAGAGACATGCCAAGGGGAGTTCATGGCCACTGGAGGAGAGCTTGTCTTTCCAGTAGCTTCCCTCTGTGAGATGAAACTGGTGTTGTCAAGCAGGGAAGGGTGGAAAGTGTGGCACAGTCCCTTTTGGGAGCCAGCAGCATTTGCTCCTGGGCTCCTAGGATGCAATGTCAGGAAGGGCAGGAGGAGGACTGGACAGAACTCAAGTTCTATTATGTTGACTGTCCCAGTCATATTGAGGAAATCTGGCCCTTTTGTGACAAGTGGTGACTTTAATTTGCCCTGGCAGAAGATTTTGGTCATTATTTTTATCTAACAGTGTGAGAGCACTGTGGGGTCTGGGACAAAATGAGTCTTCAAGCTGGCCTGTCTCATGGCAGCAGTAAGAGACAGTGTCACAAATCAGAGGCAATAAAGGAGGGTTTCCACAAAAGTGCTGATGTTAAGGGTGGGCTGAGACCTTTCTGAGCTGGAAAGGAACACCTGCAGCTGATGGGATGGAGGAAATGGAGGAGGTAGGTCATTTGACTAACACGGTGTCTTGTACTGAGCAGGTTGCTCCCACAGGGGTACTATTTGCCACGATCACTAGGCTTTACCATAATCTTCCTGTAGGAATGAATGAGTATGTTTATGCTAAGATGCTTAGCATATTCTAGCAGCTCTTTATAAAGATCATTATCTATAATTAGGTAAGTGTGTTTAACTGTTATTGCTCTTGTGCTAAAAATTGCTGCAAATGGAGTTGAGGAGGGAGAGGATTCTAATTTAGACATCAGATAATTGGACCTAATTTGCTTATAAGAACTACTAGTTGTGGCTGCTTGAAACAGTAAGTCCTAAGCTCAGAAATAAAATGCTTTTTTAAAAGCATTTAGTGCCACTGTTCATATTTGTGTCAATATTTCCACTAGAGATGTGGTTTTGTTACTGAAACTTAGCATATGAAAATATCAGTCAGTGCACTGCTGAATGTGATAGTCCTGATTTTGCCTTTTCTCACAGACATCTGAAATGAGAAACAGACTGCCCTTTCCTAAACTTTAGTCAGTTCTGCTGAACTATGCTGCAGTTCATCAGGCCTGTTCACACCATCAGATTCCCAGGCAGGGTTTAGAGGTACATGTGCTGTTCCTGTGGTCACAAGTGTGGTAGTGATGGATTCAGATGTAACTAATAAAGGTATCTGTGAAGCTAACACTGTTCCCTAAAGGCTGAGCTTTACCTCTTTGCACAAGCCTGACCTTAGGTCTAGATCTCACCATCAGTTTTGTGGAAGTCTGTGCTGTGTTTCCATGCTTTTGGAAAGGAATTTCTAAGTGAATGTAACCATCTCCACTCTCATCTGCTGCTCTGCACTGGTACCCAGTTGCCCTTACATTTCCTGAGCCTGCTCTGGGACCAGCCCTGTTCCTGGGTGGGGTGGCTGCCCTAAGTGCAGAGTGTTTGTGTTACAGTGTGTGTGATGGAGAGTGCTCAGGTCTGTGTGGACTGTGAGCTTCAATGCAGCCCAGATTTACTGTAGACTCCAGAGATTCAACATTGCCCTTACTCTCCCTCTATCCCAGCTTTGTAGCCTGTTCAGTACCTTCTGCAGGATCCTGATATATTTTCACTTCCAGAAAAAATGGACCCAGCTCCCACGATTTTGAAGCAATTATTTTTAAATACCTGTATTGCATTCTCACTTTTGTCACTGAAAATTTAAGGGTTTTATGCTTCCTGTTTTACTCTGGCAAGTCTGGAGATGGAAAGTGACTGCTTGTCTTAGTTGATATGCGAAATAAGTAAGAAATTAGCTATGCTGCTTATACAGAGCTGTTAGTGTGCAATATTTGGGACTCAGTGTTATCATCTGAGTATAAGGATTGAATAGTTGTACAGTTTCTTGGGTGCCTTTGTTGGAGCCTAGGTGCTGGAGCACGTGGGCAGGAGAGGCTGATAGCTTCATGGACAAGCCAGCAGTAGATGCCAGTGGTCCCCAGAGATAGGGAACCTGCTGCAGACTGAATCCTCTGCAGAAAGAAGGGAATCCTGACAGTCAAAAGCTTCCTCCATAATTTTAAAATTCTTCTCCTGGTAGCAAGGTGAATCTGTGGAGAGTTTTGGTGTGAGGCTTTGTTAATCTCAGTTTTTGAATGCTGCAGAAATGAGTTATGAGGAGGATCTGATCCTCAGTCCCTTGTACCTCAGATGGAAATCCTCATGAGCAGATAATGAAGTCAATTACCAGTTGACATGGATAAGGGAAGAAGAAGTGAAATAGCTCTAGCCAGAAGCATGCTTCAGAATATATGAAAACTTAAGAGAAGATGAATCAGGTAGAACAATCTCCAGATTCTTTCTTAGACCCTAGGTAAGTAACCACAGAGATTTATGTGCAAATATAGTTTCTAAAATACTGTATTCTGAGAAAATTATACAACAGTCTGATGAGAATATATTCTGCATGCATGCTTTTGCTGCCTTTTCCCCCACTCAATCTCCCAATAAATTTTAAATGCTTTATCTAATTTCATTCAAATTAAGAAAATGGAAAGAAATCTCAAAGATGCCAGATTCCTCCAATGGTCCTTTACATTGTAGAGCCTGGAGATGATGTGTGGCTCCTAGAGCCATTTGTTTGCTTCACAAGGACAGACTGATAGGCTTAGTACAAGTCATGAGAGAGCAATTGGGCAGCTGGAGTGTGGGAATGCTGAGTGGCCAGGAGACACATGCTGCTAATCCATTCAGCCTTTTAGGCTATGTCTGTCCTGCTATTACTGTGTTGATGTTTTATCTTGTTGAATTCTACAAAAGATGTGAAGAAAGAGAAATGCAGTGTGGATGCAACAGGACCAAGATGCAGAGTAAGCACAGAAGCAGAGCTATTAGATAATGAAAACAACCCTTACATGCTTTAAGCACCATCTCCTTCCTTTGTGTCTTTGCTTGCTTTAGTGAATCCCAGCCTGGCTGGTTTCCAGGATCCCTTTCTTTAGATAATCCATGCTCCCTGGGAATTGCATGAACCTGGGGATGGGGATTCCACCGTGGAGTGGGGTGCTGTGGGGTCAGATATTACAAAACTAAGAGCTGAGTATTTTTGAGGACTTTGAGTATCTTTGAGGACATTCACCAAGTGAATCGTTGAACGAAGGATGTAAACACAAACATTTAACCTAGAAAAGATGCTGCACACTCTCTTTCTTTTTTGCAGCAATGATTTTGTTATGAGACTTAACACCCTGGTTAAGTGTGGCTGTGGCAGGCATTGCTTTGTCAGCCAGCCTGAGTTATTGCAACCTAACAGAGAAATGACTGAAGAACAAGATGACAGTCTACTCTAGAACCACTGTGTGTTGCCATCATCTGTGGAGAAGAGAGATACAACTGAGTATCCTTCTGCAATAGTCATTGTTGGCTTATTGACTTGATTATTCTCCTTGGATATGTATTCACTCAACAGATCACAGCAACCCCAAAGAGATTAATTACATGTATTTTTAAATTCCCTAAGTGCACATTTGCATAACTAGCATTTTTAAATATTCATAAATACATATTTGCTTGATAGATTGTAGCAGCATCATTTGCAGCTTCAAAAGGGACCTTCACTTAATCAAACCAGAAATGTTAATCATTTCTCCAGGCTCAGACATATGATCAGCATATTGTAGCACAATAAATATATTGAGTATCAGCTGGGGCACAGTGACTGAGTGCATGCTCCTACCCTTTGGCGCATGGGAGGAAATCTGAACAGCTTAGCCCCCTATTACTGTGGTTTAGGCAGGCCCTCTTTGCATTTGCTGCAGACAGAAAACAGACCCATACATAGCTGCCATGGATCAGCTCGTTTGGTTTAAATGAATCCTACATGCTTGCGGGCTCCTGTTTCCCAGTGACAGGAGCCTCGCAGGCAGGCCATTGTGGATATTCCCAGAAAGGCTGTGTGCTCACATGGCACTCCATGCCCTTGGCCCCACAGGATATGTCCATAGTGTTGAAGAGAAAAGGCCAGGAAAGATTTGTGGGCACTGGAGCCATGATTGACTCTTCAGCTTGACTTATTCCCAGGCTCTCTTTTGAAATATCTCAGTGAGCTGAGTCCAAGACACAGTCCCAGTGAGTCCTGGGAGCAGCTCCTGTTGTCTCCCAGGTGTGCATGCCTTGGCCCTGCCCAGTCACTCTGTGCTCTCAGAGGGCTGTGTGTCCTCAGCTGTGCTCACACACCTCTTGTCACACCAGGAGTATGCAACAGGGGCCCTCTCATAGTGCCACAGCACTATACCTTGGGCTAGAGCCACATCCTCTTTACTTCAGCAATTTTCATTTAAGAAATATATGAAAATTAATAATAATCACTGGAGCAGGCTCCCCAGGGAAGTCATCATGGCACCAAGCCTGTCAAGAGTTCAAGGACCATCCAGAAAATGCTTTTAGTCATATGGTTTAGCTTTAGGTAGTCCTAGGATGATCAAGGAGTTCAATTCTAATGAGTCCTTTCCAAGCTGAAGTACTCTATGATTGTATGAGTCTGGTACTGTTGTAGGGAACCACAGTGGAAGAGATCCAGGGCCATGTGCTGTATAACAGAGCCCCTCTGCCATCCAGGGATAATCCCAAAGCACTGTGAATGTGGGCTGGTCAGCACATCCCACACCTGCAGTGTGCAGGCAGAGCTGCTGCTGCCAATAGCAGCTTGTGTGTCAAACACTGAACTGCAGCTCCTCATTCCCCACTCAGTCGGGCTGGATGCTTATCCAGCATCCTGATCACCTTCAACTCAAGAGAAAGAGGAGTGTAATTATTATTCATGCAAGCAGATAGTGACCAGGTGTTACAACAAGAGAGGCTTCCCCCTCTCTGCCTTTTCTTTTTCATTCTTTGCAGTATCAAAGCAGGAAACCTCAAAGCAGGGTGACAAGGATGTCAACTTCTGGGTCTGCCTGTGAGGTGGCGAGTCAGATGTGAAGGGTAGTCCCTCAGCAAGTAACTGAAAAAGAGAGGACAGCTGTTCCCACCAGCTGAGTTTTGAGCTCAAGTTCAAGAAGAGAAGAGCATGAATTCATAACAAACCAGAAATGTCAAAGTTGGCATTTCACATATTGCAGCTCATAGCTGCAATGGTGCAGGAGGTGCAGGGAGGTGCAGGAAGTGGGACTATGAGAAAAGATTTAGAAATGCCTCTCGTGATGTGGGTCTGGTGGGAGCAGGGTGCAGGGGAAAGGCAGAGGGACAGTGGGTTTGGGGGAGGGAAGAAGTAACCCAGAAAGAGGGGAGGAGGGTGATATGGCTCCCATGCATCAATATCCCTGAGCTCACAGAGGTCTCTGGTGTCTGAGCTGTTGGTCCCATATCCACAGGTGCACTTTGGGGTCAGTAGTGACTGGGTGCTCCCAAATCTGCTGTGCTGCCCTGTCTGTGGGCTACAGAACATCCTGAGTAGCAGCCAGGATACCATGGCTGCTTGTGGACTGTTTGTTTGCCTAGGAGGAGAAAGGCCATGAAAGGGGAACCAGTGACCTGAGCTTTTGTGTGATCCCTCCTCATTGGACCACATCCCTGTAGTCCTGTTCTGCTGAGTCAGCGTGGGACCCGTGCATTTTGGTTTTCTGCTGGGTGATATTGCATAAACTAGGACATCTACACCCAGTCAGCCCCTCCCTGGCCTGGTGAGTGGGAAGCAAGGCTTTGAAAGCAAAGCCTGCTTGGCAGATTGCCCCAAAGCTGACCTTATGTCCCAATGCTCGTATTTTGAAACATTTTCATAACATCGCATCTTAGCAGAAGCGATTTCCTGACCTTAATCCTTCAGGGCAAACTCAGTCTGAGTGGTTTGGGGCTCAGTAGTTGATGGTTGACTGTCTTATTGAGAATTATTGTGGTTTGGTTCATTGTGAATAAGAGCCAAAGTGCAATTACAAGTATATAATTTTATTTAAAAATGGATACGCCTTTGTGACGGGATACCAGCCTCCACCCATTAGACCATCCCCTGCAGTCAGTCATTTATTTTGGAAACACACAAATTCCAGCCAATCACAACAACAGTTTGATCACTGAGGAATAAAAATTTTTATATTACCTGAAAGCCAATCTTAACTTGAATATCATTTTGCGAGGAACCTACTGTTCTTTCAAACTTCTCAGCAGGGAATGATGGAAGATCCTGACACATCAAAGGTTTGGGGTTTTTTTTGTATTTAATTGCTGATAGATCCTTTTCAGAAGGCTAAAGCCACCTCTATTTGTAATTGCAATGGTAAAGATAAACTACCCCTGCAGTTTTGGTTGAGCCAAGATTGCGAAGGCAATAAATGTTTAATATGAATCCCTGATTCAGGGGTACCAGAACAAGCCCCTTACATCAAACAGCAAAGCAGTCTCACATGGAACAAGCTTATCTGACCTGTCTTCTTTGAGAAGAAAAGGGAGAACGGAATAATGAAGTGGATTTTTGCTTTGTACAGATTTGGTATCTGCAGGAGAGGAATCTGGAGGCTAAGAGTTATCAGACCCATGAATTAATCTTTGAGTTCTCACTTGTCTGGCTTCCGTTTGGATGTACCTTTTATAATTTGGATATATTTTAACCCATAAGGGACCACAGAGCTCTGACCTACCCTCAAAGTCTCAGACCTGCAGCTGGGCTGGTTTTCACCAAGAATTTAGGAAAATAAGTTAATTGTTCAACATACCCTTTTGGGAAATTATGACTTTCTTTGGCTACTTTGAACCCTCCAAAACTCCTGCCTGATCAGGTTTGTTTTTATCATTAGCAACTAATCATGGCACAACATGAAAGTGTACATACTTATTCTTTCTAAATTGAGTTATTAACTAGCCCATATTAGGAAAATGCATGTCTCTGCATGACCTCATGGTGGGAAAAGAGAGACAGACAATTTGTGTAATTTCTTTTTCTTCTTTTGCCAGGCAGTACAAGGGCAATTTTTGCTGTTCCATGGAAAACAGACCAATTGATAGCTATATATTAGCCATATTATATTTAGCTAGATTTTTCAATCAATAAAACTATGTCTGTCAAAGCATAATTTCTAGTTTTGTTCATCACTGAGAAACTGAATCTCATGAAACTGTACATATTAGTAATACAACACTCAGCTTAATTACTAGTCATGCCCCTACTAAGATTAAAGAATTATAATTTTTTTTTCTTCTTATAGACTTTATTGTTTGGGCAAATATATCCGTGGAGAGGTGAGGATACTCTGCTTTCCCTGTATACACATCTTGTTTCTACTCCTTTTAATGCTTCGGAGAGGTGGATGTTGTGGGATAATGGCTGGAGGTGACAGGGAAGGTGCTCCCAGACCTAGGAGCCTGAGCAGGGAAAGCCTTTTGGCTCAGTCAGGTGCTTGCTCCCCAGCCAGGCAGGGGCAGCTCCTCCAGAGCTGCAGGGTGGAGTGGATCTCTTGCTTCCTCCCAGTCTACACTGCCCCAGGGCAGGAGGGCGGCTGTCCTTCTGGCAGCCCCTCCCTGAGGTAAACACCAGAGCCTGCAGCCGAAAATATCAGCCTCAGGCTGGGGACAGTGAAAAAGAGGTAGCCTAACATGCAACTGAAAAGCCACAGGCTGAACCATAATCGACCCTGCTTGTTGTTGGTAGTCTGGAAAGGCTGAGTTTAAAGGATTAGGGGGTGCTGCCACAGCCTTTCCAGCACGCAAGCCTTCAGTGCTGCAAAATGACAGGGAATCTGGGGTGCAGAAAACCCTAAGCCTTTTAAAATGATCATGTCTGCAATGTGTGAACATTAACAATATACTGACTAAGTTCCTACTGCCAGAAAATGAGAGGTTTGATTTAAAACCTGGGATGGATTATTTTGGGACAGTCTTGATTTCAGCTTTTTAGGTCCTTGGTTCTTGGTGAGGAATCCACAGGGAAAGACACATGCAGACATGCCTGTGTGCACAAACACAAAGAGAGCCAGAAGGCAGACATTCAGCTTGGTGTATTCAGTTTTGCTCTAGGACCTACCTTGCTGACATATTCTAATCACAGCTACAGAAATGAACTGATCACTTGGCCTGCCAAGATCGGAACTATATGACCAGAATCAGAGAGAGTTCCTCTGGATACTCCATGCCTTTGTGATTACAGCTGTCCTGTAGGGGAAGTGGTCTGAAACGCCCTCAGACCAGAGAAGTGCTTGCCATGGGATTCTGGTGGTCACAGGGAGTACTCTGGCTTCTTGCACTGCCTTTTTTCAACTGAATCTAGAGGAGACAGAATTCCTGTGTTGTCCATGTCATGGAGAATCTAAAAGGGATGAAAACCCCTTCCCGAGCTCTGGGGTCAAGCTCTAAACTTTCTCAGAGGTTATTTCTTAGAAAAACTTACAGGCCTCCCTGCTCTTTCATAGGTTCACAAGCCCCTGAGATGCCCATACACATTGCACAAGGCATGAAGTTGCCAAGGTAAGATGCCCTGTTAGCATTCCACCAAACTGTAAACTCTGATTGCATTCTTATCTATATTTGCCTGTTAAAGGAAATATCTAATATGGGAATCTGGATGCTCCAAATTTCTGCAATGGTGGAACAATGAGCTCTCTGAGAGCAACATAGGGCCTGAGTGGCCTGAAAATGTTTGTCTCCTTCCACTGACTAATGAGGTGACCAAGGGTGAAGAGGCTCTTCAATCACATGCCTGAGTCAGAGGGGGTGAATTCATGCACAAGTCCCCTGGAAGTCCAGAATGGGATCACTGAAAACCACTCCAGTGTTCATCTGTTCTCACATCTGTAGTGTTTCATGTGCCATCTGTTTCATTCTAGGGGTTCTAGGATTTTCTTTTACATCATAGCCTCTGCACGTGTTTGAGCCTCCACACAAGCACAGAGCTTGCAGATATTCTTGCCAGATAATGGAAGTAAAAAAAGGAAGAGGCTTAGCCATCATTTGGATGGGGACCAAGTGAATGATAGGAACTGAATAGAATAAAATTTTAATGGAGGGTTTGTGATTGCGACTTGGAGTTTCAGCTTGGCTTTTTTTTTGTATTTCTTTTTCTTTTTTAACTCTCATTATCTGGTTACCATGGAAAGCTTTTTCAATAGAGCAGGAGAACAGCTTCAATATTTTTTCTTAAAAAATTTAGTGAAGAAATAAGATTCATTTCTGTTTCTTTCTTTTTAAAGTAAAGAATCTCAGGCACGGAAAATTGAACTAGACAAAGTGGATTGGTTTCTCCTGGCCTCCATTTTCCTTCTTGAAATGTGGAGAGTAAATAAGAGCTGCTAGCCATAACACCATTGAAAATGCCCTTTCTCTTGTGTCATTAAACAACTACTCTCTCTCTCTTTTTTTTTTTTTTTGCTTTAAAACAGCCATGTATGAAGTAAGCACACATTCATGAGGCGGCATGTCACTAAAGTGGTTTGATTATGTTGCAGGGAGTGCCAGTTTAAATTGCAAACTCAGTAGGCCTTCTTGGAAGCTTCTTCTTTTTGCTCATTGGCAAAACTACTTGGAATATATATTTGGCCTAATCCAGCCTAATCTGATCTTTCACAATGCCATCTGGATCTCATCACAGGCTGGATGCTTTCAGTATTTGATCCAAGCAATTTTTTTTCCCCCTTAATGTCTATTCTTTAAGAATTAAATATTTTGGAGAAGTGTAGTTCCCAGTTCATTCTTATTCATTGTGTGGAAGGTATCCAGGAGCAGCCACTGAGATATTTATTGCCGCTAAGGAGCCAATGGCTAATTGAATCTGAATCGGTTGCTATCAGTTATTGTCTTGGGAGTGGCTTAAAAACATTACTGTATCTTTCAAGGATGGCATATTCCTTACCAAATGTTAAGCCTGAGTAAGCACCTGGTGGATTTGGATGACAGCACAGCGTTATCTCAAAGCATTTCTCAGTGACTGATATGTCTTCCAGTAGATGATCCTGCTTTCTGGGAAGAAAAACTTTCTAATGATAAGGGTAGTTATGCTCTGGCACAGGTTGCCTAGGGAAATGATGAAATCTCCATCACTGGAGGTTTTTAAAAACCGGTTAGATGAGCAGCTGCCAAGAACTGTTGATGTATAGTCAATTCTGCCTTTGGGCACTACTAGATGACCTCCTGAAAGCCTTCTAAATATTTTGATCACTGAGTTTATAGCTGAACAATGAATCAATCAACAAGAAATTACAACCAGGGAATTGGAACCAATATTTTGCTTGCGTAAGTATTAAAAGAACAAATAGAATAAAGAAGAACACTTTGTATATGATGCTTCATTAAAAAAAAATCTGAATCATTAGAGAGACATCTACAAAGATACAGACCTAGGAAGTTAGGTGTGAATGTGGAATTCCAGAAAAAGCAATCAAAATAACCAACTAGAGAAAGCCCAGTTACTGTCAAGAGATTTCATTTATAGGGCTTAAGGGAGAGATGTATAATTGGAGAATGTGTTTTGAGATAGTCTGTTGGAGTATATTTAAGTTACAGCTGCCCTTCACCTCTTACCCAGACCTTACAGATATAGAGGGCTTTGTGTTCCAGAGCCTTAGACCCATAATTTAAGGCAGAGCTTGATGGAGACAGAAATTTATCTCACAGCTTCCTATATAGGAGCCCCTTATTCAAAATATGTGAAAGAAAGAAAACATTTTATTGCATCCCAGCAGGCTCTGACAACTTAAGGGCACAAAAGCGTGATCTTGAGTAATAGAGCAGAGACTGTTTATGTGGCAGGTGAAGTAATCTGGCATCAGGGTTGGGACATATGGGTAAAAAAATGTAAAGACAAGACAAAGTGAAGGACAGTCATTTAGTAAATACCACAGTTTGTGTTGTGTGTGTAATACATGTGTCTTCACAGTTCAGGAGGAAATTTTGTTTGGATTTTAATTTTAGGTAGCTGCTGCTGTTGCTTGTTCCGTGTGAAGGACACAGCAGTAGAATGCTGAACAGATGTATGGGTGACAGGGTGGCTGCAGCCAAGCAAACCAGAATAGGGATGAAATTCAATGTCTGTGGCTGGAAAAGTAAGATGGCAAAACTCCATGAGGAGAGAAAGGCAAAATCTGACTTCTTTCAAATATCTTCACATGCTCACTGAAGGGATCTGCATGGTTAATGCAAGGTAGTCCATGATAGCTGTATGTTTCTGTTCAGTTACTAAATATGTTTTGACATGCAGAAAGGTTTCTTTCTTGTTCTGACTGTAGAATATATTTATGTTGGGTACAATGTCTGCTCACCTGCAGCCACAGCCTGAGCTAAGACATCCCTTAGGAGTCTGATGGAAGTCCAGATGAACATTGCTTGTTTTAGACGGCAGGTATTGGCCTGTGAGACTTCTCTACCTCTTTCATCCTTACTGCTGTTGGCTGGTTTTTTGGGGTTTTTTTTGGTTTTTTTTTTGACAAGCAGAAAAGATTTGAACAAACTACTGGATCCTAGTTCTGATAGGAGCATGGTCTCATTGCCATAGACAAAATTCTCTCTTTTAGCATTACTGAGATTATAGTGTCTCACTGCCTAGATTCTTTATTGTTTTTCATATCACTGCTTTCTTTTTTTGGTATAAATATCAGATTTTTTTTACTCTAAAAGGCCTAATTTTAAGGGGTCCGATTAATTACCAAACTAAAGGTATAAAGATTTGTTTATAATTTAAAAGTGAAATAAGAAGTAGAAGCAAAAATTAAATTATTTCTGTTACTGGTTGGATCTGGGCCCAGAGCCCTGGCTGGCCTGTGTGAACAGGACATGTGTTTCACTTCGTGGGTGAATTTTTAGTCTTGAATAAGGTGGTGGTCCTATTACCTTTGATTTCACTCAGCAGGTATAATGGCACATCTGTAAAGCAGGACAGCAATTCTCAGTCAGGTTTTCTTTTTTCCTCTCCATAGCTTTCAATTGTAAAAACGAAACAACCACAAGTTTATTTAAATTCACTAATAGTTTAATTGGATTATTTAAATTTCAATAATTTGTCTTCCTTTCTCTCACCTGCCTCCAGACCCCATCTTCTCAGAGACAAAACCTCTTCTCTGCCTCACTAACCCCTTCTCCAAGGGGTATAGCAGTCAGCAGTGTCTGTATGCACTGCCTTCTCCTGCTGCAGTGATCCTGGCAAATTCCTATGTGGGTCTGGCCCCAGATCCCACAGAAAGGTGGGAGATTGGACTTGTACATGGTCTGGATGCACCATCCACACTGTGCTTGCCTCTGGCTCCCCAAGGCTCAGCCAATCCTAATGGCAATAAACTGGGAGGAGCTGTTGAATCCCTCAAAGAGAGGCCCTGCAGAGAGACTCTGACCATTTAGAGGGCTGGGCAACCATCAACCATATCAATTTTAGCAGGAAAAGTGCCAGATTCTGCACCTAGCATGGGCACACCTCGATGTATGGACAGGCTGGGGATTGAGAGGCTGGAGAGAAGCGCTGAGGAAAGGAACCTGGGGGTCCTGCTTGGTGACAAGCTGAAGAGAGCCAGCAGTGCCCTGGCAGCCAGGAGGACCAGCCCTGTCCTGGGGTGCATCAGGCACAGCATTGCCAGATGGGCAAGGGAGGGGGTTGTCCTGCTCTGCTCTGCACTGGGGCTGCCTCACCTTGAGCGCTGTTTTGTGCACCACAATACAAGAAAGACATTAAGCTATTAGAGAGTGTCCAAAGAAGGACAATGAGGATGGTGAGGAAGCTGTATGAGGAGCAGTTGAGGTCACTTGGTCTGCTCAGCCTGGATTTCAGCTTGGACTGAGGGGAGAGCTCATTCCAGTCTGCAACTTCCTTGTGAGGGGAAGAGGAGGGTCAGGCACTGATCTCTTCTCTCTGGTGACCAGTGACAGGACCTTCAGCAATGGTCTGAAGTTGTGTCAGGGGATACTCAATTTTGATATCAGGAAAAGGTTTTTCACCCAGAGAATTGTCAGGCACTGGATCAAGCTCCACATAGAAGCTTGGTCCCAGCACCAGCCCTAACAGGGTTCAAGAAGCGTTTGGACAATGCTCTCAGGCACACAGTGTGACTCTTGGGGATAGTCCTGTGCAGAGCCAGGAGATGGACTTTAATGATCCTTGTGCGTCCCTTCCAGCTCATGTTATTCTGTCATTCTATGAATGATCCTCAGAAAGAAAGAGGAGAAAAAAGGGTCAGGGGTGAAGTCCTGATAATCTGCTCTTTTTTCCCTCCTTTTCCATTGTGAAGACCACTGAACAAGAGAATTCTTCACTCTGGCTTTTTTGCTTTGAGATCTGAGGTCCTTGGTCTTCTATACAGAATACTTAATATTTTTATTTAGTTCTTCTCTTCAAGTTGGAGGCACTTAAATTAGTGCAGTACAGATGACATTGTCAGCTTATAGAAATGCTATTCCAGTAAATAAAAAGAGGGCCACCAACACTTAAGAGAAATATTGTATCAGGTTATTTCCTCGGCTCTTACTCAGTCTTTATTCAGACCTCCCATTGAGTCACTGAAATCAATATGAGGTAACATTCTGGTTTTTTCTTTCTTATCTGTTCATGTACTTTTATACTTCTGAGGTTGATTGTACAATGAAACCCCTCTGATTAGGCCAGGCCTAACTGATTACACAAATCTCAGAACTGTGTAGCAGCAGGTCTGGAGGGAATTTAGCTAATTAGTGACTAAAAGGATGTCAGGGTTTAGCATGAAGTGAATAATCCATCTTAATAAATGGAAGTGAAATGTAATGCAGAAGAAGCACTGTTGCAAAGCTGAAAAAATATTTCAGATTCTTCCTTCTTATTTGAGGAGTGTTAAGAGGTAAGACAATGTCACATGTACTCAGTGGCTCATGAGCATGGTGTTGTGATCCTGGCTTCATAGTAGACTAGCTTCCTCTGGCTATAGACTACAGTTTGCCTCATGAATCTTTATAATCCATTCATTTGTGTACCAGCATTTTTACATCATTCATCTGGTACAAATTCAGTTCTTAAAAATGTAAGATTTAGACCAGAAAGATCTTGGATTTTAAAAGAGGAAATGTATTCTTCTTATGTGACGGAAATTTGAAGTTCATCATTGTCAAACATGTGGATGTGTTTCCACTCAATTTTATGTCCTGTAGAACTTGTTGCAATCAATGTGTGTGTTACTTTTGTAAACAAATGATCTAGTAATGCAATTTGCAAAGGCCATTAAAATGAAATCAAATGCTTTTAAAAGTAATGCATAATATTATTTTTAATTTACAAGCAGATCTGGGCCATATTTAAGATATAGACCAGGATTACTTCTTCCATCTCATCTTCCATATTAAATCCCAGGCTCTCAGAATCAGTTATATCTTAAACCCATCCCTATAGTTTGAAATAAATCTGCCATTGTCTATTAAGTTCTTTCTGCCTTTCATACTTTTCAAGTGCAAAGCTTTCCTGGGGTGTGCAAAGCTTTGACACAATCTTGAACCCTAATAAGGGGATGTTTTGGGGCACCAATAAAGACCTATGGAAGTGAGGACAGTAACAAAAGATCAAGAATTAAATAAGAATATTAAGGAGCAGAAGAGGCAAGAAAAACTGAAGATTTCAACAGGAGGCAAGAAAAGAAAGCTGGTTTGAAGGACAATAAACAAGAAACACATTGTGTGTGAATGAATGGATAGAGACAGGAAAAGTGGTTTTGTAGCTTGGGCCTGTGCCCTGACACACACACTTAGAATGGATTTGGTCAGGTACCTAATATTTCTGTCCCTCACTTTTCTATCTGTAAAACATGGATGATAAAACCATTGCAAATTCATCAGGGTTTTTTTGTGACTCGTTTGGGCTATTTAGAAACAGGATGTGGAAGAAGGGGCACCAGTATGGCAGGAAGAAGGGAAGAAACAACCAAGATGAAACAGAGAGGAAGAGAAAGAGAGAATGAAGCTCTGGGAAGACTGAATTAAGACAGGCCAGAGTAAATCTGGCTGGTTTGACATCCTAATTTTTAATTTTTTCTCCAAAGATGTTACACATACTCAATGTGGCTGCCTGCAGCGACATCTGCTTTGGAGGGAGAGGAAGGGTGAGAAAGTCAGGGCACTCAACACTTCAGCTTTTTTCTTTGCAATACACCAAAGTCTTGTTGAAAGCAGGGATTCTTAGGAGAGCCTCCAGGATGTGGTTGTCCCTCAAAGATGTGATGGATTTAACTATGTGCAGCACTAACCCCTTGTTTCTTTTCACCAACAGCAACCAATGCCAGATATGGTTGCTCCCCTCTGTCAACCCCCCTGGCTTCCCTTTCAGCTGACACTGAAGATTAGATTCAAGCTCTAAGCTTGTAAGGTCTTTGAGGAAAAGCCTTAATGAGGATCTGATCCTTTTAAACTCTGATCTAATTACTGTTAGTGCAATGTTTCTATTTTGGATGCTGCAAACAGATCAAATTTGCATGTTTGAAGACAGCACTGTTTGGTGGACAAGAAGCAAACCCCACCCTGTAGGTTAAATACATTTTCATACATAAATAAAAACATGAATAGCACCTATGTAAAGCAGCTAGCATAAATTCAGAAGATGTTTGGGAACTGAGACTAGGGAACTACAAGAATACAGAAATATTTTTCTTGCCCTTGCTGTATTTTTACTGTTCTAATGGTAGCAGAGGAGATTTGAGGCCACAGTGGTGTAATCTGTTAAGTGTCTCAGTAGGGAATAAGGGCAAAGAGGGCTGAAAGCTACGGACCCAGCCATGAAGATTGCTCTGGAGTGCGCAGAAGTATTACCCTGAGCACAACTGAAACCTCATAGGCTCCAGCTTAGTGACAGCAAAGGAAGGTGAGGTTCACTCCTACAAGCCAATACTTGATCTATTTCCATGGCCCCAGTGTTGTGTGTGCTTTTATCCTGTGTTTTTATCCCTGCTGGGATGTGATTCCATGTGCTGAGTTTCCAACAGTGCGGATGCTGCTCCTGTCACATGCACTGGGTGGTTTTGCCCGCCATGGAGCACATGTGTACATGTTTCTGCACAATGAGTGCTGACAGAGGAGACATATCTGAGTTTCAGATATAAATGTGATCAATTCACAGTCTGTGCCTGAAACCCCCTATGCTTTTTTCAAGGGATGGAACAAAGTTGCCTGCTTTCCTGGCTGTAAACCTTCCAGTCACTGCGTGGATGCCTGTGCTGCTGTTTGGCTTGGCTGGCAGCCTTCAGAGTGTGAAAT
Source organism: Geospiza fortis (assembly GCF_000277835.1). NCBI lineage: Eukaryota > Metazoa > Chordata > Aves > Passeriformes > Thraupidae > Geospiza > Geospiza fortis. The sequence continues at coordinate 6,065,476 of NW_005054322.1, forward strand.
GCTACCACTGACAAGCCAGGTGCGAAGTAAATTTGCCATGTACTCCTTAATGAGGTGTTACTGTAACTTCAAACCCTCATAGTGACCGCTTCTAGGTTAACACCCTTCAGTAACTAACCGAAAGACAAACAGTAAGTAGGAGAAATGTTAAAATGCTATTATGAGCCATGGTTTTGTCCAATTAGCAGACTCTGCTTTAGAGTCTTTTGAGTCAAGTGACTTGTCTATATAAGGATGTATTAGTCATTTTCTTTTTTTATTTTTCTTGACCATAAAAACAACAGATGTGATGCTCTGTGGTCAGCATAGACAAGAATGATTCATGGCTAGGCATATTTAAACCTCCACTAGAAAACTCTCCATCTGAGACCCTTTCCACCTCTTCCCCCTCATTTCAGATAACCAGAGCCAAAAGCACCTGTCACATAGTACATCTCAAAATTCATCAGCAATTCTCTCCATATGTCTTAGTTCTGAGGTGGCTGGAAGATATCAGCTGCTCCTGCCTAGTCTCTTAGGACTGCATGGGCTTAAGGAACACTAAGGTAGTGATAGAAAAGAAATTCCTGTGCAGCAATGATGTGGGTGAGCAAAGGAGCTGCTATGGCTGAGCAAGGATCAGCTCAGAGGTGCTAACTTGGTCTTGTGTAACATGGCAAGTTTGGCTCTGATATCTGTTCTGTGGCCATCCCTGGAGCACTTCAGTAAGGAATTTAGAGAATGTTGGAGTCAATGTTTTCAGATGAAGATGTGGAAAGGGATGGGCTCAGAAAGTAAGGGAAAGGGGCTGTGAAGGAGGTCAGCACTGAGTGCTTCATCTGTGAAGTAATTGTAGGAAGAGCTGGAAAGCAGACATTTAGGCACCAAGGCTGTGTGTGAAGCAGTACAGGGTTTGGGAAATAAGAGAAACAGAAATCTTGTTACATATGGGCTGGGGGTCTTGGATTGGGGAGCTGGGTTTTGAAGAAGGGTAAGAAAAGGGCATCCACGAGAACAGGAGAGGAAAACAAGAGAGGAAAGGGCTGTTATGCCATGAGCTTTTTGGTGTTAAAAATGAGTCTTCTTGGCTACTCCTAATCTGTGTGGAATTTCTTGGAGTCCTAGGGAAAGTACTCTGCTCAGGCTGGGATGTGTCTGCACACCACTGGGTGTTTTACAAGAAGCTTGGTCCTGCTTGTGAAGCAGGACTGAAAGGTGGGGCTGTATGTGCTGTTGCCCTCCTCTCAGTACTGCTGTCAGGTCTGCTCTCCTGCCACTTCAGCAGCACCTGGCTATCTGGTGGCCTCCCAGAGCTGCACCCCCAAGGAGTGGCCTGCTAAGGACTCTGCTGAATGGTGACTCATGAATGACAGTGACATGTCCCCAGGAAGTTAAAGTGATTATCCCAGTCTCACTGAGTAAAGAAAAACAGTAAGTAAGAGATATATCAGTGTTCAAAATATGTGGAAAACACAGTACAATGAAATTCAATGAAGGTAAAAATAAGCCAGTCCTGTAGAGGTGATGCAAGGTCTCCTCCCACAGAAATGAGAAACTGGTGAATTAGTAAGCTTGAAAAACTGGGATGGGGGCAGGTAATGGAGATGAGACAGCTCTGATGAACCTTGTCTGACAACTGATCAGATGTGAGATTAGGTACTGTAATGTGGAGCACAAACAAGACAGGCCAATGAACTTTTCAGCTGAAGACTCAGAAGCTGTAAATCACCAAGAAGGAAAGCCCTGGTTTTGCACTCTTGGCTTCTGACATGGAATAGGCTGAACCCCTCCTGTGCCCCAAAGTACAAACATATACATGCACCAAGCATGTTACAAGAACTCCAAGGCTGCAAAATCCAGCTCTTCCAAATTAGGCCAAGTGTGAAGGCTCCTTCTGGGTTTTAATTTAATAATAATTTTCTCTGTCTATTTCCTGGCACAGCCTTTAACTTCCTGATGAAGGGCTCAGAAGCACTGCTTACTTCAGTGCACAGGATCAACACATCCTTCTGCCTCATCCTGTGCCAAATCTGGCTGCTTTTTCCAATCTTTCTCTCCATGACCAGCCAGCTTCCTTTCCTCATTGTAAGCTCTCCTGTGTCACATTCCCAGTTCCTCATTCAGCAGGTGCTCTAATGACCTCCCAGTGCAAATTCTCCAGTTGGTTTTGACTGGAACTAACCTGGTCTAGTGGAAGGTACCCCTGTTCATGGCAGAGGGATTGGAACTAGATTGTTTTTGAAGTCCCTTCCAACCCAAACCATTCTATGATTTTATGATTCCCACCTGGCATTGCATCACTTTTATTTTGTCATCTGTTTCTCTTTGCTGAGGATTTATTCCCTTTTGACATTCCCTATCTTCTGTTGTGCTCCTGGTCACCTCTCCAGATTAGCTCCAAGGGCCAAACTCCTTCTGAGGCGGCTTGTCTGATGTCAAAGTTTTGCACAGTGTGAATCTGCCCAGCTCTCAGGTACAACACAACTCTTTGTCACGTTGTCCATTGCCTTTCCCCCAGCAATGTCTCTCATAGTCAATCATGGGATGTGAGGAACTTTCCCCATCTCTTTGTCCAGACTGAGGCTTTTTTGTAATTCTCTCATTCCCAGTTGTCCTTCCTATTTTGCTACACACTTTCAATTACTGTCTCTCGATCTTGCCCAGGTATCAAGACATGGGAACTTTTGATAGAATCTTGGAAAGGAAATAGCAGGACTGTTTATAGTGGAGAAAACAAGAGGTGAATTTAAAAAATAAATCCATCCTCCCCTTTGCTTGAGAGGGTAAGTTTCCCACGACACGTGGGTTCAAATGCTACTCAGACTCCCTTATTTCCTTGGGATCTGGGTGAGCTGTAAGCAAGGGCCCAGGGTCCTGGTGTAGTGTGGGGTTTGTGCAGAGCAGCTGCCTGACATGAGCTCAGCCAAAGGGATGCACACCTGTATATTTTCTACTTGCAGAAATCACCCATGTCAGAGGCAGGGGCTGCGTGGTCAGTGAAGCATCACATAGCACAAGAGCTGCTACTGATTAAATAAAAAAACTCAGCCAATTACAATCGTGTTCCTCCTGCACTGCTATCCAAAGCCTCCCCTCTGCAGGGAGAAGTGGGAACCATCTATCACCTCTCGGCTCTACAGCCTTCTTTATTCCTGTCTGCTCTGCAGACCTGCTGCTTCTGAACTGATGCTGCTGGTTGTCCACTCATCACCCAAAAGTGTCAGTGCTCTCCTCTGTCTCTTCCTTTCCATGTTTAGGTTGGGATAATGTTATACCTTGTGGCAATTTTGAGGGGAGAGCTGGGAAAAACAATGATTCCAGGACAAAGCACATGGCATTGCATCAATTTTGGGAGTCTGAAATCCAATTGCAAGTGAGACCCAGCACTGAAAATCTTCTCTATTTTTGCCTGTGTTCCTTCCAGTTTTTGCTAAAGTAATGAGTGTATAGACCAATCTTATTATAAGGTTCATATTTCAGCTGCTGTTCTTGTTTTTAACAGTTCCAAAAGGGAATTCATTAAATCTTGGTGGAAGAGGGAAGAAGCACAGTTTTGTACTTGTTGATTGTGAAAGCTGAAAGCTGGGGTTGGAGTCAGGTTTTGTGTACTTTTGGATGTAAAGAACATAGTTTAATTAATCAGAAATTGTCATGATCACATAAGAACTGTTTGACTTCTGAATCTATGCCAATAATGTAGCAAGATGGCACTCAGCAGCTTGAGTAAATTCTCTAAATTGCTCTGAAAAGGTTTTATAAGTGCCTGACAGGCTTTAATGATTCTAGATACAAACTTAGCTAAAATTCTACTCGCTCTGAATGGGACCCTTCAAGAAGTACCCTGACTGCTTTTTAGAGAGCCTCACATGAGTTGTACTTACATACAAATCCTAAATTCAAGGGAATGTAGAGCTGAAAAAGCCGCTGGTTCTGCAGGACTACAGAGCTGGCTTCTTGTCCAGCCAACAGAGATGTAGGGGCTGTGTTCTCTAACCAGTACTTACACAGTGCTTAATGTGGACACTGTGACTATTTGTCTCCCAGGGCTCTGTGGGGAACCAAGCCAAACTGCTCCTGTCTCCCTGAGCTTTGGCTGTAAAGCTGGAGTGTTAAGACTATTTTAGGTAGTCTGAATATAACCCTAAGCCTGTGTTTATTATATTAGCAGGTAGCAAATGGTTGGAATTAACAATGGTACTAAATGTAAGCTGCAGGTTTTAGAAGTTTTCAGAAGTCCACTATTAGACTAGTACTGTTGGTATTAGAAAAAAACCCTTACAAATATGCAAATATAGCCATACTATCAATCAGACCTTTTGAGGGGGTGGGCAAAGAATGCAGACAAGGATGAGGTGCTTGAGTTAGTGTAGCTGGAGAGATAAACAACAGGGCAGATGTGTCAGATATTACCTGCTTGACAACCAGAATGTTTGCTGGGTATCAAGAATGATGAATATACAACCATCAGTTAAACTAATCATTTTTATTTATCAGCAAGAAAGCTCACTGGCTGTTCCATGTCAATAGGCTAGTGATGTAACATAAAGTGAGTTCTGTTTTCATACATGAGTGTTGACTTCTCCCACACTCCTCCAAAGAAGCAGCAGCAACAACAAAACCAGGAGGCTGATGGAGGCTGAAGTGACCATCGGGGCTGCAAGTGATGGAAAGGTCTGAGCAGGTCTTCACATCAAGGAGCCCATTTCTGCAGAGACAGACAGGTGGGGGACACAGGGGACACACGGGTGCCTGCCATGTAAGGTCACCCCTGAGAGCAGCACTCTTCTTTTCAGGGACCTCCACAACACAGACAGCTCTTAAGCCAGCCTGAGGGCTGGTGGTTGAGAGCCAAAAGCAAGCCAGAAACCTGGCTTGTGCATCCTGGTGGTGCAGGTGATGGGGAGGGTTGCCTGATACATAGGTGCAACCTGCATGTCACCATTGGCAGGACTATGGAAGTCCTCAGGACAAAGGAAACTCAGAGAGCACCTCGCTCTTATGTGGAGCATCTATATGAACCTGACTTAGAACTTCTTGAAACTGGAGTTATTTAGGTCCGAGGTTTTGCCTTGGGCCCCTCTCAGTGTTGACTTTAACTTACATTTGGACTGTCTAGGTCAATACTACATTATTTAAACCCTAGAATGCACCTATTTTAGCTACCAAAGGAGACAGTTTTGATCTATTTTTCAGAAAAAAAAGGTACTATAAGGATAGGCTTAAAGCTGTTTATCCAGATATTGTCCTTTGGAATTATTACAAATACAGTAATGCTCCATGTACTGACTTTTGTCAGCCTTTCGGATGACTTGTTAGCAAATGAGCTGCTTCTTCACAGACTAGCATTGATTTGTTCAGCAAACTGCTTAAAATGCAAGAGATTTCAGGAATCTCCATTTTAAAAATTCAGTTTTAGTTCAGCTTGGCTTATTATTACTTTACTTTCATAATTAATGGTACTAATAACCAGTTGGAGTTAGATAGAATAGGAATATAACTAGTAACACTGGTAGCTTTATTGAAGCATATTGCTATTTTGAGTATGCTATTTTATTTTCAGAGCATCTGTAAGTCCCAGATACATTGGGACCTTGTAACATAGAGTAGTATGTAGCCAAACAGCAAATTCTGAATTCTGCTACACAAATCTTGTGATCTTGGTAAGGCTTTGTCTGGCAATACCTATAAGCTTGTACAAAATTCTGACTATGGTGGTTTTTTTTCAGCTGAGGAAACATATTTGCTTTTAAAAAACATCTTACTCCATTTGAGGCAGGATAAATGCCAAGTGGAGGACAAAACTCCAGTCTACAGCTTTGCAAAATTGCTTCTGGCAAGGATGGGAATTGTTTCACATGACCATTAGGTGTGTTAGCACTGATGGAGCCCTGGCAGATGTGTATCACAGAATCACCCACCCTTGCAGCTGGAGCTGCAGCAGAGCAGAGGGACCACAAACTCCTGTTGCCACATGAAGCAGCTGTGGTAGGACACTGCTACAATGCCTCTACTTTGCTGAGGTCCCCAGGTGCAGAAGAGTCTGGTTCTTCTCCTTGAAGTCATCTTCAGCTCCATCTGTTTCCAGGAGCTGCAGTTTGGGATTACACATTTCCTCTCCCTTCGCCTTACTGTTTGTATTATTTTTTTGTGAAAAATAATTTTATAATTGAGAAATGCAGTTTTGAGCTGAGTCAATTTAATTTAACTTCAATTTAATTTAAATAATTTAACTTAAATTAGTGGAACAGATGTGATTGAAAACTTTCCCTTGAAAGCTACACAAAATAATGGGGAAGCAATATGCAACTCTTCATCTAGTAGATTTGGATATGAGTTTCTTTGCTTTCTTATGGGTCCTCAATGTTCCTTCCTGTCCTTCAGTTGCTGGGTGGTTGAACATTTTGAGATGGCTTCTTCCCTATTTCTCATGATTAGCTGTTGCACTTTGCACAGAGTGATTAACTAGAACAGTGAAATGTTGTCTGGATCCCTCTGCCCCAGCTTTAATGGTCTGCTGTACGGTTGGTCTCTGGGCCCTATTTCCTTCCATGGAGCACTGAGCTGGTCCACAGTTCAGTGGGAGGCTGGGGGACAGCTCCTCATAGCTCTCCAAGGACCCTTGGGCTGTGGAGCACGTCTTAGCCTCAAACCCCACACACCACCTGACTGCAGGTCACTCCATCTGTGCAGCATTTTCATTGGTTTCATTAGCTACCTGCCTTTCTGCTACTGGATTTTATCTATTCAAGAACCATCCATGACAAAATTGACAAACAGCAGGTAAGTCCCCAGCCTAGTTTGCTGCCTGGTCTCTCCATTTGTTTTGCCATGTGCCAGGTAGTAGCTACACTAAAGAGACAGTCAAGCTAATAAAAGCATTCTTTATCTCTGCTTAAGGGGAGATTAAATAGAGGTGTTTACATCCCTTACTGAAATGGAGTTCATCACATATTTTTTGGAATGATGACAGATTCACCCTCGAACAAAGACTTTGAGGTGCATCTGAGTATTTTTGTTGACATGGCAGTCACTGTGTTGTCCCTACTGCAGTGCTGTTGCACTGACCTTTACTGCACTCTTACTGATGTTCTCTCATAGATGCCTGCATTGCTGTTTGGCACATTTATCAATAAAGTGACGTGAATTCTAGGAGTTTTATGGGCTAGAGTTGTGCTGCTATTCCTAAAAGTACGTTTTCCTCAGATTTGTGGAAAATGATTGCTGCAAAATGTCAAATTTAGAAGGAAGTGGGTGGAAACCTGAATTTTGTCACTTACTGCTTCAGCTGGCACTAAACGAGAGTTTTCAGCTCCCCGCTCCCTCCCTCACCTCCTTCATGGCAGCAGAGTGTGATTGTGCCTAAATATGATGCTGTGACAGGGTCACAGTGAGCTCCTCTTGCCGTGCTCCAGGTGGAACACGGTGTACGGAAATGCTCTTGCACAAACATGAGCGCTTCACACTTGCAAGCGTTACATCCAGCCATGGTTACAGGGGAAGGGTTTCCGTGATGCAGTCCTGCTCTTCTGACACAGTTGCAGCAATTTATATGCATGCTGAGGTTGAGGCGGGGGAGTCTGGGGGAGCAGCAGGTGCTTGGGGAAAAGCTGCTTCCTCTCACACACCTCTCCAAGCCCTGCACACAGAGGATGATGTGGAATGGGGCTGCCCTTCACTGAGCAGTGGGAATCTGTTCCTGTGATCCCAGTGCCTGCTATGGTTCCTTGTTGCTTGAAAAGGGTGTTTTGCTTTAAGGCAAAGGTTTTATGTGTGGTTCACAGAGACTGTGAAAGCCAATTTGGGAGTATTATATAAGCAGAAGTAGAGATATTCCAGGCTCTGTGGTTTGAGAGGATGATGCGAGGAAAGGCTCAAAGCCTGCTGAAAATTGGTGAGTGTAGCCATGCCAAGTATATGGACACCCTGAAAAAAACACTTGGCAAGGTGCCCTTCTACGGTTTGTGGTACTGATGCAGGAGCCTGACTGGTGCCGTTGGGTGGGGATTACCAGCTCCCAGGAGAGGTCTGGTGGGTATCCTGTCTGCTGGGCACTCATTCCACATGCCATGAACCAAAAACGAATGTCCTCCAACTGTTCAATCGTGAGTCACACCTTTGGGCCTCTTTGTCAGCTCTTTCTCTCATTGTTCCAGGGTGCACTCTGCCTATCCTTATTCATCTCCTCCTGAATGGCATGTCTTATTTCTTTTTCCACATGGGCAGGCTAATTTAAGAGCCTCAGTCAATATTCTAACTCTATTTCTGCCATACAGCCTTGAGAGAGCTGTAAGGACCATGGTAACAGCACAGACTTCATCACATGGCCCCTGCTATGAGCTACACTCTGTGACCCAGGTGTGGCCTTCCAGTACCTGAAGGGAGCCTACAAGAAACAAGGTTGGAGAGATGATTTATAAGGGTACGTAGTGACACAACAAGGGGGAATGGGCTCAAGAAAGAGGGTAGGTTTAGATTAGGTATTAGGAGGAAATTCTTTACTGTGAGGGTGGTGAGACACTGGAACACATTGTCCAGAACAGTTGTGGGTGCTTCATCCCAGAGACTGTTCAAGGCCAGGTAAGATGGAGCTCTGAGCAATCTGGTGGAAGGCGTCCCTGCCCATTGCAGGGGGGTTAGAACTTTAGATGATCTTTAGGATCCCTTCCATCCCAAACCAGTCTATGATGTGCGTGGAGAAGTCTTGCCTGACATGCTCCCTCAGTTGTCCATCCTGCCCACTGTTAGTGGATCCTCAGCTATGACATAGCTGGTTGTGGAGACTGGGCTTCGTGACAAAAGTCAACCCATGGAAGGTATTTAGAAGAGATCCATGCCAGTACTCGATGATCTGAAAGTCCTGTGCTGTGTAGAAAATCTGAATGACGGGCCTGATTTAATGGAAAGAAAAGAGGGCTGGGAATTCGTGTGGTAACAGCCTTCAGATATCTGTAAGATTGTTGTATGATGGAAGGAAACCATCTGCTTTCCAGGTCCATGGTGGGGAAACAGGTTTAGTTGAAAGAGCAACAAGGAAAGTCAGGGTTAGATCAGGGGTGAGGAGAGTGAAATACTACAGGAAATTGTGTGCAGAAGCTGAATCCCCAACTTCTAGTGTAGGTTGGACCCTCAGGAGTATGCAGGGGTGACTTTGCTTTGGAGAAACTTAATGACTAGCTTAATGATTCTATGTGAGAAAAATAGCTTATGTGATACTGAGTGTAGGATTTTATAGGTGTAGGAAGTGAACAGAAGTTGTACAAGAGTGGAGGACCAGAACCCAGGGAGCCCATTTGCATGCTCACATACAAGAACTCCTTAAAAGTATATTAGGATATCCCCCTAGCTTTTCAAAGCTTTTTTCTACATGTCATCCTTGCACTCTGAACAAGTTTTAGGAACATTGCTGTGGTTTCTTTGAGAAAGGCATGTTACAAACCACCATGTGTGGTTACTGAGCTGAACTTCCCTAAGGTATGGACTCTATATAGACTCAGTGTTTCAGCATACTTACATCTACTGAATCAGGACCAGGAATAAGCCAGATGAAGATCCAGTGTGGGCAATTTTTTTACCTTGTTTATGTAAGATTTGGCATGGTTGTCGGTAAAGTCCATCTCTTTGTGAGAGCAGAATTTGTCTATTGGAAACCAGGCATGGAAAGTTTTAGAAGCAGTCATATGAGCTTCAGAGCTGAATGAAGCTTGTGAGTAAATGATGCTATGCTGTGTTTTATTAGTTGGGAACAGCCACTGGGAACAGCCTCACTGTTACAGAAGTTGCTGGAGACAGTCTTCATAACCATGTCAGAATTTCCTCACCTGTCGCGAGTGTTTTACACTGATGTGGAGAAATGTGAGAAAGGAAAAAAAAACCCAGCCAGACTCATCCATTTCCAAGAGGAACAGTGGGGAAATAAATATCAGTATTTAAAAGCTCTGTTGGCCTTTTCGCTGAGAATTTTTGCATCCTCTACACTGTGACACGGATTCAAAATTTGACAGGATGGTGGTCTTGCATCAGGGATGTACCTTAGTATCTGCATGGAAATCTGCCAGTGCTTGCAAAACTCTCATCCGTTTATAAATGACTGGTTTTGTGACTTACATCCATAAAAGCTTTGCTCCTTCCTGCATGGCAGGAGCAACTGAGGGGAGCAACACTATGAACAGGGATTTTCGTCCAGCCTGACCACTGGTTCCCTTATCACATCCATGTCTAAACATGGACATTGGGACTGGAGTCCTCTTGCAGTCTCAATGCTCTTGCAAAGGAGGAACGAGGACAATGGATTGAATTTGGATTTGGATTTGCTGAGTGAGAGGGCTGGCTGGGGAAAGTTGGGCTGGGTGGGCTGGATAGCCAGTGGGAAAGATTGAAGAGGAAAGGGACCATTTAGAAGGAATCACTGTATGACTAAAAGGATGATGGGGCTGTGGGGAGGGCTGAGGTTGGAAAACATAATAGAAAGAGGCTTAGGAGCTAGAAGAGAAAGCAAATGTGAGTTGTGGTTCTCATTGCTGGAGGAGAATGTGCTTACTTCCATTCTCTTGCTCTTATGCAAGAAAATAAATTAAATACAAATAAATGCATTTCCTGAATATGTGCATAGGAAATAAAGTAGAGATGGAATTATTCTCATACAAGTATGTACCTTCACCTGAACTAGACACCCACAGTCCCTTAGTATGCAATGGAGGGCAATTGGCACTTGTTGAGACTGACTCACCTGATTTACTTTAGACACCTTGTTGAAGGTGAGGTGAATCTCACCTTAGAAAGGCTTGTTTCTCTGCACTGTCCACCAAGAGCATTGCTTGGGTGAAAATTTCATCTGGAAATCTCTCCTCTCTAGAGATTCACAGCTGGGTGAAATTAATTCCATCCCTCAGTCAGGACAGCTGTCAAAGACATGGCAAAATGTTGCCCTGAGCCTGGGCACTGTGCTGGGTGGGATAAAACACAGCAGACCCGACAGTCTGGCTGTGCAGAAGCCTGTCCTCATGCCTGGCTGGAACATGCCATTCAAGGATGAACACACTCTGCTTCAGGCTTTTCCCTGAGAGCTCCTGAACTCCAGTAATGCAGGTCTCTCTCTCTGCAAGAGCTCAGAGCAGGATTCAAATGCAAACATGTTGACTTCATACATGATTCGGTAGAATGACTCTACCAAGTCAAGAGTATTTGGAAGAACAAAATTTAGCTATCTTAGTTCAATTGGCTTACAAATAATTTTCCTAACTACAAACTCCAGAATTACTATGGCTGGGAATGGTGCTTTCTTTTTATTTCTGTCTCTGTATGCATAATGGGGGAAAGGGAAATGGAGGCCAGTGTGCAGTCTTGTACTCCTTGTTATTCTTACATTTGCCTGATATTTTCCATTAATTCCTGTGTTTAATGTTTCAGCGCCTTTGTTTTCCTTTCCTCTCTTTTGGGGAGGGTAATGGTGAGGACTATGTTATTATTAGGTTTGGCATAAGTTGATTAATCTTTTTCTTCTCTGCCTCTGTGTGATTGGGATTTGGTTTTTCCTGCCTCTGCATTGTAATGCTGTGTTTGTTTTTACAGTCAGTACCTTGCTGTGCAGTTTCTTGAAGGAGAAGGAGAGCAGGCACGTTCCTTGGCCCTTGTTTTGTGAGACTCTTTTGGTTCCCTTCTGTTTTAGTAACCTGGCCTGCATCTGTCTTCTGACCTTTTCCTCCTCCTCCTCCTTTTCCTCCTCCATTGCTTTTGGACCGTTGAGAATCAATCCCCTCTCTAGGACTGTGTTAGTGCTAGGATTTCAGGTTGGATTGGGTTGACTGAGAATAATGGTTGCTGAGGGAAATGTTTCTATGGGAAATGCCAACAGCTGATACCACCGCCCCCCAAAGCACTTTGTAAGTAGTTAAAACAGGTTTGGTGCTGGGGAGATAAAAACTGGGACATTTTGTCATTATTCACTTCAGCTGAGACGATTATGAGCAGCTGCAGCCGGTTAGAAGCTGCATTCTAAGGGTTAAACAAATGACTTTTCCCAGTTCAGCTCCCAGTGTTGCAGTTTTGGCTTTGTGGGGCTTAGGGAAGGGCTCTGCGTGCATCACCCACAGCTGCTGGGAAGCATGACCACCCCAGCTCCACCCAACACCCAACTTTTTCAACTCCACATTCATTTCACACTAGAGAATAACATGTTCCCTTCACCAGCCCAGCCCTTGGGTCTTTGTTCAGACTTTCACTGATGGTGGTATGAGTCTCTTTGCATAGAGAGTGGGTGATAGAACCATCTACTTGCAAACCTCTGGATCGGTGGATCTGTGCCAGACTCCTCCATAAATCACGTCTTCCTCCTCCCCAGTCCCCACCCCTAGAAAAGCAGCCTCCCTTCAGACTGCCTGAGTGCTGCTGGGGGCTGAGCCTGCCCTGAGCATCCAAACAAGTTGCATCACTGCTGGTACAACCCCTCTTGTCATCAGGAGCAGGGATACTACCAAGGTCATCTCCCTCTAGGCACTCTGAGGGCTGTGCTGTCTAGGAGGCAAGATGGAGGGGGAAGAAATTGTTGTCACCAGAGCAAAACTTCCTGGATTTGCAAATCCATCTACCTACTTGGATGACCCTAATCACCATAACATCTGTATAATTAAATCCTATTTCTAACTTATCTTTTTCTCAACCCACCTTAAACTCCTTGCCGTGCTTGATTTCTCTTCTTTGCCTATCAGTTATCATTTGGCTGTATAAAGTATCTGGCAATCCAGTTTTTAGAAGGTGAAGTGTTTATTGTCCCCTGAAGGGAGGGAGCTCTGGGAGGCAGGATGGCAGCCAGCTCTTTCCTGGCTTTCATGGGAATGACGATGTCGGTGGGTGGGCGTAGCACAGCTGCCTCCTTAGGCTGGGTCCAGCCTGTTTGCAAATCTGGGTGAGGGGAGGAAGCTGAGGGTGACCAATTCTCCTTCTGTGCCACAGTTAAGTCCCATCTCTCCCTCCAACTCCTTTCTGATAACAAGCTGGCATCTGTGCTTTGGTGTATCAGAGAAAGCTAACAACAATTTTCAGAAAAAGTTCTTTGCATGGTGCACGTGAGCAGCACAGATTTTTCTCCCATTTGTCCCAAGCTGTATGTGTCAGATGTGATTTCCATATGGCACCTATATCTCTCCTACTCCCACACTGGATGTATGCATTGGTATACCAGTGTCTGTGCTGAGCCACAGATAAATGCGTCGCATTCCTTACTCAACTGGAAACTGTGTGTGCATGGTGTGTGTGTGGGGATGAAGCCTGAGGAATAGAAAAACAGGCATATGGCATTTTTTAACTTATTGCACAGATAAAAAAGAAAAATAAATATAAGGCAGAATTCTAAAATGGCATCAGCCATTGAAGCAAACTTACTACTGAGAGAAACCAAAGCGGAGGCTGCTGCATCTGCCTACAGTTCCAAGCTCAGCACCTTGCCCCTGTAGCTTTTGGTTCTCCATGCATGACAACATTTCAGACTGTTTCCTCTCAAATGAAGGCTTTGGGGCATGCAGCTCTTTTTGCCACACTGGCATGGCTTGGACACCCTAAAATGCTCCATGTCCTTGTGGACATCCCTGGTTTGGTTTACTGAACTGAGGTTGTAGTTGGTTGAGTACAAGGCTGGCACTTCTGCCCAAGGCAAAAAGTGTGCTTTGTACTTGCTGTGGACCTGATTCTGTTGCCTAAACCCAAACATGCAGTGCCATTTGAGGCATTCTCGGGTGCTTGGTATGGCCTCTGGCTGTCACTTAGTAGGGTATAGTTGTCACTGTGCCAATGCCTCAGATGCTGTTGGCAGCTGGCAGTGCCTTGTTCACCTGTACTTGGGCAAACCAATCTAGCCCTCAGCCTTGAAACAGCAAGTTGTGCTAGTGGAGAGGCTGACACTCACCAGATAAATAGTCCAGTGAAGTGAGGGTCCACAAATATTTGTTAGTGAAGACCTTCAGTGCAAAGAAGGTTTTGAGCAACCTGTTCAGATGGAAAGTGTGTCCCTGCCCATGGCAGGATGTTGGAATTAATTATCTCTGAGGTCCTTTCCAACCCCAAACCATAAGAAGAAGATATGAGGCCATGGAAGAGGGAGGATTGGTCCCTTACATGACAGTGTGAGTTTTTTTATATTACACATGAAATTCTGGTGCTTGTAGTCACAGCACAGAAGAGCTACTCTCTGCCAGGAGATACCTTCTTTCTTGAAAATACTTTCATCACATGTCCTAGTAGATGCCCCTATGTATGGTCTTGGATCAAGTAGATTGAAATGTGGGGAAATCTCTTTCTCCTCCAGCAAGGAATTAACCAGAGAGACTACTTACAGATAATGAAGTGGAAATAGCCTCAGAAAGGGCAGGGGAGTTCCGGGGCAAGCACATCCTTATGGGGTTCATGGGAGTCCTGGTTGCCAAGGCAGTGGCAGTGGCTACAGATGGGACTGCACTGCTTGCACGGGGCTGGAGCACCTGCAAAGGAATGCCACCACCAGCAGACACCAGCAGGTTCAGGTGGCCTTGTTGAGTGGTCCCACAATGAATAACACAGTCTGGGAGATGCTCTTCTGACCAGTGCAATAGCAGCACTTACAAGAACAGCCCAGAATAAGGCACCGCAGCTGCCGTGCAGAGCCAGCCTGAAGAGCAGCTGTATATATTTGGGAAGTAAACTTTGATCTTTTGGAGACTCCTGTCTTTTTGAAAGGAGGATCTTCAGCCTGGGTCTTCCCCCTGCATGGGAGACAATGGCTTTTTCTGAGCTCTTTCTTTTCCTAGTTGCCCAAAGATCTTTCTCTTAGGCTGCTTTAGAGAGTACTTGGGCCAGGCTAGGTTTTACTGGCTCAGGGCTAGAAGGAGGGAGAACTGCCTGAACAAAGGTCTTTTATCCTAGGAAATACTAAATTCATTTGGTCCCTTTGGGACAAGTGAAGCTGTTGGTATTTGTTCAATGGATTTGAAATAGCAAAGGGAAACCTTTTCTGCTTTTGCCCTGGAGTTGTTTTTCTAGGCAGACAGTTTGAGGTTCAGATATGGGGTGCCTATGTGAGGAAATAGGCAACTCATGTAATAAAGCGCTGGTCCCGTGTTATGATAAATGCAAAAAGATTAGGAAGCAAGAGCAAATAGACTTTGGCACCTGTCTTTATTTATTTTGAAATGCCTTGCGGGGAAAAACAAAAGACAATAAGAGACAAGGGGTCTGGCTGTCTTGGGGAAAATGGGGCAAGGTGCCAAAACTTGCATGCTTTCCACCATCTGAGTAGGGAAGAAATCTCCCAGAAACTTGCTGCCCAGGGCACATTTGTCCTCATTTGTGTTGGAAGTTGCAGAGTCAAAAAAAGTCTGTGAGACATGAAAGATGCCCATATGAGCCTGGGATCTGATGTTCATTGAGACCCATGGGCCGAGGCACATTGTCCCTATCTGGCTGTGAGGGTAGAGCTGGGCAGGGCTAGCTCACCTCACAGTAGCTGCCAATGCTGTCAGAGTACATCTTTCCCTCCTCAGATGGTCCCTGTGCTATTCAGACTGCCAGCATCCCTGCTTTGGCTGGCCCAGTGCTGCAGCCTGAGAGGAGAAAACTTTAATGGCAGTGTGGTCACACAACCAGGAGAAGATCAGTGCTTGTGGGGTGACCACACATCATTGCAAAGCAGGCTGAAGAGGGAAACACTTCCAAAATAAAGGCTGTGTTGCAAAGGCTGCAATGGGACTTGGGGCTCCTGTCCCTTGTTGGGAGCAGTGCAGTACAGTCAGAACCCAGGACATTCCTCTGGCTGCCCTGGAGGACTTGAAACTCTGGCAAGGGGCTCAGAGACCTTGGCACAGAGTCAAAAACACCTGTGCCTTCGATTTCAGCCCATGGAAAAAATTACCAACTTTGTGTGAGGATTTACAAGCCACAAGAGTTTGAGTAGAATGATAGTTAATTTGTCACAGGGCAAAAAAGTAGAATTTTGGGGTTTTAGAATGGGAGTTCAAGAGGCAAGATGGAGGAATCTGGGCGTGTTCCTGTCCTTCTTCTCCTTCTTCTTGTTCTCCATCTTCTGCTGTGATAGTGACACTTTTGGATTGGTTTAGAGTAGAGACAGACTGTCTAACATAGGTGATAGGTATTGGAAAATTATTGTAAATAAAGTACACGTAGTTCTTAGTATAAAAAGTTACCACCCCAAGGGCAGTCGGTGTGCCACAAACCAACCTGCTGGACAGACCTCAGCAGGTCAGAGAAATAATGTAACAGGTAAGAAAAAATAAACAACTTTGAAAACCAGAGCCAAGGAATCTCAACTTCTTCTTTGGTCGCAGGGCTGGGAAAAAGACTTTTTAATACCTTGGGAGCCATTTCAGCTACAGAAACCTGAGATGCCTGAGGCTGGAGACAGCTCTGCCGTGCCCGGGGTGCAGCACGGCTGCTCGTCTGCAGCCACGCAGTGTGTTGTGTGCTGCTTGGAGCAGCTCTGGTACAACAGGGTGTTGCTTCCTGGTTGGGACTGGGGAGGGGTCTCAGTAGATCTACAACCAGAATAAGCAATTATTAACCAAAAGAGTTTTCCTTGGTTAGTGCAATCAACAATAATGCATTGAAACTTCGAATACAAGGTGCTGGAATGTTAATTAATTGTTGTTAGTCTGTATAACAGCATGGCTTCAAATGCACTGATGAGTACATGGGCCCATATGGGCCTCTTTATTGGCTAAATGTCTAATTGTTTTTCTTTTTTTATGGTATGTGAATTGTTTCATTACAAGCAGCTGAAAGATTTGAAAATCACAAAGAAATCTCGAGGCTAGGATGCAAACCCACTCAACAGTGCCATAACAAGTTACTGCAAGCCATTGAACGTCCACGAGTGCACTTTCAGCATTTGACAAATGCAATGTATTTTTATTATCTAACCTTAGCTCACTATGAAATAGAATTCAGTCAGATGACTTTGCATGTGCCATTGGCCAATGGGGCCAATTTAACTGATAACACACTGGAGGTGACTTGAACTTGGGCCTGAGCTCAGCTTTCACTCACTAATATTATGTGGGAAATTCAGTGCTTCTTTTATTTTTGGCAAACCTGCCCAAGGGAAAACTTGCTTCTGAGTTTTGAGATAGTAGGGATGGACTGAGAACTGTTCCTTCATGGAAGTTGCAGAATGAGTTGTAAAATTCAATGTATCCTGAAATGTTTTCCCAAAGGGTCTGATCTTTGCAAAAATGCACTGCCAACAACTTGGTATTGAACTCAAATACATTCTCTGCAAAAATCCCCAAGAGACCAACACTCGATATAGTAATTTCACAAAGAGCAATGCTCCTGGTGGGAATTTTTCTCACATGCTGGGAATTCTGTATTTTGCTGGAGCAGGTCCAGGACAGACGAGTTAATGCCCTGTGTAGTGTGTTTTCATATTGAGTAAACCCTGCTGAGATGCAGAAAAATAGTGATTTAACCTGATAAGCTTGCAAAAGGGAGCTGACTCACTAAGTGCCATGAAAAAAGGATTCCCACACTGTGATACACCTGAAAGTCTTGAACTTGTACAAGCCCAGTTCCCCACCCTTTTCCTGGAGGGCTTGGGGAGTCACCAGATACTTCTCTGGGCCAGGGTAGAAGCTGCCTTTATATCACAATACAACACCTTCCTTCTAGTGGTTGTGACCATGCAGATGAAGATGGCCAGTGCTGGTGCTGGGTTTACAGGGCCAGATGGGACAAGACATTCCAGCAAAGCTCCATACCTACTTTGGATGAGAGCAGGAGCATGGTCATGTTATTTAATTTTAGAAGTTATCAAGATTTAGAGGAGGATCAACCACATGGAAGGATTTAGGTCAGGATAGCTCCCAGTGAGGATACTAGATTGCTGCTTTGAAATTAGACCCAGAAAATGCTGGTCTTGCTCTCCATTAGGAAAAGAGCAACACAACAAATGTTGGTTTGGATCTCACCTAAAGCAGTTTGAAGCTCAACAAGAGGCATTCTCTCTATCTGCTAATGCCTCTTCCATTTCCTTTACCTGTCTGGAGCAGACCAGCTACTCCAACGACAGGGGCCAGATGGACAATGTTCATGGTTGGGATCAAGGCTGGACTTAGCTTTGCTAATTGTAGAATTATTAATGTTGGACAAGACCTCTGAGACCATCAGTTCCAACCTTTAGCACAGCATGGCTGTGTTCACCAGTAAACCATAGCACTAAATGCCACATCCACACATCTTTTGAACACTTCCAGGATGGCGATTCTGCCACTTCCTTGGGCAGCCTATTCCAATGCCTGGCCACCTTTTCAGGGAAAACATTTTTCCTTTTATCTAACCTAAACCTCCCCAGATGACCAAAATGGTCACCGATGGTACCTTGCTTCAGTACATGGAGCATGATGGACATGACCAGGCCCAGGAATTTTCATGTTCTTATATTCTGGCTTCTTCTCAGAAGGGGAGCAGACACTTGTCTGGCTTCCCATGGGTTGTAGTCAGGCTGTGGTCTCCTCACCAGGACCTGGAATGCTGTAACTTGGTCTTGCCCCTTTCTCTGGAAATGTTGCTAAAGTGAAGGGCTGGTGAAGTCTCTTTTTCCCCCCTGAGTGTGTCAGTGTCTTCTTTGCCTATGTAGGAGTTCACCTGGAGCCTTGGCACCTGGAAAGGAAGAAAACCCAGCCTGTATATTGAGGCATGTCATAAAAAGGTTTACCAGAAATTATGTGAAGAAAGTTTGGACAGAGCATTTTAGGCCAAAGAGTAGCTTCTTCTGACAAGCTCTTTGGAAGTCTTCCCTGTGAAATTACGGGTACAGGTAAATCACAGTCCTGGACTGCTCTTGGGCAAGCCTAGAGATTTTCTGCTAGAGAGGATTCTGGCTGTTTTCCTATTTACAAGTGCATTTAAGTGACTTGCCTCACAGCTTCATGATCCAGCATGAAGCTCAGTGGTTAGTTCTAGAGGAGGCCAGCAGTCAAATGCCTGTGAGAGGAAAAGTTATAAAAATAACAAAAGAAGTAATTTTTACTTGCAAACTGTTCTGTTATTGAAATTTTTGCATTGAACTGTAGGCTGCTTGTCTTATGCTTCAATAAGCTCGTCTTGAGCTTGAATATAATCTTCCTCTGCTTGGCCAGAACATCACCTGTCTAATAAACATCTGATGGGTGATTGCCAGGCGCCCTGTGCCTTCCCCAGCAGCACCTGGTTATCAGCAGTTTGCTGTGTATCTGCCCGGCAGCTGGCAGGCTGCTGCAGAGCAGACCCTGCCCAGAGCACTGCTCTACCTACCACGTGTCTCACTTGCTGGCTACCAAAATGGTGAAGGGCCTTGAGGAGAAGTCGCACAAGGGTTGGCTGAGGTCACTTGGTCTGTTCAGCCTGAAGAGAAGGAGACTGAGGGGAGACCTCATTGCAGTCTGCAAACCCCTTGTGAGGGGAAGTGGAGGGGCAGGCACTGATCTGTTCTCTGGGGTGACCAGTGACAGGGCCCAAAGGAATGGCCTGAAGTTGTGTCAGGGGAGGTTTAGGTTGGATATTTAATAAAGGTTCTTCACCCAGATGGTGGTTGGGCAGTGGAACAGCTCCCCAGGGAAGTGGTCGCAGCACCAAGCCCAACAGAGTTCAAGAAGCATTTGGACAATGCTCTCAGACACTTGGTGTGACTCGGGGTGTCCTGTGCAGGGCCAGGAGTTGGACTCGGTAATCCTGTGGGTCACTTATAATTCAGGATATTCTATGATTCTGTGATTCAGTGGGGAGAGAAAAAGAGAAATTAACTTCAAAAAAAGCAAAACCTGAAATCTGACAGAACAAATATAAGTCTTGTTTCAAGAGGTGTTGAGTGTTTGTAAAGCAAGCAGAGGCCAGGGACAAAATTGTGGCACTCACACAAGGACCCCCAGAGTGAAGGCAGCTGCTCTGGCTTCAGATCTGTGCTGCTGCCTCAAAGTACCCCCAGACCCCAGCCTTGTTAGTCCCTAACCAAGGTAATCCACCTATGAAAGTCAAGTATGGCCTGTCTCTATAATGACCTGTTGAAAGAGAGAAAAATGATTCTTATTTTGTAAGGTATGTTTCTGAGTCATCTGCATCAGAAGGCATAAGAATCTTCGTGCAATTTGAGCACACATTCTTCTGGCTGTGATGTAAGGTGCAAAGTGATGTTTTTCTCCTGGTTGTGTGGCCTTACCTCTAACAAATCTGCAATACTTACTGCATAAGATTGGATCATTAGGTTATCTAAGAACTTTGTTGGAAACCCAGGACACACTGTCATGTTACCCAAGGCTAAACTCAGTATTTTATACTCTGTAGTCATCTCTTGTCTTGTTTTACTCATTAAGCCCAAAGAGCAAGGTGTTCCCACAGTTCATAACCCTGGCAGGATCCTCAAGCAACATCTGGCTTGGATTATAATAATGCAAGGAAGGGCAGCAAAGTTGGTGATGCTTGGGAGATCTCTCAGGGTTGTCCTCTAGAGCAGACAGGAGCAATGCTGTTGCCATACTCTGACCCAGCAAATTCACCTCCTAGATAATAAATATTAATTAGGAGCCAAACCCAGGCTAAAGTCACTTGGGACAATGACTGAACTGCTGCAAAACAGTCAAATTACACTGGAAAGTGGGTGAGCAAAGCCAGCAGCCTGTGTCCTGAGCTTTGATGCTGCCATGGCATGCCTGGCACACTGTGTGTTGGAGTGCAGAAGACCCTCAGCAGCCCGTGGCAATAGAATGGGGCCCTCCAATAGGCACCTTTTGACTTCAGGTCCTGATGGGACATTTCCTTTGTTCCAGCTGGCTGTCAGAGGCTCTGGAAGGACAGAGGCCCCAGTAGTTCACTGCAAGCAGTAAAAACAGCTTGGGGCACTGTGGCGTTAGGTGGCAAATGATGGTGGGTGCTGTAAAAAGATTTTCATGCAACTGCCTTTGCCTCTGTCACAAGGAAGAAGCTGCTAGATGGAAAACATTTTGTTTCTAATCTGTTTTGAGTATATTGTAATATACATATACTTGAGGCTTGTAGTTCTCTTTCTTCAGGATGTTGGAACATGTTTAAAAATGCACAAGGGGGAAATATCTGTTTCAATGTTAATGCTGAAAATGTGCACAGAATTGAATTATCTAGAAGATGAGGAAATGAGGGGTACTGAGAGGTTTAAATACCACTGTTTGGATTCACTTGCTGATCTGTTGCCAAATAGACTGAAGAAAACTGGAATGGGATAAGATGAGAACTTGACCAGTTGCCTGTGCTTGTGCACAGAACTGGGGATCCCTGTGCTTCAAGAGAGAGATGTCTGTCTTGGAGGAACTGTCTCTTTTGAACTAATACAATAGGGCATTGTCTCATGCTGATGAAGTGGAGAAGTGGGTGGAGATTATGCATAAAGAGGCTACATCAGTAACCAGACAGCTGATTGCATATTCTTCCTTTCAGTCTCTTGTTGGTGCCTCTAGTCAAGCCAAGCCCTGGGTTGCCTGTGTCACTGTGTGCACAGAGCACTGATGTTCAGCTAAAGTGTCAAAATTACTGTTGAGGGAACCCAGACACCCTAGGGGATCATACTGTCTCCTGAAAGGTTCCTAAACCACTGCTGGCTTCTGGCTGCTTTCACCAATGAACATCACTGAAATTGCTGGCCTGCAGAAACTCACAAGCTCTCAAACAAGGGAAGGTCCCGTCCCCTGGGAGGGTTTCCTTTTGACATCATGCTTCTCTGTAGGAAAATCCCTTCAAAAATTAACAGTAGTCAGCAAATTATTTGATTTTGGGATGCCTGTGGACCATAATCCAGCCCTAGCTGATATTTCTGGAGGGTTTGTTCCTATTTTCTGTACCATGGGTTTTTCAAGAGAGAACAGATCATCAATGTCCCACTCTTTATGCTCTTCTGTGATAGCTTGTGTGTCTCAAGCCATCCTGTGGGTGGGAAAGGCAATGTTTTAGAAATGCAGCCTAATTATAAGCAGCTGATGATGACTGGACTCTGGAGCTATTCTCTTAATTGGTTAGGGCTCTGACTTTGAAGGTGGGTGGCTTTTGTGTCTGCTTCTGCCTGGAGTAATTTTTGTGTCACAGCAAGCTCACTCCAGGTTATGTCTTCACCAGGCAAAGCAGTGACAATGTTGAAAACAGCACACAGCTGTTCCTGATGATGAGCTGGCATGGTCTTTCACAGGCACCTACCCCTTAACTCTGCAGGTAGCACAGAGGGGGAGCAACCTTAGTGTCTAGGTCCTAGAAGACATATGTTATGTATGTACCTGTTTCATCCTTTTCTGCCTTCAAAGACTGATGAAGCCATGTGCTGTTTTGTTCTCATAAAAATGCCCTAGAAGGGTGCAGTATAGCATGAAGACAAAGTGCTGGAGACCAGAATGTGGATTTTGGTGCTTCTGCTCAGCCAGTATGAGTGTATTAGCCCATGCTGAAAGAGCACAAGAGGTTTCCATAGACTTAGGGCTGCTACAGAGGGACAGTGACCAGTAGCACAGGGCTGCACTGGAGCTGGTGGGTCACCTTCTCCCTGTCACCTTTCAGGACACTACAAGCTGAACAAGGGGAATGGTGCAGCTCTGCAGCAATACCCAGAGGAGTATGTGTAGGAAAGGATCCCAAACCATGTAGTGTTGGATGTCTGATACCTGTACTTTGTGCTGGGTGTGGCTGGACAGGCCAATTTCTGACAGTGCACAGCTCCTTGGTGCCAGGTCAGGTGCAAGGAAAGCCTTCAGCTAAAAACCAGAAAAGGTGTTAGCAGCAACACCTGGTGCGAGGGCCCCTCCTAGCTCAGCTTATTCTGTGATTCTGTGTGCTCTGGGTTTTCTGGGGAATGAAACTCGATGGAATTGACCATCCATTATAACCACTTATACCATTGATGTTTGCTGTAGCAAAAAAGGAAACACAAAACCTATTAGAAAAATGCTCATAGTCTTTCAAAAAAAAGCTTTCCCCACTTCTTTTTTTTTTTTTTAATGTGCCTTACTTTCTAAGACTGAAATGTTTTTCCCCTCAGGCTAGCTGTCTCAGTCTGGCAGGGAATAATAGTTTATGGCCAGTAAAAATGTTAGCTGAAAATATCCATCAAAACTTTACATGTATATAATAAGATTATGGTTTTAAAGTCACTATATCTGTTACCTGGAAAAGTGTCTTCCGTTCTTAAAGACATTACTTGTTTGTGAGAGAGAGGTTGCTTCTGATCAAAATCAACTTGTAATTAATTTAAAGAATGTTCATTGTATTTTGGGAATTTCTAGAAGGGAAATGGGCAGTAAAGTAAAGAATTTGCGTCTTTCACTGATGTCTGATCTCAACTCTGAGTAAGTTCTAATTCTAAGTGCCAATTTTCAGCTTGTGCATGGTGGATTACTGGATATTCTGTATTGCCTGACTTCTATGGCACGGTGAGACACTGAAATGGGAAAAATAAAATCTTGTCAGGTAGTTATTTTGTTCTGTATTTCTATGGCTGTCGACATGAAATTTAAGTACTAATGCTGTGCAAGTCAACTATTGTAGAAAGAGTAGGTGAGGCAGTCAAAATCAAGTGGCTTACTACATATTGCATTATTATGCAGTATCTGCCTTTTTCCTGTGTAACCACAAAACATATGCTTAGAAACCAATTAATCACACAAATATTTGTGTTTAATTTTGATATACATATATATACACACATGTAAATATGTATCTCCCTATAATTGGAGATGTATGTGTATTTATAAACGTACACAACACAAATTCATATCTATAATATGAATTGAATTATGAACTTCGTAACTGGTAATATGTTTACCTATGCCATCACTATTGCTTCAGCCTTGCCTACTTGCTTTTCCATGATGCAGTGCATATTTTTTAACAAACTTACCTTTCTCCACCATTTCTGCTTTAAAACCCCTTAAAAATGTTTGTGAAGTTTGATTGAAGAGAAAAACTCCTGGCTGAAAACAAGTTTCTGGTACATGTTGTTTAACTGGGCACTACAGTGAGTGAGTGGTAACCAAAATTTCACATTCCAGGCATAGCAAATCTTTCAATTGGTGGCAAAGAGGCTGAGGAAAAACCCAAGAGGTAATGGGGGGAAATAGCTTAAAACTAGAACAAATTGCTGGATGACTCTATTGTCAAAAGGTCGCATTCTTTCTGTAGGCAAATGTGTGCAGCTCTGCTGAGGTCAGAAGAAAGAGTATGAGGAAGAGGAAGGCATACTGAGGAAATAATCCTTCCTGTATGACCTCTGGGAGCTGCTGCTTGACGTATGTGGAGCACAGAAGGAAAGAACAGGAAGGGAGCACACACAGCACTCTCAAGTGGAGCATTTTTCTGAGACACTTCCAGCCTCCCACAGAAATGCTGGTTGGAAGGGACCCCCTCATCTCATCCAGTCCAGCTGCCTGCTTAGAGCAGGACTGTCACTGGTGCTTTGTTAGCCTGGTTGGCTTTCCTCAGCCAAGCCTTGAAGTCTGTCCAAGATGGAGACCCCAAAACTTGTCTCAATAACCTGTTCCAGCACTGCATGCCCTGCCTAGTTGATTAAGCCTTCCTGCTTGAACCTCCCAATCTGTGCTTCTTGTTTGTGACCTGTCTTGCTACAATCTGCCACTACTAAAAGCAGTTTTGCTCCATCACCTTGGCAGCTATCATTCCAGCAGGTGGATATTGGATTGTCTCTTAGCCCTGTCTTGAAAATGGCTGCTGTAGGTGAGTGCAGAAGGCAGTCATGGGGACAGTCTCAGCTGTATAATAATCATTCCTGTCAGCAGATGGTTGCCACAGCTGAACCCCTCTCAAGTCATGCTTTGTGTGTCAATTAAACTGGGCTCACCTACCCCATGAGTGTGAGTGCAAATGGAAGAGAATGGTGGCTGGCACTAACAACACGGATCACAGCCATTGATTTCTTCCAGGAAGTCCTGTCCAAGCTGTGTCAGTTGGCAAAAAGGTAATTCATTACCAGCAGTAATCTGACTCAGCAGCGCGTTCTCCAAACTAATCATCTGTATTCCCTTTGCAATCAAGAGATATGTGTATCTGCAGGGGGTGGTTCATCATCCCCTAAATGGAGTCTAATAGAGACAGAATGAACTACCCTCTTCCAGTATTTCTCTCCATCATCTGCAGAAACTTTTGTTCAATTACACATTGGAAGTAGCTACTTAACTTTTAGGGTGCTAGCATTAAAGTGAAACTGGTCTCTCCCAGTAGAGCTGGATGTATACCAAAGAAAATATTTATAGACAAAGACTTGCAAACCTGCTTTGGCTTTCAGAACACCTTTTATCTGGTTTCCTGAAACACTATTTCAAGTAATATTTTGTATGAGAATATTTTACCAACAAACGCGTTATTGTGGTGCACGTACTCGTGTGATCCCTGCCAAACTGCAGGTGAAAGCTTGGCAAGTGGTGAAGTCTGCAAACTCTGATGCTGTCTCTAAGAAATTGGTTTCAGTCCTCCCTCTGAAGAGCTCTGGAATTGTTATTATCCAGGTTAGGGAGAGGGAAGACCATTGTATATCTCTGAAGACCAGTCACTCTCTGCAATTTGCTCATACTGAATTCTTACATCCGTACCCACAGAGAGCCAGCTGGCATTTGTTTATGGAAAATATTTGCTGGGGTGTTATAGATATTTTCCAAAAATATCTATATCTATATCTATATCTATATCTACGTGCTATTTTCCAAAAATCTATTCCCTTTTAGTGATTGCAATTGAGGCAGAAGAAGAGGATAGCTTGGTTAGATAGCATGGAAATGGCTCACCACACTCTTGTTCTTGATAACCTCAATTCTATCTGAACTAGTTACCGGAAAAAGATGACCATTTCCTTGACTTCTAAGCCATCTGCCCTTAATCCTCCAGCTAGTATTTTTATTAGCATATTTTATTTTAATCTATTTTAGTTTATTCTGTTTTATTGTATTTCAAAGCAAGTGAGTCAAAATATGTGTCAAAGATATTGTTCTCAAAAATGGATTATTGCATTTTAAAAATTTATTGTCTCTATCACCTAAACAAGCTGGAATTTAAAGAACCTTCCATACTTAGGATTAATTAATACAATTTTTCTGATTTCTGAATGCATGTTAGTGCTGTGACAACTTGGAAACATGACTGTTTCCGCTACTACAACCACCACCACTGCTTATGAATTTTGCTGTAACTAGCTCACATGACTATCTACCTGGGTTTTCATTATGTTCTTATTACAGTCATGGAAATAGCTCATGCACAGAGAGCTCAGCTTGTAAATGACATTAAAATCATCACTATTAGAATCAGTTTAGAAAAGAGATTTCATTTCCCTTGTGACCAAAAAAAAACCCAAACCAACAAACCAAACCATGAAAAAAGTGTAGTCTCTCAACTTCTGAAAAATTTTTAACTGCTGTTGAAACCCCAAAAACTAAATATCAGCATATTCTTATTCTAAGCTGTTGAAACTTCTTTCTCTTTTTTTTGTTTTTTTGCAATCAACATTGCTTTCTTTTTGGGAATTATGTGCACTTTCCATGTAAGATCTGATAGGCTTTGAGGAAAACCTTCTCAGATATGTTTTCTTGGACTTGCCAAGTTTTATTCCAGTGAAAAATAATGTAAAAGAAATTCTTCGTGTGGGTACTTGAAAATAAGTATTACCATTTTATGAGGTGCTCATCTTGCTTCCCATATTTCTTAAGCTGTGCACACTGAAAGCTATTTTCTAGCAAATTGAAACTGTGTTAACTTCCTCAGCCACATATTTCTTCTGTATTCTTCTTATTCCTCTTCTTTTTCTCTCCTCGTTATCTTGCCTCTTGGCTATTTCAGATAACCAGTGTAATCCTGCTCATTCAAAAGAAATAACTTCTCAAAAGCAGTGAAAAATCTCAGGATTATCAGTCTTCCAGTAGGAAGCCTTATAGTACATGATGCTCCTGGATCTCCTCAGCTTCAGAGTCACCTGCCAACCACCCTGGCCATCCCATGGTTGTAGTCCTTCCCAGGACCTCCAGTTGTGAGGAGGTTCATGCCCTAACAGGTCCCAGCAGCCCAGTGGTCCTTTTCTTTTGAGATGAAAATTTTTTTGTGTTCTTCCTCTCTATCCCAATCCCTGTGGTGTCCTCCTCTTCTTTTTCAGTCCTGCTTCTTTTTTCAGGGGCTTCATCTGCATGGTGCACACTGAAGGCGTGCTCTGTGGATCCAGATCTGTGCTCAGTGCTCGGACTGCTGTAGCAGCAACTCTCTAAACATGGGATGGGAAAGCTACTGGCTGAGCATATTCCATGAATTAAGAAAAGCCCCAAACATGTCTGAGAATTCACAGAGGGCATTTTAGTCTTGAACAACTAATCTGCACTTGAGGCAGATAAAAAGACATGAATGTCATGTTTTTAGTTTTTGCCAGCTTCCTCTTACTACTTAGTATGCTTTAGAAAAAAACCCAAAACCATCACAAAACCCCAAACACCAGCAAGAGAGGTTCAGAATAGTAGCTTCACAATATTGAGGTTTTTGGTGGTAATCTCTGGAGACAGTTCCCTCCACAGCCACTCTTTCTTTCACCAAAGCTTTCCTCCCCTTTTGCCATTTTCATCCCTAAAAGCCAAAAGCAAGGAAAAAGACAAGAAGGCAGTTTAACCTGAATTATGTCATTTATCCGGGGCATCACACTGTTTTACAAATAGATGTGTTGCTACAACTGAGAGGTCAGTGACCTGCATGGCAAAGGCAGGAGAAAGGAGAGAATTTCTTAAGCTAATTCTGCTGCCAGAACCAAAGTATTGTGAAACTGTCACACTCTGTAAACACTTTCTTCCAAACATTAACAAGTGGTGAAAATCAGTGGAGAAGGCAGCTCCAGACCAGAATGCTTTTGAAGGCTTGATGGTAGCTGCAAAAGCTTGTGGGAATCACTCCTAAGCCTCAGCCATAGGTAGTGTTTCAGTGCTGTATTAAGACAACACAGATTCTGATCCTTTCACAGCAAAGTCACAGCTCACACCAGTTCAACAGCTGCAAAACTGAAAAGTGTGAATTATATTCTTTAATACACACATGACCACCCAAGTGCAGTAATCCTACTGGTTGGAACTGTGCAAATGAGGCTAACATCTGACCACAAGGGCATAAGAACTGCCAGCATATCCAATTAGGAGGATAAAAGTAACTGCCCTTCTGGATCACTAATTATTTTCAGTGCGCACAGTGTGATGAAAACCCTTCCAAAAGTCAATTCTGTATTACAGCAGTTTGACTTACAGGTGGTGCAGAATGGAACATTACCAAGTGCATTGCAATTAATTATGCTTTCAAATGCACTGACTAAATCTGGCTGTGCAATTAGATAAATAATAACTGAAGGGAAAGGTTATATTTTGGAATTACACATTAGAATAGCAGCTGGTTCCTGTGTCATGGCAGGGTTAGAATAGATAAATACACCTTTTGCCTTAGCAGCTGGTTCCTGTGTCATGGCAGGCATCTAGTCATGGAGCCCTGTCTGTTGCAGATAAAATGCTCGTGTAAATGCAGTTTCCACATCCATTTCAATGCACAAGTGCCATTTTCATGCACTCAGCATAAATAAGCCCTTCCTTTAATTTATTTGCGTATCTGCCTCAAATGTTAAAGGGAATGACATTTCAATAAGATAATGACCAAGCAGTAACATCAAAGAGCCTCACTTGGTAGCCTCTGCTCTTTTAAAATATTGACTTAAGCCGTGGATATCACTGATTTCAGTCCAGGTGTGCCAAAGTGACTCCTGCATGCTGAGAAAGGGGGTAAGTGTGATTGACACATTCACAAAAATTTGAAGCATTTCTTTTTTTTGGTCTCCAACTTATGTTTCCATTTATTCCGCAATTCTTGAATCTAGCCAGTATTTAAAAATGTCCCACAAATGTTCAACAAATTATCTTGAAAATATATTTTGAAATTATTGGTTTAGCTCACACAGTTTGAAGCAGTCAGAGTAGTTGGGTATCCTTGGGTAAAGGGAATGCTGCAATAATGGGAAATTCTATCCCTATCACCAGGCCCTTTCTTGGTGGATTCCCACAAGAACTATTCCTTTTCTTAACTTTTTTTAATATTCAGAATGTGAGCGGCTACATTAATTTTAATCCAGGTGCTAGCGTCAAAGGGATTGACACCAGTGCCTTTCCTGTCACCTGGGTAACCTTGTGTCTTGGAAGGGCTCAGCCAGTTGGCTGAAGATGAGCTTGAGCAGGCAGGAAGATTGGTGAGCAGGGGGACTATTTTCCTGTAGCTAAAAAATGCTCTTGAATTCCTGCCTACTCAAAGCAGCATCAGTGGATAACTGCGGGAACACTGGAGCAGGTTGCCCAGAGAGGCGGTAGATGCTTCATCCATGGAAACATTCCAGGTCAGCCATCTAAGCAACCTGATCTGGCTGAAGATGTCTCTGCTCATTGCAGGGGCAGTTGGTCTAGATGGCTTTTAAAAATTGCTTGCAACTCAAACTGTTCCATGATTCCATGAAAAACAGTCCCCATGGGCTTTGGGTGGATCCAGAGTCCAGATCGTACCCTTAATAATAAACTTAATTGAGTTATCCATGATTTCACAATGCCTTGGCTGGACTGTGACAATTCAGATGGTCTGGGAATAGAGGCCTCTAGCCCTCTACAGAACAGAGCCTCTGCAGCAGCACAGGCTGTGCAGAGCACTTTGGACTTCCTCTTCACATTCTCCATCATGTCTTTGCATGGATGATCAAATCAAAGTCTCCTGCTGAGGCCCGAAAGAGTACTGAGATCATTGACTCCTATGGAGTGCCTACTGCCCAATGACTCCAAGCATGATACTTATTGTTCCTCTCTTTAGCTGCCTAACTACCAGGCATCTGGAAAAAGCCAACTCTTTGTAGTTAGTGGGGGTAGGAAGAGGCATCTGCTCTCTTTGTTCCCTAAAGAAATCTGCCTCTCCCTATGAGCAGTTGAAAGAGCTCAGTGGAGGTACTAAGTTTTTGGATGGATCAAGCAAGGAGAGAGGATTGAATCCTAACAGAAGTCAGTGTGAATAAAGTGCCTAAGATTGCCCTTTCTGGATGTTCTTGGAGGTTGTTTGAATCGCTGACGCTCCTGCATTGTCACCCTTGTCACAGATTTCACTCTGCTGGAGTAACGTAATTCCTGGTCATTGAAACAAGCTTCAACTTGCTATCTGAACATCTGGAATTAATTCCTCCAGGAATTAAGGCAAGTCATGAATCACACCTCCTTCTGCTCCAAGTATATGGTCCAGTTCTTTACTTGGTCATTTATTTGGCCATCCCTATCATAAATACACAGCAGCATGCCGATTAAATAAATAAACAGCTTGTAAAAGTGCCTGTGCAAGAACAACCAAACAAGACCAAGACAGAAATCTCCAAGCCTAACAAACAAAAAGTCACAGACTTCCAGTGTGAGACACTCCACAGATTTCACCTGCAGAGGGGAGGAAAAAGAAAACACCTCAGGACAGGTATTAGTGACACTAAAGGTCTGATGGGGACTTATGTATGCCCAACAGAAGAACCAGTTAAAATGGAAGAGGTACTGAAGATGGCAAGAGGCTTGACATCTTTCTGAAAAATGTGAACTGACCTGGAATTTGCATGAATACTTGCAGAGAATGTTTTTCTTTACTTCCAGGGCTAGAAGCTGTCTCAAGATCTTATATTTACAGCAGATTTGGGGTTTTTTGGTTGGCATTTGTATGTTTGTTTTAAAACTAATTCTTCTTTATCCTGAAGCTTAAAGGATGTTCTGTGTGATTCTGTATCTGTGGAATACACTTGCAGGATGAAAGATCTGGAAATGCATGTAAGAATCTTTTGGGTGCAATGGTGGCATTTTCCATTCTCTACCCAGCTGCAGAGAAATCAGAATGTTTCTAATATTGCAATGAGCAGAAAGCTCTAGCTGTTTAACTGCCACTGAGCACTTCACTTTAAAAATGGATAGATTTGGAGCATTTCCCAGATGTCGCATTGTCACTTCTGATTGACACACTGGAAGAGGAAGTCAAACGAGGAAGTGAGTTCAGGAATGGCGAGGGTGTAGTGGGTCCCCCTTGCTTGCAGGGAGCAGCCAGGAATCTAGCAGCTGGCTGGGGGTCTGTGTGTGGGGTGCCTGTTGATTTTGGTTGCCTAATTTAGATGCCTACTTCTTTCCATTGCCTATATAAGGAATAGAGTCTGGCAGCCATGGAGCGTGGGGAGCCCGAATTGCCCATCAGTGTCTTACTAGTTGTCATGGCAACGCAGGCAGGCACCTAGAGGAGATGGTCTGAACGTGGTCCCGACTGACTTGCAAATACACACCACAGCTTGTATGCAAGTGAGACAGCTGTACTGAGCGTATCCTGGCTGGAGTTCACGCTACACCACGCTGACAACTGCAAGGAGCCCTGGTTTGAAGCTGCCCTTTGCGATCCCCAAACAACAAATCTTTGTCTTTCCATCTGGTTTAAGGTGAACTTAAGCATGGGGGACACATAGTGCTGCAGGAGGCAAATTCTCCACCCGCATGCTTCTGAAGCTGTGTCAGTGCTGGGAGAGAAATGAAACTGCTTTGTTCATGGGACACACTCCAACACGGGGAGATACCCTCCTGAAGACAGCACTGCATCTCACACCTTCCTCTGTAAAATTACAAGATATGCATTAAGCTCCTTATGGAATTGATCAGTTAATTAATCAGTTTATCTGCCTCTGCCCTACATTTAAATTTAAATCTTCATGGCAATTCCATCCAAATCTCTTAAGCTGTGCTGAAAAAATCAGCAAGCAGACGAACCACTACACTCCTACTCATACAATAAGGTCCATTTCCTTTATTGAATTGTTTGTGTTATTTGGAGATGCTCTTGCACCAGCAAGGACTAAGTCCACTCTTATTGGAACAATTGTGCAAGTGCAGGAATTGGGCAATCTCATAGTGATGCAAACTGTGTAGTTTTCTATGAAGGCAGTAGCAAAGAGTTGCAAACATTCAGAATTAATTCCAATAATGAGCTGGGATTTAAAATCTAAATACTCAGTTTCTAGCTGCATTGCAAATTCATCCCCCGAATCCACTCTGTATTACTCACCACCTTTTGCACCCTTTGACAATGGTAATGGATTTTTTAATACACTCAAAAAAATAGCAAAATACTTGCATTTCAAGTACTGTTAGCAATGTGCTTGAGCTCAGCTAGGAGCCTAACATATGGAAGCTGCTAAAACCCAATTGTTGTGTTTTGTGCAATTGTATATTTGAGGACAGCTCTGAAATTCAGGGCACAGGCTCAGGCCAAGGCAGAATTTCTGGAGTAGGACTTGAGCTCTGATCTGTGCTTGTAGCTGTTGGGGAGCCTGCATGGGTCTAGAGGATGCTGTAAACTTTGCCTTGCTGCTTGCTTTGGACCTCACTGTCTTCTTGCCTTGTTTTAAGCCTGTACAAGAACTACATTCGTCTGAACCAAAATGTAGTCTCTAGTTATGAAGTCTGAAATGTATATGCCTTTCAGAATAGTTTTCCAGCTATTAATTTTCATTTCCAAATTCAGCCATTAATTTCATCATTTCCAAAGTCCTACAACACCATGCATGGATCAGACGGATATATTGCTGTAGAATGAGATGCAGTTTGATGTCTCTCAGTTCAGAAAACAGGGATTAAAATTGTTCAGGCTAGTACATGTAGAACTTTATAAGCCTATGAAAGATTTTTGTCTCTTTCCTGCATATAGATACCAGTTTTGATGTTAGCATTTGGCTTATTAATAACTGATTTACATTTCCCAGACAGAAAATTGCTATCTGCCACAAATTTATAAGAATTTCATATTGTAAAATTCTCTAGCACAGTGAATCCTTTGTGATTTAAACACAAGGAATTTGTGATTAAAATTTTAATATGATCACTGCAGTCTCCTGAGATGCTTAAGTACAAGAAAGTGTTATTTCCTGCATCTTAGAGTTCATTGTGATGGATGCATTTAAATGCCATCAATGGGATTCTATCTGCTCTGAAAACTAAACAAAACAGAAAGTCCTGCAAAGCAAGTAAAGAAACTGAAGGATTTATGGTCTCTGCTGAAGCATGAAGACTAACCCACCGCCCAGTATTGTCAGAACAGGGTCTACAGTTCACTGCAGAAACTAAAGATAGGAAGGGTAAGATAAAGACAGGTGTACAGCTCCATTCTGCTCCATGGAAAAGCAAGGTTTGCTGGATATTGCCCAGCTTACTTGAATAAATTGATGAGCTGGTTTGTTGCTTCTATCAGCTGTTAACTCAGAGCAGGGCCTATGGCAGTAGCTGGGGCTGATGGGTGGTCTTGCTGCACTGCCTTTCTCACAGCCCTGCTCTCTGCAGAGAGGTTGGTATGGGAGCTGTTGCTGGAGGTCATCCTTCCTAAGGGAAGGTCTCCAGGAGGCAGACCTGACACTTTGCATTGCTGAAGCCATGCTAGTGCTCTGAGGACATGCAAATAAAGAAACTGAGTGCTATTATTCAATCTACAATGCCTTTTCTTTACTCATCCATATCTCTGTATTAGTCCTGTTGTGACTGGCTCAAATTTAGCCTTTCTGGGAAACTGTTGGAGGATTTCCTATCCACATCTTATTCTTGGTGAGTACATGTTGTTCAAAAGCTCAGAAGAATTGGCTCGCCTTCAGCAATGTTGTCCTGCCTGTTAGGGGGATGGTTGGAGACAAAATTTTGGTGCACATTCAGTGCTGTTATTGGCTGTGGCAGCACCCACAGATGTTGGCCAGGACTTGCAAAGATGATCTGTAAGTGCGCAGAAAACTTAGCAGGCTCCTGTTGCCAGGCCTGGCAGGCCTGTGCTCCAGGGTGAAGGCACAGGATTTAGCATGGTCTGGTGACTGTCCTTACAGCTGAGCTATGGGCATTTTCCTTGGTCATGGGTTTGGCTGGCTCTCACAAGTGGGATCCCCGCAAATTCCAGAGTGTGACTCACGAGACAGCAGAGACTGCTATGCCTGAAGCCCTTGGGGAAGGGTGTTTAGCTTGATAAAAGAAAATCTTCCCTGTCATTTGCTTTTAGAGCCGCAGATAAATCCTGGGCCCTTTTCTTTACTAATAGAATCCAAGACCTTCAGGATAGTTTCAAAGCTGCATTTAGACAACTGTGATCACTGTTGAGTCCCTGCTCCTGTGTAAGAGCTATAACCAGCTCAAATCTTTTGATGAAACCCGTCTTGTAGGAAATGTATTTTTCTTTTCCTTTTCCCAAGTAAAAAGTACCTGCCATGTTTCAGATGAAAATAACTCTCTGAAGTTCAAAGTCCCTTTTTCCCCACTCTTTTTCCCTTTCCTCCTGCAATGGCAGATGGCAACAGGGTGAGGGGAGGCGTAACCATGAAGGCTTTTCAGGTTTTGCCTCTTGGCCAAAGCAGTGTGGCCCATGGTGCAGTCCTCTTAACATTTTTGACTAATTCTGTGAGTAGACTACTGTAGGACTATATTGCAGACTTGCGGAGTCACCTTGAGGAAAGGCAGGAGCAACATTTCTCAGGCACAGAAGGATAATGTTGGTAGGGAAGGGACTGCCTGTCCCTGTTCTCTCATCAAGTGAGCTACGGCAGGGTGGTGCACAGGATCAGGCTAAGCTGTCCTGATTGCTGATCAGCCAACAGTTAAATACCAAAAACATTAATTTCCACAGGCTTACGGACTTTCTACAGCAAAGATGAACTTCAGAAGTATTTTTAATCTTGAAAAAGCAGTTGGATTGAAGAGAAAATATTTTTATGTGTCTGTTTACACATGCAAATGTTGTTTTCTTCATCAGAGGAGTTTTTTCACAGGCTTCTTAAGTCATCTTAATGAACTAAAATGGAAAAATAATAATCTTCAGCTTGGAATCTGGTGGCATCTACACTGAAAAATGGCACCAGATATTACCTGTTGACCACATTTGAAGAACCTGACCATGGTTCTAGTTAACTTCAAGTATGCTGAAAATAAGCCAAGGGTTTCATTTTCAAGTTGCATTATCATGGTCATGTCACTCTCCAAAGTATCGCTAAATTGTTCCTTTATTTTTTCCTTTGCCAAAGAGGTAGGAGACTGTTTTGCAGTCTGGAAAAATGCCTGCCTAGAAGTAGAGGTCCAGATCTTTAACAAGGGTAAATTGGCAAAACCCCACTGATTGTAATGGAGCAATGCCGATTTTTGTCAGTTCAGTATCTGGCCCATCAGATTTTCAACTGTTATCACCACAGGCAGAATTCAAATTGACACGGCGTGGGCTAACATGATTGAGTGCAGAACAGGCTTCCTGGTTTCCTAAATTATTTTAATAACAGAAAGAATGTAGATGGAATGCCAGGCTAAGATCTCTACCTGGATAAGGGCCCAGATTTTATTCAATTTTTTTTTTTCAAATAAGCCTGTTCCAAAGTCATTACTTTTCCATTATAGGGTTTGTCATGACATGGTCCTCAGGAACAAAACTCTCAGATACCCTTCAGAGCTGCAAAATCCCACAGCTTTAGATAGGAAGTATTGTCTTGTCTAGGTCCTGTAGGATAAGAGGTTTATGGAAAGGGAGAAGGAACCTACGTCTCTCCAGAACCTGTAATAGTTCAGCTTCTAAATCCATCTCTGACACATATCTGCTCCAGGTATTGCATTTCCAGTGGCTCTGGTGGGTCACTTCTTCTGTGAACAACCCAAAGCCACCTGGCATCCTGGAGTCTGCCAGCTCCCAGGGATCCCAGTGGTCTTGGGATCCAACCCATCTGTGGGGGCACATTTCAAGGTGTTTGTTGTGCAGCCACGGCTGCCCGATGGTGCCTGGGGAGTCACGAACACTCTGCCCTGGGAGCCCTGATGCCCCCTGAGGTGGATAGCACAAGGAAGGGTGTGTGTCCTGATGGTGTTGTCCTGGTGGGACAGATGGAGGAAGCGTTATCCACTCTGAGCTTCAGGCAGAGGTGCCATGGCAAAGCAACTGCGAGCCAAGCCCCTGTACGAACAGTGTGGGCTCCAAACAGCGTGGGCTGAAATGTCTGTAGGAATGGTGGTAATCTACACATAAATAAATTTGCTCATCGAAGGAGCCAAATTAAAAACAAAAACATAACGATTTGATTTTTCCCCCTAGGGAAAGGAGTTGTGTTTTTCCTCACTTGAAAGGATACTGACATTTTACTTTCATCTACCCTTGTGTCTGAACAAAGGTAGCTGATTACTCGATATCTCAACTCTGATTTGGGGTATATTTTTTTTATTCCTCTTAGGGCTTCAGAGGGTGGTAAAAAGTCTCTTTCATTAATTAGTATGTCTCCTTATTCTTTTGACCAGGAATGCAAGGGTATCCTTTTCTGTGAATGTCATTTTCTCTCTGGGCTCTTGTACTTTAATTTCCTAGATGTGAAAAAAGGAACAGAAGATGAATTAGATATTGAAATAAGAGGACATGAACATGACTCTCTTCTCCTATAGAACTTATTCTTTCAAAGCCAAAAATGTTTGTATCTGAGCAAAACAGAATAAACTATAAGTAATTTTTAATGAATAAAAATGTTTTTATCATTCAAAAACTTTTTTTGGGAGTACGAATTTAGTTGAAAGACAATTCAAAGTCTTGGTGCACTTACTGTTCCCATGTATTTTCTGTTCTCCCACATACTGTCCCAGCAATCTGGCTTTACTTCTCAAGTTATTAATCTAGGGTTTGTGGTTTTGGCGGATAACTAACTATTTTATTATGCCTAACACAGCAGTGCCTTGATGTTCACTATCTTGCTGATACACAGATATTAATTTACAAAGGCAATGTTTGGTGTCTAGATTAAGGGGTCTTGGGTGAGATGAGCTTGTCTACCTCTGCTTTCAAATACATGGGGATTAGTGTGAAAAAAAAGAGAAAGTTCTCTTCTTAATGAAGGGGGGAACTCATACACTACTAACATTAAATTTTTTGGATAGTTGGGGTTTTTTTCTTTGTAAAGGTTTATTTGTATTCTACTATGCCTGATGTCACAGGGGGTTTTGTCTCATCCAAGTTTTGTCAGTGTATTTGTTTCCTACCTCCTGATCAATGATGGCTGAGCTGTTCTGAGGTTAAAATGATCAGTGCTAAAATGCTACTGGTGGTGGAGTGGGACACACAGGTCCCTGTAACCTACTCCTTCACTGGCCTCCTACACTACCAGGCAGGTGTAGTCACCTTGGCCAAAGGGCTGACGTTTGCACTGCTAAAGGATCACGTTATTTCATAGTAATTCTTCACTTCCCTGAACCATGATGAGTGCTTTCTGGTGATGGTAGCATTGCCTGTTGTAGAGGAGTCAGGCCATTCTTAGGTGTAGCCCAAAGAATGTGGAACTCAGCCCAGAATAACTACAAACCTGCTTTTCAGCATGTATAGATTATAAGTTTTTGCCCTCCCATCCTCAGAGATCAACAGAGGTTTATGATTTTTTCTTCAAAGGTTGGGCTTGGATCTGACCACTGTTCATCAATTCTTCAATTTTCTCCTTTGGAAGGTGCTCACATAGAGCATGAAGACCTGAGCAGATGATGGGGAAAGGCACAATCACCACTTTCCTTGGCTACAGGTCCCTTGAGGCCCCTGTTAGTGCTGGAAGCCTGGATGCCAGGAGCTGTGCTGCTCATCCCAAGTCCAGTGTTTGTCCCACTCATCCAAGGGCTTCTTGTGACATCCTCCCTAGTAGCCAGAGCAGGGAGTGTTCACTGAGCTATGTTGCTCAGTAAACACACATTTCATGGAAAAAAACTGAGAGACTTTTGTTGGAAATTTTTCATGAATTATTTTTATTTAGGAAAACATGATATCATTCTGATGGCAAGAAAACAAACTGACAGGCCAGCTTTCTGTAACTCCTAAAATATCACCTCTTATTTTTCATCTTGTAATATGAAAGAAGAAAGTGAAGAAATGGAATAGCCAAGACCAAACCCTATGTCTACTTAGCTTTTGTTTCTTTTTCTGCCTTTGGCCAGTGCTTCTGAAACAAGAAAGATGAAGAGAGTGTGCAAAGGAGCATGTTTTCCCCTTGCAGTGTGAAAACTCAGAAACTGAAAAAGAGTAGCTAGGGTTTTTTCTGATTTTAAAAATTACATTTTCTGGGGGAAAAATGTCTTTTAAACCAACCCTCTGTTTTTCGGTGAAGACATGCAAACCAGTTTGGCTCACCACATTTCATGGCTCAGCTTTCCCGGACCACAAATTATAGACGTCATAACAAATGTCAAAAATACAGCGGAACATAATAAATTATATATGCAGAGACACAAGTGCAGTCAGTCATATATACACAGGCATCCATGGGTGTATATATAGTCACCTGTGTGCGTATGAATGTGTCTGTATAAATATATCTCTGCATGTGCACAGCTATGTGTGTCTGTGCACAGATGTAAAGTAGATGTGTCCCTGCTTGCAAGCCAAAGAAGTCATGGAGAGGTTCTGCTTCAGGAAAGTCTCCTTTGTCTGTTGGAGAGATACATTTCCATGAAATGTTTACCTGTGGCTGTTTCTGTTTTTACTGGCCCTGTAAAGATGTTTTGACCAGAATAAAATCTACCCAGCAGCACTGTGAACCTGCGTTTCCACCACTGTTTGGCATATTTGTTACCTGTGTGAAGAAATCTTGAAAGCTTTGCCTGTTTCATAAGAGTGTGGCAATACAGCCTAGGAATCACTCTTGGGTTGTGATACAAAAACTCAGTCCTTAGAGGTGATCCTTTCAGGTAAGAGTGGAAACTTTTCACACCTGCCAGTACGTTTCATCAGGCCACGAGGAGATGAGACAAAGGAGGGAGGATATGTAAGCAGCAAGTTCCTCCCATTGAGAAATGCCACAAAAACTGGAGTGATGTTTTGTGCAATGCTGTACAGCAGCCAAGCAGAGACAGTAAAGAGGAACTCTTTATTTAGTGGGAAAATAAATTCAAGTGAGCTGAATTGTCCAGTTGAATTTATGTTTTGGCTGTTTTAGCAGTTAACTAGTGCCCATACAAAGTCTTGAAGACAAGTCTAAGTTAGTCTTGCATACAGGGTGGTCTCTCACACAGCCCTCAATACCAGAGCAGCAGCTCAGCACTAATTCAGACATCTTTCTCACTTGGCTCAAGGCAGAGGGAAGGCTCAGGTGCTGGCCCCTGCTCTCCTCATCAGCTTCTCTCTGTGTTGCACACATCTCAGCTCCTCACCTCCCAGATGTGCTCTGGATGCTGTCACATGCTGCTAAAAGCTCTGCATTTTATGAAAAGTCTCTATGGGTTTTGTTGCAGGCAGGTAACTCCTTGTCAAATGGACAGGGGGGTTTCTCCAGCCTGCAGCCCCCATGCATGAGATGTGTCCTGAAGAACAAGCTTCCCTGCCCCTCTGTAGTGACTGCAAATGCCACATCCTTGTCATCATCCTCATTTTCCTAATTCCTCCATGGGACAGCCAAGCAAAATGTGATGTGGAAATCTTTGGCTGAACACTGAGTGACCCTGTGTGTCCTCCCAGCACGACTCTGGGCTCATGGGTCTCTTGGCAGGGCTCTTTCTCTCTGGTAGTGATGTGTTTACACTGCCCCAGTTCCAGTGCAACTTCAAAGGCAGTTAGTCCTGGGATGTCTGCTTTGCTTTGCACCATCTTCAATCCCACCCTGCTTCTTTGCAGCCACTGTTTAAATTCAGGCTAATTGTGATCTCAAACACACTGCTCTTAAAACTGCAGCTGCATATCCTTTTATCACTGCAGGGATGTCTCACTCCTAAGGTAATGCCTTCCTATTTGGGTTTCAAAGAGGTAGCTCATGGATCAAGAGGAGATTTTATGAGGCACTGGCAGAGTCTGCCCTCAAATAGTATGATTTCAGTCTTTCCTACTACTCCCAGTTTTTAAGCAGTTTGTTTGGTTTTCAGTTTGGGGCTGGGATAGCTGACCTCCTTTCCACACTGCCACCCCTCTAACACAAGCTCTGCAGACAATAACAGATTGGGAATGCTGGTCTCTCTCTTTATGTCTGGATCCTCCCTTAGCACCCAGCAAAAGGGGAGATGGACTTTGCAATGTGATCTGAATGTGCCTGGCCTCTGATGGCTCAAAAGGAAGTGGAGGGATGAATGATCTATCCACTAACATCTTCAATTCCAGAGGCCACAAGTCCCTTTCCAGGTACATCTGTTTTGATGGGAGATGGACTAGATGACCTTTAAAGATCCCTTCCAATGCAAACTGTTGTATGATCCTATGAATGTACCCCTAGAATGAATGGCCTTCATTCACAGACTGGCTTGCCACGCTGTTATGGTGTGGAAAGCTCCTGTGACAAAAAAGGCTCCCTTGCTTAATTGTGTTTCTGCATGATGTTTATTTTGTATATTTTTGTGCAACCATCTCATGTCAGACATTGTCAGAGCATTTGGGATTCCCACACTAAGAGGTGTGCAAGCCCAGTACTTTTTATCCCTGTTAAGTATCAAAGAGGAATGTGAAATTCTATCTGTTTTTAAGACACTCATTGAAATCTATTTTCGTTGCTGCTAAAAATATGTCTTTATTTTGTGGTAGGAAAAACTTCTTCTGGCTGAGCAGCTGCTCCAAGTGATCCATAAATGTGCTGTCAGCCTCAGGTACAGAGCAGTGTCCCACGGCCCCTGGTGTGACCAGGCAGAAAGCAGTGAAACAGCTGTTGGCAAGCCTGACGTACAGTTATGACATTTTTCCTTCCAGCCAGTTGTATTAGCTGCTGAAAAGGAGTTCCTGTTTCCAGGCGAATGCTACAGCCACCAGTCTACCCTCCCATGTGTAAGATAGGTGCAAACCTACTGGAATAAATCTGAATGGCCTAGGAGCAGAAAGGCAGGTTAATCCCAGACTCAGGACTGAGACAGTTGTGTGGGTCAAGAAAACAGGAGTTCACAGCTTCAAGAAAAAAATGAAAATAATATTCACCCTCATCTGACATGCAAAGTAAGCCTACCTTAGAAATGCAGGTCAGCTGAGCTTTCAGCAGAGTCTCTGTAAGGATCTTCATGAAGTGGCTGAGGAGGGATTTCCTTGACAAGAGAGCCCATGGAGCAGCTGTGTGCTGCACCAGACCAGGCTCTCTGGAGAATAGGGAATCTGACTGTTTCCACCTTTCTGACTAATTCTTTCTAGCAGGTGTCTACCCTGGCTTCTGTCTACCCCCACAATTCACAGAGAGGGTGCATCTGCAGGCACCTGTGGCAGATTTGGAGGGATTCCCACAAGAATTTGCAGTTTTCCTTGTTTCCCTGCTATGCTTCAGGATTACCCAGAAATTCAGCCCAGTTGGGTAATGTATGGGTCCCATGAGAACACTTTCTATTCCCTGCTCTTAATAAATCAGAAATTTAGAGTATAGTCAGATACCAGCAAAGAGGCAATGCTGATACTTACCCAAAATCATGCACGACACAGTCATCTTCTTAGGTCACTAGGAAGAATTTCCTTTGATCTAAAGGTGCTTTATTGATATTACTGGCTGATAGAACATTAGTTTTATTAGTGGAATAATCAGGCTGTAGAGTCTTACAAAAGCAGAAAAAATACTTAGAGCCCTTTTCACTGAGGGCCAGTTTGGAATATGATGTAAGTGCTGGGTCACACTTGGAAATCACTCAGTTTATCACATATGCTGGATGTGCCAAATTTGTAAAGTCAGCTGGAATGGGTGGTGCTGTTAGTTAAGTTAATGCTACACTTCTCTCCAAAACAAAAAGGTAGTTTTGCTCAATTGAAAGTTCCTAAATAACATAGGCTAAGTAAAGATACCTTTGTACATATTCCTTTGTTGAAAAACCTCTAAGCAACTCCCAGCTCCATTTAAACTACTTTTATAGGTTAGGTAGGAAACACTGCTTGTAGTGCTGAAAATTAGATTTTAAGATTTCTCATTTGGTGTGTAACACTTATGTTTCTAGAGATTTAAAACAGTTTTAAAACAGCTATTTTCAGTTTTGCATTCTGAAGGGGATAAGCCTACATGGGAATGCCATTTGCGTCGTCGTGTGGCTGGACCATGAACCTTACAACACATAATTTGCTCCACATTTCAGTGACAGCTCTGATGCAATAGAAAAGTCAGAGGGCAATACACACATTGTATGCAAACAGGAAAATAACTTCTCCTGGGATCTGTTAATAAATGGTAAAAGGCTTTCCTACAGCCTGTGTTTGGTGATAACAGGGTGCTGTAACAAGAACTGTACTCAGAGAAACGTTCTTGGTTGAATTAAGTCAACTTTGTGAGTAGGAACAGATTGAAGGCTCTACCTGCCTGCTCAAAGACAGAAACCTATCAAAATGGAAAAATGGGAAATTAAGAGCATGAATAAGCAGTCCATGCTGTCTAAGATTAAGGAGTGGTGTGACAAGCCTGCTGTAGAACAAAAGCTACTTAGGTTTATACCTGTATATAAATTAAGTTACTTACAAACTACAGCTAGAGGGAAAAGTAAACCAAATCCTGGGTTGAGAAAATCTCAGTGCTTCAGTGTGAGAGGTTCTTTCTTTGGATGTTGGGAAGGTTGTTACTCTTTACATGGTTCCTTTTGCTTTTGGATCATGTTATTTAGTGACCTCTGAGGGGACACTCAGGCCCTGTAAGGGGCTCCTGCATCCCTGAATAAAAGAGGGCAGGGAGTAAGCCAAGGATGAGTCCTGGCCACCCACACTGCAGAGAACAATCTGGGAACAACTCTCCCTAGGACTGCTCCCAGCCAGACCCACAAGTGAACCAGTGTTGGGTAAGGTTCCTCCCTACCTCCCATACTATTCATCCCAGCCAACACCATCCCTTCAGCACCTGCAGCACCTTCCTCACCTCTGGGCAAGCAACACCCTCCATCCACCAGGTCTGTGCTATAGAAGCACCATTCTGCTGGCATGCAGGACAACCCTTGTGTTATCCAGAATCTATAGTTTTATCTTAGGGCCAGTGGGGCAGCAGATAGAGCCCAGGAGAAGCTCATGGCCAAGCACTCCCTGGGGTGGTGACAGTCAGGCTGTTTAGGGGGCAGGGGCTGTTAGCAGCCTCTGCATGAGCCAGGCTGTGTCCCTTGGCCTGGCGGGAGGCAGAGATGTCTCTCATGAATTTATTGGTACAAGCATAAAGTCTCTGTTTGGTTGTAGCCTTTTTCTGTCATTCTTGTGTCTCATTTGAGCTCTCTGGCATGGCTTCTCTCCTATAAGATGAAGATGGTATCTGTAATCTGCTGCATAGGCAAGGGCAAACCTGGTTCCGGGCATCAGAGAGTTGAATGAGAAAGGAAAGGATTAAAGTTGCTCAAACAAAGATAAATCTGGCATTTTTGAATTTTACAAGTGAAACATTGTTCTTGTGGTATAAGCATTGCTGTCACAAATGCTTTCCCAGGCAAGTGGTGAGTATGAGACCAGGTCATACACTGCTTGACCAGGCAATGCTCTGTCTTGGATGAGCAAGTGCTGTTGCTTGAGTCATTCTGAAACAGACAAAGGAAGCAAGAGAGAAATCATGAGGGAGGATGCAAATAAGGGATATGGGTCACTGCTGGGTTCCCACAGACTCTGTGCTCTTGGGCAGGTGGCTTTGGATACCCTTTTCTAGAAATGTACCTTTCATGTCTGCTGCAGCTTACCTGGGAATTTGGGGCCCAAATTACACTGAAAGGCTCTCTCTTTTTCATGGAAACCATAGTGTGGGAGGGCAGAAGGGACTTGCTTCACACTCCACTCTTGCCCCAGTGTAGTGCTAGGATGTAGCTGGGGTATATGTTTGAGTCGGGAGAGACTGTGGAGAGACACATTTGGTGTGATAGGGGGAAGCAGGAAAAATAGCCAACTTGTTTTTACTGAGTCTCTAGCTGTGGTACAGCAAAACCCAAACTTCGTTAGACAAGTTTAGTGTCAGTGATGGTAACAAACTTGGGAAAATTTGCTTTAGTATTAAAAAAACACTAATCACTATGTCTCAGGTTCCAGCAAGTGAAAAAAAACCCTAAAATATCACAAAATCATAGGTTAGTTTGGGTTGGAGGGGACCTCTAAAGATTATTTAGTCCAACCTTCCCTGCAATGTGCAGGAACATCTTCAGTTACATCAGGTACCTCAGAACACCATCCATCCTGACCTTGAATGTTTCCAGGGATGGGATATTCACAGTCTCTCTGG
Source organism: Geospiza fortis (assembly GCF_000277835.1). Classification (NCBI taxonomy): domain Eukaryota; kingdom Metazoa; phylum Chordata; class Aves; order Passeriformes; family Thraupidae; genus Geospiza; species Geospiza fortis. Next base: position 6,109,604 of record NW_005054322.1, read on the forward strand.
GAAATATGTTCCAGTGTTCCTCATAATTAAAAATATCATCTTTATATCTAGTCTAAATCTACCCTGTTTTATTTTAAAACCATTGCCCATTATTCCACAGCAACATGTCCTGATAAAAACTTTGTCCCCATCTTTCTTATAAACCCCCATTAAGTATTGAAAAGATGTCCAATGTTTCCATCTTTTCACCTGACAGACAGTACCTTATTCTGTTCCCTGTTCTTCAGCTGCTCTACCACAGCATGTAGGTAAATACAACCTGTTCCAGTGCTTCACCACCCCACAGGAAAGAATTTCTTTCTAATATCTCACCTAAACCTACTCTCTGTCTCTCTAAAACCATTCCCCCTTGTTCTGTCACTATAAATGTTGTAACAAGTCTCTCTCCATCCTTCTTGTACAGTCCCTTCAGGGAGGCCACATTTAGGTCACTCCATAGCCTTCTCTTCTCCAGGCTAAAGAATCTCAATTCTCTTACCTGTCCTCATAGGAGAGGTGTTCCAGCACTCTAATAATCTCAGTGATCCTTCTATGGGCTCACTCCAACAGGTCCATGTCATTCCTGTGTTGAGGACCCAGGAGTTGGACGCAGCACTGCAGGTGGGGTCTCACCAGAGCAGAGCAGAGCAGAGCAGAGCAGAGCAGAGCAGAGCAGAGCAGAGGGGCAGAATCCCCTCCCTCCCTTGCTGGCCCCACTGCTTTGGGAGCAGCCCAGGACACTTTTGGTTACCTGGGCTGTGGGTGCCCATTGCTGGGTCATGTCTAGCCGCTCACCCATCAGCACCCCAAGTTCTTCTCTGCAGGGCTGCTCTTGATCTGTTCATCCTCCAGCTTGTCTTTATACCAGGAGGTGCAGCACTTTGCACTTGTTCTTGTTAAGCCACATTATATTCTTTCCTATGCGTCCACTTCTCCAGGTGAAGAAGAGAGATTCCTCCTGGTTTCTAGACTACTGGTAACTTTGTGCAGGCCTCTTCAAAGGGAAGAGGACTAAGCCAGTGACTCCAGAGTTTTTGCTAATCTTGCCTGTACTCAATTTTCCCATTATCCTTTCAGATATTCAACATAACCCACTGCAATGAGGATGGATCTGTCTTGCACCTCTTTTTATGCCCTCTCCCCTGTCTCCATTTCCTCCCTGTGATTCCTCCATTGTCCCACACATCCAGGGTGTGGAAGAAGAGAGATTCAAAGGTGGTCTGAAAGGTCTTGACTGCTGGGAGAGATAAACCCAGACTGGGCACGATTTAGAAAACACCGTGGAAGAAAAAGACAGGGACAGGCCTGAAAACCACACCTACAACCAAGAGGCTCTTCCAGTGAAGAAGAAGAGTTGATCCCTTTTTTGGGTGAGGTCTGCATGATTTTCACTTATTCTTTTTCTAATTTTTCAATTCATAGTATCTATCTGGATTGAGATGCAGTCCCAGCATTCAGATCCCAGTTCCATTTTTGTGTGCTGCCTCAGATTCACCACTTCCTGTGTAGATGCTCCTTTTCTGTCAAGAAAAGACTGTTGCCAGTGGGATTTTGGGTTGGCCTTAGTGGTCAAGAAAACCAGTGCTCTCCCTGTTTTTGTTCAGATGTCTTCTGTTGTTTCTTTGGTACTTCAGAGATGATTGTGGCGTATGACTCAGACAGCAGGGTCAGTATCCTCCTATTTAAGGGTTTTAGGGTGTAAAGAGGTGGCAGATTTAGAGAAAGAACAAATAACATTTTTTATCTACACTACACTTTACCTACTTTCTCTCCCTTTCTTATTTTCCAGTGATTTTCAACATTTTGCTTTATCCCTGGCTTTGCCTGCTCATGCATTTACCCTACAGTCAAGCAGCCAGTTACCAACAGACACGTGTGACATCTGTGTGTCTTTTATCACCCAATGCAAATCTGCTGGCTGTCAGAGGGGCCCCTCCTCACCTGGATGATCACAAGTGCTAGGAGGCATTCTCAGCCAGTACACATTGCTTCTCAGGAGGACTGGGAACATGTGGTGTTACCTTGTACCTTGTGCATCATGACAGCTGAGCCATCACGCCTTGTGTTCCCAAATACAGCTTGTTGACTTGTTAGCCTGTGGAAATGTGCTGTCTTCAAGAGGATTTAGGATAGCAGTGGTTACTTCCAGGTTCTGGCTATTGCCTCAGGTCCTTGATGTGTTTGGGAGAAATAAATTGACTGGATATTTCTGCTGTCTGCTGGATGGCAATCAACTGATGCTGCACTTTGATTATGTCGGATGTGATTATGTCCACTTGACTTTGAATGTATTTACAGACACAGGTTTCATCTCTGCCTGGTGTGGCATTAGCATTTCCAAACCGTCTGATTTTGAGATGGGAAATCTATATGTGTCCTTTAAATAAGAAAGAGTCTAAGCTTCACTCTCTCTCCTACCATGGAGATAGTCCTGAAGCAGAAAAATTCATGGAGTAAAGTGTAGGGCAGGAAGGAGGATGAGGGCAGGAAGGAGGATGAGGGCAGCAAGCCCCTAGTGACTCACAAGAAGGGAATTGAGCCAATGTGCAAAGCACACAGTGCAAACCTGTGCCATGCCCTTGAGGACCATGTAACTGGCACCTGTCCTATGTACTTCAGCCTGAAGTTCATGTATTTGCAGCACAGCCTCTCCATCATCACTTCATGCTAAGGCAGCTGCTTGAATCATCACCTGCCATTTAAGATCATTTGAAAGAGTCCATCCAGGGATATGTTTTAAGGAGACTTTGGTACCTGTGTGCAGGTGAGGATGAGTAGCTTGGCTGCCAGACTTTACCAGCCACCTTCTGCTACTTAGTCCTGTTGCATGATCTGAAGCACAGAAAATGCATCCACTGCACTGCATGGGGCACATAGAACAGGCAACTCAGACACTATGAAATTTGGGAAGTCTGAAGGGTCTTTAGGTAGTCTCCACTTTCTTCCCCAGTCAGGTATTTTGCTCTGCTTGGTTGCTCCTCCAGCACTCATACCTGGAAAATAATGAGTTTAATTCAACCAAAATGTCTTTCTAGACACCCTTTTCAGAGGATCCTTTCGGTGCAGTTCATGAGTTAATGAGTTAATGAGGAGAGAGAGATATTATTATGGTAAGGTTTTATTTTTCAGAAAAACACAGTTGAATTCTAAAAAAAGAGAAGAAAACACAGGCCGAATATCACAGGGAGAAAAAATCCTGGCCATGAAACTTATCTAATCTTCCAAGGGAAATGGTGGAAACCTTATCACATAGGACAGTAAAATAGGCAACACAGAGCACTAGAAAAAATGTTGTTGTGAAATTCCTTCAGTGGCAAGTAGGTGGACTGTTATTACTTTATGTATCTTTTACATTTATCAATCCCTCTCAGAGCTATCCTCTGCATCCTAAAGAAATATCCTTTGGCTGCTTTGTCTCACAAGTAATTAAGTAGAAATGAGTATATCACTAAGTACATTTCAATATGTGTCCTCAGCTGGCTGGAACTCAACCCGGGGATTCAGGATCTGCTTGTAATTAACATTCCATAGTAAGACTCCACACCCTCTTTTTGTCTCTTCCTAATTATGTGTTGGAAATACACATTTCTCCTACCATTAGTGATTTCAGCAGAGAAGTTTTAGCTGGGCTTTAAATTGCCCTCTACCTCAATTTAAATATTCCTTGTTATTTTAGGTTTGTAGACATTACACAAATAAACCTTTTCTCAAGGTGTCACAGGGAAACAAGCCACTGACTCAAAAAAAAAAAAAAAAACCACCAAAAAAACTCAAAAAAACCAAACAAAAAAAACAACTCCAAACCCAACTGCTTAGCTGCCTTCTGGGTTGACAATATGACAATGTCACGGATTTAGGTTGTGATCTCTTGGCCCTTGAGGGTTTCAATACTGGTAATTAAAGGTGTCACTCCTAATTAGCATGAGAGCCTGTGGATGTGAAGAGTAATTGTGAATTGGGCTGCTCAGAGATCTTCTTTCTGTGAAATTGTCTTTCCTGCCAGTTCATTATAGCAATATTTTCATGGCAATATATCTGCTGGGGGTGCTTTTCATCACGAAGGTTTGGCTGCATTAGAAAATGGAAGAACAAAATGCTTCAGCTGAGGATGAATAGGGGCTTTAACTTGGGTCTGTCAGCAAGGGACTGAATGGCTGCATCTCCAGGTGTGAGAACAAAGTTGTGCCCATTGTGAACTTGTCTTTAACAAATTCGCCAGTGATCACACTGCTTGCCTGTTCTGTCTGTTTTTCCTTCAGCTTATCCAAAGGCTCACGTTCCCTGAGCCTGCTGTGGCTAAGGTGAGGCACAGCTCTCACATCTGTCTGGACACAGACAGCAACAGCATCCAGACTGAACTTAGAGAGAAGCCAGAACATGCAACCCTGGATTTTCAGGGAGATACATCAATCCTTCTGAGGGTCCTAAGAGAGTGCCCAGGAATATGTGAGGAAGCTGAAGTGTCAGTCTCCCCTCTGGTAGGTAGGAAATGGATGAGGTTCCCTGGCTGGAGCCCCCTGGCTCTGGTCCCACTGGAGCTCCTCCAGCTGGATACCGCTACCATGCAGCTTGCAGAGCTGTGCTGGGATAATGTGTGTCTGAGGGCAACCAAAACAGTTTGTTCCCAGACTCCACAGAGTTTTTAGTGCCCTTGACTGTAATGGTAATTAAAACCAAACAAATCTGGATGAGTTTTGTGGGGCTGCCAGATCCCACAGAGATACCTCAGCTTTCCTTTATGTTTTATATGGTAATGGCAGGCCTGGTGGTGAACTCTGTGCTGCTACTAGTAAATGGTGACATATGAGATGTCACTCTGGAGACAGTGGGTGAAAATGTGGCTCTGCTGGAAGCTGGTGGCAAAACTCCTGTTGACTTCAGCAGAACCAGAGCATGTTGTGCAGTTATTTTCCATGCATAATTCGCAGGGGGCAGGGGCGGGGGGGGAAACGACGGACATCTACCCTCCCAATACTCCTCTTTTTCTCTAATGATTAATATGTTAACAGTAAGAAAAAGCCTTTTTTTTTCTGGAATGGTTCATATTTGGGAAATCCAATTCTGACCTACTAAGTCTGCTCTGACTGTTTTAGCCTTGAGGCAAATTTGCAAACTGGCCTAGGGAAGCTGGTACTTGTTATTGTTGCTTCAAAGACTGTCTATGTGGGAGAGGGAATGAGATGTGTTGGGATGAAAATACCCTAGCTGTAAAAAGCAGTAATAATTACTGTCTACATGCGGGCAAGTCAAAAGGGGTTATTACCAAAAGAAATTTAAACTCCTGTTTGCAGAGAAAACTGCCTGAAATCCAACATTATTCATCTCTCCTGTGTGGATTGTTTTTAAACAGTTTTCTTCAAACACCACTTTTGTAAGGCAGAGTTTAAATGGATCAAGACAACGTTAATAGTCTTGGCATCAGGTAAGTGATGGTGTAATGGGAATTACAAAAGAGAGGTGTGCTCCCAGGAGCCCTGGGGTCTGGGGGGCCAGCAGAGCTGCCTCCCATGAGAGTGCACAGCACACACCCTCCAGTCAGGCTGTGTGCTACTCATCTGGTCTTGCTCTGGCTGCTTGAGAGCATCAGTGTGCTCACAGAGCAGCTGCTCTTTTTAATAGAGCATTTTGCTGTACTCTCCTGAAACAATTAATGGATTCATAGGTTTGAAAAGCATTATCAAATCATCTAGTGTGATTTTATATAGATATTGTGCACTTCCATGTATCTCCACCTGCATTCCAGTAACTTGTGGTACACTAGTTCATACTTTCCCAAAATGCATCTGACCTTCTTCTGAGAATATTGCTGTTCAGTACATTACATAATTTCATGTTAATTATTTTCACTCAGCTTATTCTCATTTACTTTAATGAAAATCCTCTTCAGACTTGTTCATGAAAATGGGAGGAGAATCAGTCCGCCCTGATGTCTGTGAGGATAACTTCTAATGGAGAGCAGTTGGCTTGCTGCTCTCTGGTCTTCTGCTTTCATGGGCTCTATAATATAGGCATGAGAGCTCTATAATTTTTGTGGGGCTTGAGCTGCTCTGCTTTTTCATGAATTAACCAGTTCAATCCCAATCATGAAGATTGTCCTGTGTTGTTGAAAATACTCATTGAAAAAGTTTAGACTATGAAGAGAAGAGCTTCTCCATCTCCTATAATTAAGAAGAGTGTTTCCTAACCTGCAGTTGGATGTGTGAGAAAATTCCTGCGCCTGAAAAATACTGGCTGGTGATGCCACATGCCATTCCTTCAGCCTCCAGTTTTGTGTTAGAAGTTCAAAGAGGTAATGTGTGTGTAATATCACTGCCTCATTATAGCTTCTACTGACAGAACGCCATGCCACAATTCTGTCAGCTCCGAGATTAAGATATTTAATAGCGTCATTTGTGTTGTCTTACAGCAAGATTCAATCAGTTTTTCATTGCATACATTGTTGGCTATCATTTGATTGGGCAATGCCTAAATGTACATCCAGTTTGGAAAAGCTGTTTCACAATGCCATATTCCCTGTTGCTTCATGGAAACTTGGACTTCCTCTTAGCTTCACTTTCTGTGAGTTATACGCTGCTGGGGAACTGTCTTTGAATCAGAAACCAGTCATGATGAGAGCATGTGTTTTATTTGTGGTTTTGGGTTTTTTCTCTATTCCAGGTCCACAAACTCAATCCAGTGACACATGGTTTTAATTTATATGGTTATCAAAGCCTATTTCTTCATTCACAGGGCAGTAGCAAGAACATTTTCCTTCCTCAAGGTCCTTGTGTGTAAGTCTGGCAAATAGCTGCCTTTTATTTTACTGTTATGCATTCTTTTGTCTTACCATCTGCTAAAAAGGTTTAGCTTATATAACAACTGTTTTCACAATTTTTATCACCAGAAATTAAAAATCACCTATAGACAAGGATTTTCTTGCAGTCTCTATTTGACACCCACTTGTGTATGAAGTGCCTTCAGTACACGTAACCTTGGCAGCTCATGGATCCAAAAATATCCAGCTGCTTTACCGATCTAATGAGAGCTGTATTTGTAGACATGAAGAAATACTGCCCACGAATTTTGCTACATTTTCACAGATTCTGCTGATTCACACTGGGATGACCAAAGAGGTTTCACAGAGTGCCTGCCTTTCTCATGCTCTCCATCCAGCTCTGGGGGACGGATAGGTAGTGCTCTTGCTCTTCTATTCCCATGAGTACCACTGCCTTCTCTGCTGCTGTCCATGAAGAGAAATAGCAGCTCTTGGGTTCAATTTATCATATCCTCACTCAGATGACCAAAGACATCCAGATGACTTGCTTACTAAAAAATTATCTATTAAAGTGATTATAAAGGGATGTTAGGTCACTGCCTCATATTTAGGTGTCTTTGGGGTTGACATGTTAAGCAGAGGAGACAAATCCTACCCAAGCTGAGTAGTCTACAAGTGCCTGTTTATTCTTTATACTACTGCTAACAAACTCCTGGGTGTCCCTTGTTCTGTGGGACCATGGAGCCTCTGGAGTTCACAGTCTGGCTCATAGAAATTGATGAAGAGAAAGGGTGGAACCATGAGGCCAGGAGCATGGAAAGAGGGTAATTTGAAGTTGGTGACTGAGGCAGTCTACACTGTGCTGACTCAAACCACCCTATAGAGATTTTGCTGAAAGCAAACTAGACAGCTGTGCTTCTGAGCTTCTCCTGGCCAGGCTCTCATACAGAATCAATTAGGTTGGAAAAGACCTCTGAGAACATCGAGTCCAAGCTTTGACTGAACACAACCATGTCAACAAGATCATAGCACTAAGTGCCATGCCCAGTCGTTCCTTAAAAACCTTCAGGGACAGTGACTCCACCACATTCCTGGGCAGTTCATTCCAATAACTAATCTTCCTCTCTGTGAAGAAATTCTCCCTAATATCCAACCTAAACCTCCACTGGTGCAGCTTGAGACTGTGTCCTTTATCTTATCACTGGTTTCAAGGGAGAAGAGACTGAATCCCACCTGGCAACACCTTCCTCTCTGGTAGTTGTAAAAAGCAACAAGGCCTCCCCTGAACCCCCTCCAGGCTAAAACCTCTAGGTCCCTCAGCCATTCCTCATAGGACCTGTGCTCCAGACCCTTCCCCAGCTCCGTTGCCTTTCTCTGGACATACTCCAGCCCATCAAGGTCCTTCTTGTAGTGAGGGGCACATGACTGAATGCAGGATTTGAGGTGTGCCCTCACCAGTGCCAATACAGAGAGAGAATCACTGTCCTGGTCCTGCTGGCCACACTATTGCTGACACAGGCCAGGATGCCACTGGCGTTCTTGGCCACCTGGGCACACTGGCTCAAGTTCAGCTACTGTTGACCAGCACCCCCAGGTCCTTTTCCATCAGGCAGCTCTCCAGCCACTCTACCCCAGCCTGTAGCAGTGCATGGGTTTGGTGTGGCCAAGTGTAGAACCCAGTACTTGGTCTTGTTGCACCTCATGCTGCTGGTCTCATCCTGTTGATCCAGCCTGCCCAGAGCCCTCTGCAGAGCCTTCCTGCCCTCCAGCAGACTGAGACTCTGACCCAACTTGGTGTAGTCTGAAAATTTGCTTCCTGGTGTGTTTAGTCTCAAGGTGCCTCTATTTTGCAGAGGGCCTTGCTCTGACTGGCACTGGACTTCCTTCTCCAGGGACCAGATGGCCAGTCATGGCAGTCCAGTTGATCTGTAAAATAATGCAGCCACTGGTTTAGCTCTGGGTGTAAGTCCTAGGTAGCAGTTCTCTCATATAGTCTTGACCTTCTGAGGCTTTCTTTTCTGTCATGAGTGCCACAGTGTGTGTGAACACGGTGAACTGGTTTTTCTCTTGTCCCAGAATCCTTGTCATATGTCTGTCCCTTTAGCAATCTCACTGTACTCTGCAAAGACTTTCATCTGGTTGTCACCTGCAGTGTCTCTTGTCTGAATAAGTGATCCCTTACAATACTGGAAAATTGCCAGTAGGTCCTCAAGGGAATTGATGTTTGTGTCGTCATCTGAAGATTGCTTAAATGGCCCAGATATCAGCACTTGCTGCCAGCTGGTCACTTTGAAATCAGCGGGGCCTTTGAATCAACAAGCATTTACTGTCTCCAGTGTTTGCCCTATGCCATGAACTGAGAAGCAGTTGTTTGGTTTTCCTGCTGTCTTCCCCAGCTTGCATTTGTGCCCTAGCTGTGCAGTTGTCATGCTACTTGCACTACAGCTGTATGAATTTCTTCACTGTCACAATGTGGCAGCTTTCCTGGGTACTGGTGGCTGGGCTGCCACGAGTGGTTGACAGGTTGGAGGGTACCTCCTGCTGTAGGCAGGGGGCAATTCTGTGAGTAAGGCAGGAGTGAAATATTCCTTGGTGTCCACCCCTGTGTTATTAATATGTTCTTCAATTGCAGAGAAATCAGTTGGGAAGGGGTGATATATATACAAGATCCTCCACTGGGCAATGGGTGGTGTTGTATCAGATGATCTTTCTCTACCTCCTTATGCTCTCTGTAGTTCAGTACCATGCTAATGACTATACTATATGTGGTCTGGTCTTATCGATGGTCACTAATTGCTAAAAATAGAGCAGACATGGAAAAAACCAGCCATTACTTTAATATTCAGTATTCCTAACTTGAAGCCTTTGTCTGATGAAAACAAAAGCATATGCTGCAGGTCTTGCTCTGCACGTTCTGCAAAGTCAGGGTATCCCTGGCATAGATTGCTGAAGGCCAGGTTGTTTTAGTTAAAAATAAACCCAGAGCAACTGTGACAGGCTTGTAAATTAATGTGGTGCATTCTCTGAGCACCAGCTCCCATCAGGGTTACTCTGGAGATCTCTCAGTGTTGTCCATCATCAGAGTCCTATCGCTCTAATGATGCATTTCATGTTAAAGTGGCTCCAGTTGCTGGGAAGAGATTCTGCATGCTCACATTGTAAAAAGTATTACTGTTGTTAACCTCAGGTGTTCTCTCTCCTCTTACCTATGGTGCCCTGGAGAACAGGCCAAATAGCTTCCACAGAGAAATCCTATTTCATCCTTTGGCTGCGTTCAAAACAAAATGTTTTTCTTCACTGCAGTCTTTAAAACTCAGTCAAGATCTTCTGATGATGTTTAACAATGAACTGTTTTATAAAGCTGACATTCCCATCCATATTCACCTTTATTAAAAAGCTTTTAGGCTGGCCTTAAATAATGCAATCTGCCCTTGAGACAGAGGTAACCCTGTGATTGCCTTGGCCAGCAGCACCATGGGAAAAGAGCTCTGACTCAGTCTCACTTCAGTGGCTGGTTCCCCTTTAGTCCAAGGGGAATTCCTATATATGAACTCTTTCCCAGGCATAGGTTACTTCCCTCTTCACATGGGCTCAGCACTGCTCCCTTGCACACTTTGCTGTGTTTTCCCCCTCTTCCCCTTCTCCTGGGCTCTGTGCTCCTCTTCCCTGGTGTATGAGGCTTTGTATCAGTGTAAACTGTTACCACTCCTTTAGACAAAAACATCTCCTCTGTACATGCAGAAGCAGGAAGTCAGACGTTTGAATAGTCTTCCCACAAATTTCAAGAATTACTCACATTCATCGTCATCTTCTCTGGGCTGCACTGCCTGGGGCATCTGTGGGTTCTGACGAGAGCTGGGGTCACACCCATCCACTTGAAGAATAGCTGAAACCTGTTTAACCCAGGGCACACACCTGACACTTGTCATTTACACATTCCAGATTTTGTCCCTGCCTCCCATGCCCCACGAGGTCCTGAGCATCCTCCCAGCCCACCTTTCACACCTATCCACCACTTTGTGCGGTAAAGGGCCTGAGGGCAGGCTTAGATGTGTTTAAAGGTATTGCCCTTGTGTTTTCTGCCTGCATGGCTGGCATTGGGTTGGCCACAGCTTGTCTGCCTTCATGGTTTAATTGTGTAGCGTTCCTCTGTGTGCTGGGAAAAACCCAGCTCTGCTTTGCCAGAGAGGACACGAGGCCATTATCAAAATGGGCAGGTGGGATGTGAGTCTGTGTTTGAGCCCTGCAGGCTGACTGCATGGGAAAGCATGGATTCACAGGTGGGGTAGACATGCTTTGGCTCCTTACCTCCAATGATCCCTGCATGGGGCTGGTCCTCAGAGCAGGCTTGGATAAGCACCTTTGGGTTTTGTGGAACCACTCGACCACGTGGGCTTGACTGTAAAGATCTGCCTGCTCTGATCAGTTTGAATCATGCCTGCCCTCTTACCTCTGAATTGGCCAGCAACCTCAATCACCCTCTTCCGAATGCACTTGTGATGCTTCAGAAGAAATACCTGGTTCAGTTATTGCAGATCTTCCGGCTGTCCTTTCTGGCTCCCTACTGGTTGGTATAGGTCCAGCCATGAGGAAATCCTTCGTGGATGTAGCATGTTATCAAGATCTCTGGTACAGACCACTGTGGAAACTCAGCCACAGTGGTCTGTACCAGAGATCTTGATAACATGCAGCCGATCATGGTTCTTCATACAAGAGGCACGTTCCCTAGCGTGGGAGGATCATCCTTCAGAGAGAAGGTTAACTTCAGACCTGCTGTGCATAAGGTAGCAGACACGTGCTGGGTAGTGTGTGCTGCAGTTTGACAGCAAAGAATCATCAACTGAACATCACCGTGCCAGCTAAGTCATAGCACTAAGTGCCATGTCCAGGCATCTATTGCACACTTCCAGGGATGGTGACTCCACACTTCCTTGGGCACCCTCTTCCAATCCTTGACCACCCCTTCCATGGAGAAATTCCTCCTGATGTCCAACCTGATCATCTTCTGGTGCAGCTTGAGTGCATTTCCTCTTGTTCTGCTGCTTGTTGCCTGGGAGAAGAGGCTGACCCCCACCTTGCTATAACCTCCTTTCAGTCACTCGTAGCGAGCAATAGGTCTTCCCTGAATTTCCTTTCCTCCAGCCTAAACAACTCAGATTCTCTCAGCCACTCCCCATATGACTTACTCTCCAAGCAGTTTGTCTTATACATCACAGAATTAAGGCCAGAAATTCCTCAGCTCTGTCCTCCAGGCTGCCTTCCTGGAGCATTCCTGTATTTCAGACTTCTGACAAACACAGTGATGGTGGGAGTGGATGGTGGCTCAAGCTGTCTCTGAACATCCTGCTGTCCCTCTGTTACCTTTTGCGTGAGAAGCTGCTGTAACATACATTATTTGGAATTCAAGGCATCCTTGTTCCCCATCCAGTGCAACGACCCTGCCCAAGGCCAGCTCACAGGCACTGACCCATGTTGTTAGAGTAATATAAGTAATAATTGTTTGAACTTTGTGAGCCCACGGGATGAAAACCACATGCAGTATTTGCTACAAAACTGTTATGATTTGAGAGATTTAGTTAAATACTGACTCAGTGGTTAGGATATGTAGGCTGGGATTATGGCAATAAACAGTTCAGCATTACATCAGTTAGTCAGAAGCAGCAATGAAAAAGGGCCCACACTATTTGTAATGTCTCCTTGATGTCATTTAATTGGAAGGACTTGGGCTGCCAGAATGCATGTTGAGATGGCCCATGCATAATCTCTGGTGGGTGGGAGGCAGATTTCTACTTTTATGCCATTGTTTTTGCCACAAGTAATGTTATAAGTGACTTCTTTATCCTTGTCTATCAGTTATGTTTTGCATAATGAAGTTTAATTATTAGGTATGTATAAATCTGATTCTGGTGGGAATAAGTTGTATTTACCATATTTACTCTCTCCATGACTGACCTTTTCTGTGAAAGGCTTTAGAAAAAAGGTGTGCTTGCTTCTGTGCAGGATGGTTTGTTGTGCAGTCCAACACACTTCCAATTAGTCACTAGAGTGTAAAAATCTCCTGTTGACTTCAGGTCTTAAAAGAGAAGGAAGATGAAGTTTGTACAACACTCTGAGGCACATGGTGTGATTCTTGGGGTTGTGCAGGGCCAGGAGTTTGACTCCTTTTGTGTCCCTTCCAAATAAAGACATTCCATGCTTCTATGAAAGGAGACACATGGTTCTGGTTTACAGGCTGCCCATCACCTCACTGGTTGATACAGAAGAAGGACCTTTAGCTGCCAGCCTAGGAAGCTAGGCTAGTCTGTCAAAGACATTCTGATTGTTCATATGTCTGCTTTCCATTTCCAGCTATTAAACAACATGAAAAGACAACTGTCAACAGTGCAAATATTTCCCTTGTTTAGTGCTGCATGTGGTCCTGGGCTGTTGGCATCACTGGGATGTTATCCGTTCAGAGGGGCTATGACTCCTGGAAGAAGCTGGCATAGTGGAAGAGAATTCTCTGTGAGATGTTGTGTTTTTGAGAAGACATTCTTACACCTGATGTCTGTGGAAAAAGTGTAGCTATGAGGGCTATCTCTCACTAATGCATGGCTGCCAGAGTCTGTGGTCAGTGTGGGTCAGCAGCATTTGCCTCTCCATGAGATGAGTCCCTTGGCTATTAGGGCAGATCCACTTGGACTCAGAGGGTAAGTGGCACCACATGGCTTACATGTGGCTGTCTATATAGCTAAACTTCTTTGCTGTCAGAAGCTGGGTGGTCTCACCCATGTTCTCTATTAGTAAGGATGCTTAGTTTGTGCCAAAATTATGCCCAGGCACTGCCTGAGAAATCAAGCAAACTGTAGTAGGGAGGATGGGAGCCTTTAAACTCTTTTGACGATTCCATGCTTAAGTTTGAGCTATGCCCTGTCCTGGATCAGCTTCCCAACACAGGTGTAGCCTCTGGGACCCTGGATGGCCTCTTTTCTAATTTCAGATTGCAGAATATAGCAAGAAGCTTGAAGAAGAAGGTGTTAGGTCTGCTCCACAAGCTAATCACATCTCATGTGATTGGGGCAAGTTTTGGTGGGATGCCCCTCTGGGAAGAAGGTGCTCTGTGATGCCTGACCTATTTTTGCCTCATCACCAAGGGGTGAAGTCTTTTCTGTACCCCGTTAAAGATGAGAAGTCTGTGTGAAGAGGAGAGGGAATGACCACATGGCTAAGGCTTTTAGTTAACTCCTATGAACATACATATTTTTACAGACTTTGGTCACAGAATATCCCCAAAGTGTCTTAAAATAGAGAGTTTGGAGGGAGACAGGAATTTCTGGAACTCCATTGCTTAGTGTTTGCCATTTTTTCTGTACTAGACATCTCTATTTCCCAGTGCTTTCTGAACATGGTAAATTACCCTCAGGTGGAAGTGAGAGCTGAACCTAGGAAAGATTGAGAAATTCATATTGAGCAAGCAAACTCCCAGTCCTCTCACCCACTCAGTTCACACTGGCTTCTAGGTGTCCTTTCCCCCTTCACATATCCACTCTCACATGGGTTCTCTGTGTCCTTAAGGATGAGACCCCAGCTGACTTTTGCTCATTCCTAATTTAAACTGAGGTTCTGTGGTATGAAACTCTAAATTTGCTTAGCCATTGGAGGTGGAGATGCAGAGCTTTCCTCCTATCTGATGGCCTGGTGGGCATGGATATGTTCAGGAGAGTAGAGACAGTCTTATGGCTACTGGGTGAAATCTTGACCGGTCTCAGTGCTTGCCCTGCATGACCTGGGAAGGAGTCTCCCTGCAGCCCCTCCACTGTGGTCATGGTTGCATCTGACCTTGAAGCTTTGCCAGTCCCTGAAAGGTCCCAAGGACTGCTGGGCTGTGCCCTGGGGCTGACTGTGCTTGTGAAAGTCCTGAAGAGGCAGATCAATGCTCCTCCAGCCTGTTTCATTTACCATAGTGAAGATTGCTCTGTAGGAAGAGAAGCAAGCCTCTTGCCTATTCAGGAGTTTCACAAGTGTGGTACACTCATGTTTCTGGTGGTGGGAAAGCCCCAGAACGTGGGTTGGAGTGAAGGGACAGTGCAGGTGATTTTACAAAAGTCCTGTCCCTACCTCTTTGGGTAAGCCTGAGTTGCATGAAAATCCATTTTCACTTGAAGGCTTCTATCTACAGCATTTAGATTTGTGATGACTACAAGAAGTGACTCAGGTCTCTCTAACACCTGCCCCACCTGGTATCTGAAAATGGTCTGAACCAAGAGGAGATCCTGGGTACTGTTTCCTGAGAAACATGCCAAAACCAGGTGGGAAATGGGGATGGGTGCAGTCCCAGTGACAGTGACAGCGCCATGCAGGCCCTTTACCTTTCTCCCTCTGCCCACCCATGGCAGTGAGTCTGCTTCTGACATACAGCACACACTGACCACACGTGCCAGAGTAAGTCAACAGGGCAGCTGGAAAGAGGCAGGAGCTGGAGAAATAAAGATTTAATTTGAACACCTAGATGCTGCATTGCACTGGGCTGTGTAACATTATGACACAGGGTACACAATCCATTACCCATCCGGGGGAAAGCAGTGAACACAGAGCCATGCATGGAAGCTGTTCCAGCTGATGTCATCAAAATTGCCCATCCCAAAACAGCCCACAGAGAGCTGGATTTGGGGGCAGAGGTATTCCCAGAGATTAGCATGGCAGATGGAAATAACTGAGACTGCTATAAGTAAAGAGCGTATTTGATCTAAAGACGTCACTTTCCCTCACCTCCCTCTTTGAACAGTCTGGGGAGAAGGATGACTCTGAGCAGGAGCTGTGCAAAGATGTAAGGTAATGTGAAATTCCTGCCAAAGCTGCCTCTCACCCCTCATTGACTCCAAGGGAAACTTGTGGAGGCTAGCCTTCCCTGGCTAATGTTAGCCTTTGTGATTGCTGCTCTAGGCTCCCTCTGTAGTCATTGAAGAGAGACAACAACCCACCCATGAGCTACTGTTGCAGCTTTGGAGGCTTCATGTCTTTAGGTTAGGTATAGAGGATAATGCTCAGTGAAGGCAAATAAGCAGGATCCTCTTAGATGGTGGTGTGGATCCTCCCTAAGATCCATTGTGGTGTCTTTGGATCTGTTTCATTCTGTAGATCATTCTCCAGATTAATTAAGTAACAAACAGAGCTTTGCATCTCTATGGACCTTCTGATAGTTTCAGGCCAGTAGACCATGACAGATATCACCATGAAGAAGCGAGATTGTATAAAGCAGACTTTGCCTGGACGTATTCTTATTTTAGTTTTCAGTGCAGAAGCAAACTTTTGGATAAGATCTTCTGGAAGAAAAATCAGAGATGTTCAAGATTCTCTATTTGTCATCCTGACAAGCATAACTCATTTTTTTCATCAATCAGGTCAGTTTTCAGCCCCTGAGGGATGATTTTAGGCTCCAAAGCGTGGAACAGATTGTGCTGGCTGTGTGTGTAGGGCAAACTTACTCTCACCCTAGGGGATAGTCTTGGAAGACCTCTGAAGGATTTCCGTGAGGAAATGAGACACTGTCTCTGTCTTCATTCAGCTCACATTCCGGGTCTGAAGGACATGGTACTTGGTGTTATATCTGTGTGCTTTTCCTCCAGATTTGGGAGGCTGGTGTTGCAAGCTGTGGGGACAGCAGTATTCCTGAAGGACAGGCAAGATTTCATTGAGTGATCCTTCATGCCTTACGTGTATTAAGTCTGATTTCACTGCATAGCCTGCCCCATATGTCTTGTGTTTATTTTCTGGTAGGGCTCATTCCCAGCAGCCCACGTGCCTGCTCACATAACGCTGCAGAAGGCAGCTCACAGACAACAGAGGAAATAGCTCTGTTGGCATGTCTTTCCTATCTCATTTCCACCCTCAGACTTTTCCCTAGTTTTAATGCCTGTGGTCTGGATTCCTTAAGAGTCTCCAGAGAACCTCACCCTTTGGTACCTCCCAAGACTTCTCACCCAGCAGTTCAAGGGTTAATATCCTTGGAGCATCGCGTTGGGAAGCAGCGCAAGTCTGTTCATGCAGTTGACAGTGCCCTTTTATCATTGCTTCTATCTCTCCTATCAGATGTCTCAGTCTTAACAGAGTTGTTATTAAGATAATTAGTTCATGTGGGTTATTTTATTATTGTATTCTTATTTGGTTTGATTGTACGGTCAGCTGACACATGTCATAAAAGCAACAAAAGCATTAAAAAGTCGCGCAATTGGCAAAACTGAACTGTCAGTTTGTGGAGTTCAGAGATTTGCAGACTCCATAGAGACATGGGTCCTTCTGTGAACCTTGGATTTCTCTTCCTGGCATTTATTAGTCAGGAAAATGATTGGCATTTCCTCTTCTGTGTTTTAATTTTCTCTGCTTGGGCTGTATTTTCTGATCTTTGCTTTAGCCTGCAGAGGAAGGCAGATTGGTCTTGTTTATCTTTGCCAGAGATTCCTTCGTTTTGGGAACCACATAGGAAATAACTTCGAATGAAGGCAGACAAGAGGCTTTAAAAAGCATCTATCAAGTAATCAAGGGGGTCCATGTGTCATATTTCCTGACCATCTATTGCCTTGGTATCCGCCATTGGCACACGTCCCAGTACTGTCAGAGTAGTACAATCCTATTTTTATTTACATCCAGTGTTCTTCTATTCAAATATTTTATCCAGCCTTGGCAATGCAAAATCCTAGCGATTTTCATCTTAACCTTTTGAGTTTTCCTTATGCACACACCTGACACATACGCTTGCAAAAAATGTTTCTTTCTTCAGCCCTGGTCTGAGAAGCTGCTTTTCAGCCCATCCTAGTAAGACTGTTCTGAGACCTGTACAGTGTTGTCTTTGTTTGTGTTGGTCTTCTTTAGGCTCAGGTTGAAGCTGTGAGTGGAATATTCCCCAGGGTCCTAAATTCTGCCCAATTTGCAGCCATGTCGACCTGCAAATATTTCCTCCAGTTTGAGATTTTTGGCATCCCAAGTTTCCTGGATGTGCTTACATCATCCCTGTGCGGAGGAGGATTTGGCTGTATGGCTTAGAATGTGCTCTGTGTAATTGAACAAGTTCCCTCAAAAATACCCCTAGCAATTTTGCCAGTTCTTGTCTGGGGTTATGAGGTATGTGAGGTAGTCCTGTGGGCAGGAAAGGAAAAAGCTCTCCCAAGAGGCTGCTCCTGAGCTGGCTTGATAACTTTGGGGGTTGAAATAGTGGGGAAAGAAAAATCTGAAGTGAGAAACAAGTCATTAAAGCAAAGACATGCACAGACATATAATAAATGATACATCTAGATTTTTTAGACTGTGGCTAGAGGAAATCAATCCCTAATGCAGTAAACAAGATCCAGTGGGTTACCAGCAGACAACATCCAGAGAAACTCAGTTCCAAACATGGGCACCACTGCAGTCAGAATTTGGCCTTGGGAATTTTGTACTGCAGTTGCTGCTCCAAAAGAGGGATTTTAGAAACAAGCCCTGCTGCATGCAAAGAATGCTTGAAAGTCCCTTCACACACACTGCCTTTTCAAGGTGCACTGCTAAAGCTCAAAGCACTGAAGAGGAAGGTTCCTGACACCTTTCATTATGTCCGAAGTTCGGACATAATGTTTTAGGTCATTGCTTACAAGCCAAGAGCACCAAGCAGGGCAGACAAAGGCGTATTAGCTCGACCTCTTCTCAGTCTCCTGGGAGGGACAATGGGTGCAGTTCACAAGCAGAGGCACACAGCTGCAGCTTGCTGGTTGGGAGGCTGCACACAGAGGAGAGATCAGAATTCAGAGCAATTAAGCACGTCGCCTGATTGTTACTGACAGATTAAAAAACCCCCTCTGCCAGCTTTACACATTTGAGGCCTCTTGTCTTTGTGAGTCAGGAGGCAGTTCCCATCGTGAGACACGCTCTGTAGTACAGGATGATTTTTGGCAAAGTCCGGGTGATTGTGAGCCAGGCGGGGCGGGGACAGCATTTCAGTTTTATAACACAATTCCATAATAGGAGACAGCATTCTTTTCATATTAATGTTCATACAATAGGAATTTTAAACTCCGGCTTTTGGGTTATATGGGGGGGGGGAAAGCCTCTTTTAATTGCCACAACAACTTTTTTCTATAATTCAATGAACAGGGCTGCTGCTGGACCAACCACAGAGAGTGCAGTGGGTATTTTGAAGGATGCTTTCATTCCAAGAAACAGCAGACTGAAAATCACTGATGTAGTTATGCACTAGCTGATGTCACCCTGACCTCCTCTTTGGATGAGTTACAGGCCTTCAGTTTACCTGCTCTGACCCCAGGCGAAATTCATGTCACCACTCTGCACACTCCTTGTGAGCACAGTGAAGTACCAAGCGCTGCTTCTCTAGAGTTATTAGACCAAAAGATGTGTAGGCATTTCCATGCCTTTTAGTAGCAAAGGTGTTGCAGAGTGCAATGTGGGGCTGCTCCAGGACCATCCCTGCCATGCATTCCACCAGGGACATTTTCTGCCTTGCCTGTTCTGGTGGCACAGAGAGGAACCTGAGGCTTTCAAGATGTTACTCATCTCCTGACTTACATCTTGCAGGGTCTTGCTGGGCAGGTAGAAGTTTTAAAGATAAATTTCTCCTACTGGGGTTTTGACTGGTCTTTGATTTTTGCGCCAAAAATAACCTTGTGGTTTCAAGAGCCAATGCTGCTCTTAGCTTAAGGCTGCAGTTTGACCCCTCACTGTAGCTCAGACAAATACCTCACTGCTGGCATCGTTGTTAAAGGGAGGGGAGGATGAAGGGACTCTAGGCTTTTCTCCTTTGGAGTGTGTAGTAAGAGAAAACACTTTAAGGCCCCTAGAAACACCTTGGACCCTCCCTAGGTCTCATGGTGAAAAGGCACACTTCGTTAAAACCTGGTTTTGGCCCTCAAGCTGACACTCCTCAAACTAGTGTTTGCCAGGATGCCTGGCTTTAGGCACTCCAGAGATACAAAGTGTGTTTCTCACTAGTGGTATTTATAGCTGAGATTTCACAGAGGGCTTTGCTGAGCCAGGCTGTCCAGAGCAGATACAGGGAGTGCCACTACTAGTCACTAGGAGTTCACATTGTTCTAGCCTAAGCTATAAAATTCAGCTTTAAGTGAGCAAAGATATGTGCTCTGAAAAGGGCAGAAGGCTCTGTACTATTTAGAGACAAATTGGAGTGCCCAAAAGAGCAGAAGAGGCCTTGGCCTACTGAGAGGCTGTTCTGTGCCTTGTCTGAGCAGCCATGGGGCTGTGGGAATCAGTGGGGATTTACATGTATTTGGGATGAAATGACCCTTGGAAGAATGGTGGAAAACAGGAGAGGGAAAACCTCACTGAGCACAGGATAATCTGGTGAAAGACGAGAGCGGTATGGCATGTGTGTCACCACACAACGCACGTATTCTGAAAGGGGATGTTCAGTAGTGACCATTTTATAATGCTGGTTTGATATTTGGATACTGTCAAATAATAGAGAAAATGGAAATTCTTGGGGTGTATGTGCATGCAGGAGAGTGCAGCAGTAGGGCAGTTTTTGGTTTTGAGGCTTGGTGCTTTGGGTAGCTGCAGTTTTGAAGTCTATGTAAGTCTCGACTCAGCCTTAGTCAGCTCAGGAGAACTTAAAGAAGAGCTTGGAGAGCAAGGGCTGTGTGAGAATACTTCTTCCTGACAGCTTGGCTGTATTGCTCAGAGCAAGCCTGGCCGTGGTCGCACTGAGCCTCTCCGAAGGCTGTGCATTCTCTGAGCTGAGAGTGGTAGCCCCGGCTCAGGGTGAACTGGGGATGGCCAGCTGGGGAAAGGGGCGGATCAAGGCCTGACGTGAGTACAGCCCAATCTTTAGCAAAGAGACTTTCTGCCTGAGCTGAAATGTCTTGGTGTATTTCCCTGCCTTCAAACAAGAGCAGTGTGCACCTGACGTCACTTCCCCTGGCTGCCCAGCGGACAACAGGATGAACCTGCACTGACTCTGAAGCAGACATTCCACTCTGTCACTGGTTATTGTGCTCTTCCATGGGGCAGGAGATTTTACTACCACAGCTGTTTTTGAGGTTTATGCTGCACACACGCTTTTCCCCTCTGCTCCCCAGGAGTTTGAAAGGAAGCGGCATAGGAACTTGTGCGATGTGCTTGCAGGCACACAGCAGCAATGTGACTCATCAATAGACCAGGCTTTGGGAGCTGGTGCCTGTTACAGCGTGAAGCCAGCCTGCTTCTTCACAGAGCTCCAAAAGGCAGCTGGCTATGTCAAAAGGGCAGAGAATAAAGAGTGTAGTGTAAAATGGAGACACAATTAGGCAAAGATAAAAAGAAAAAAAAAAAACCCAACCCTATAACATTTTTCATCTCTTTACTGAAAGTTCCCTCGGGTGGTGTTTGCTGAAACAAATAGTCCAGCAGCTTGCTGGTATAAAAATGGCACATAGATTTTGCAATAATGCTAGGTTATTTTTAAATATCTGAAAGAACAGTCATAAAACATCTGCCTTGGTATGGACCAAGTTCATCATAGGATATGTCTTTATCACTTTGTAGCACTGAGGAAATGGCATTTAAGTGGTATCTCTATGAACCTGTTCCCTTTAAACCTTCAAGTGTTTCAGCCTCATTTTATGTCTTGTACTAAACACTAGTCAGTGAGGAGGGAGCGGCTAATTTATTGCAAGCCATTAATCAGGAATCTTGATACAGTTTTGTATGTTTCAGAGCATTTTAAAAGGAATCTGGTTTAGCACTGTCTGCGTTTTGGAACTGGGAAAATTTAGGCACTTCTTTTAAAAGACTGGTAAATATTTGGTGCCTCCATTTGATTTCATAAAACCACAGAAAAGATGCAAAACTTTGCAATGACACCATTGCTTCTGCTTATCTAGCAGGTACTACTATAGTAAGTCCCAGTAATTTGGTTATTTTGGGTGGTGCAGCTGTGCCTGTAGCTGTGGGTTGCTTTTATGTCACTGGGAATCTGTGCTGTTTCCACTCAACAATGGAACTTGGAAGACACAGAGAAAAATGTATGTCAGACATCTGAAAACAAATATTGTCCTCTATTTTGACATTGCTTTAAACATTAGTCTTATTCTGAAATGACCACAAGAGTCTGCAAGATGTAGAGTTTGACATTTCTGACTTCGCTGTATTCAGAGTGTTTTCACAAATATGATTGCATTATTTGATTTCTCTACGTTTCTTTAAATTTCTTCAAAGAAGGAAAATTCATGAAAGTGAGTGTCCTTATTTGGTTACTGGTTTTTACCTGTGCTGCCCACAGCTGTGTTCACAAGTCATAGGATGGCAAGGTCAAGTTGTAAACAATTTATACTGTTGCTCAGGGTTATCACCACTTGGTTATCATTCAAGGTCATAATCTGCTTGTCATTTATCATGTAACAATACCAAGAAAATAGTCACTGTAAGCATAAATAAGAATAACATTAATACTAATAATTCACCACACTGACAAACCCATTGCATATTTTTCCCCATTTCCAAGCCTTCAGTAAAAAACAAACAAACAAACAAACCTGTTTCTGTTCACTTTAAAGGACAAGTGTCAGGCTGCTCTGTTTCTGGACATCCCAGACAGTTTGCAAGACCAGTGCCTTAGTGTGGTTACTGGTCCTTGACATTCAGTAGAGAAAACTTTTCAGAGTATCCAGAAATATTTTGTTGTAAACTGTGCTGTCTTGGCACTACCATCATAAAAAGAGTTAGTCAGCTGCTAGGAGAAAATCTTACTCATGAGTAGTTAGTTACCTTATATGACAAATGACAAAGTTTGAAATAGATTAGTCAACCACTCATCATCTTGGTTTGTCCTTCTGACAATTTTCAGAGTGTTTCTTTGATTATCTAAAATTATGTTTTGTCCATAAGCAGTATTTGGTTGAGACTTGTAGGCTCCGGACTTTTTTCCTCCTTTTGTTCTTCAGAACACAGTTAATTTTCAGTCAGTGTTCATGATGGAGGACGTATCCTCTGAATAAGCCTATTTATCTTTCATGTACTTCACAGCTTCTGCTTTTTTATCTTTCTTGAAGGATACCTTTTTTTTCAATATCTGTTTGTCACTGGAACTGAAGAAAGTTTACATTGACAAGATCTCTAATATTCCACTGGTAAGCAACTTAAACCTCGATGCTTTCCCTGGGGTGAGTGAAATGGTGTGATTATACTGTATATTTGTGTACCCTTGTGATTTATCTCCTTATATAGTCTGTTGTTCCCTCTAGTTCCCTTGAGATAACTTAATGTTACCCACGAAGGAGCATGTCCCGGCCCATCTGCTTGTGAGGTGTGACAATGATATGCATCTGAATGATGAGTTCAGTGAAATGGGGCCCAAGGAGTCACTGTAACCCTTACACTCTTGGTATTTATTCCAGATTAATCTATGTCAGACCTATGTTGATTAGTTGCCTTCACGATGAAGAACAGGAGAAGACATTCCTGAACTTGTGAATTTTCTGAGGATATTCAGAATGAACCGCAAAAAGAAATTAAGACCTCTTTTACAAGAATGAAGTCCTCAAAACAGTTGAAAGGACAGGAGTAGTACATTTTCCTTGGGCAGGTATTTTCCTTTAATTATCATGTAATTTGTTTAGACAATTTATTAAGGATGTGTTGGAAGGCAAGTTAGAATTGAAATTATCTTCCTAGTTTAAAAACAGCTTGTTTAACATTTATTCATGCAGGGCTGGGCCTCCAGATGGTATAAATTGGCATAGATCCATTTAATTTAGTGGCTCTATGCCAATTTCCAGCAGCTGAGAATCTTGTCCAGTAAGTCACTTTTAGTCCCATGACTTACTTTCGGTGCTAGAAAGATGGAAAGATTCAGCCCCTGGGGTGATGACCAAAAATTCTTAACTTTACCAAAATGAAACATTCTTTATCAGTGATCATCACAGAGCTGAGTGAGCACATGCACAGTCCACTCAGAACAGACAAAATGCCCTTTTTCCCCATCTGCCTTTCATTACTGGTGATGTTACAGCTAGAGGTGAGCTTCGCCTCAGCCTTAGAAGTCAACATGATAAGTTTTATTGTAATAACAGGGCCCTGCATGGTGAGCCTGGGAGTACAGGGGTTGTGAACTGTGCTCCCACAGGTACAGAAATTGGAAGTTACCAATGGAGTTATGCCACTTAGTCCATATGTGGATCTGGCCCATATGATGTATTTGCTTTGGGAACTCATCCAACCATCACAGCAATTGTTACTTCACCATCTCATCTATTATTGTACATAACTTTAGACACTGGTTGTATTGTAGAGATCTCTTATGAAGACAATGACATTCAGACCACAAATGTCAGACTCCTCTATGATTAAATTGGGACCCAGCATAACACTGGCACCTAAAACAAAACTCTGAGAGAGCAGAAGAGACAAAAGTCTCGATTGCTTTAGAATAATCAATAAAATAACACTTAGATTTTTGGAGTAATATGTTTCCTCACTAAAACTTACTGTTGTTGAATGCGTTGTGGGTGACCCTGGGTGGCAGCTAAATATCCACCCAGCTGCTCCCTCAGTCTCCCCAAGTGGGATAGGAGGAAGAAAATAGGAAGATGAGAAGCAAGAAAAAACTCATGGCTGTAAATAAAGACACTGATTTGGGTATTGAAAAGCAAAGATGGCAAACTTTCAAACACTTAAGGAAAGCACCTCCCCACTCCCCTTCCTATAATTTTGCTATTTATATTACCACAGATAACACTCAGTTCCTTTGACAAAGCAACAGGCAGCACAGGACCTTAAGGGTAAGTAGTAGTGCTTTCTTTCTGCCACTCCTTGTTCCTTACTCTTTTCTTCTGTTCCTCCTTCCTTCTTACTCTTTTCCTGTGCTCTGGTGTGGGTCCTCCATGGGCTACAGCCTGCTCATGGAGTTCCTGCTGTGGCATGAGTCCTCCAGGAGCTGCAGTCCCTTTGGGTGACTGTTGTGGTGTCAGCTAGAGCTGACTGGGACTGGCACAGGGCAGCCCTTTACCTTCTCCCATAGAGGTCACCCCTGCAGCACTGCCTTCTCCCTCCCCCCTGCTACCAGAATCTTGCCAAAGACACCCAATACATTCTATAAGCTTCCTTCTTAGCTGAGCAGAACACCTAAGACAGGTCATTGTGTGGTAGGAATAACACTACATGCTTTATTTATGCACTGCATTAAAGGTCTGTGGTAGGGTATGGGGCCACTGTATCCATGGTCTGACTCTGTATGTTATGATAATTTACCTAATGTCATGTTGCCCTACCTTGTTTCAGTCTTTCACTGAAGATTATGGGGATTCCAGAGGTTGTGTAGAACCAAGCAGAGGAACAGACAGCTGTCTTTGGAAGTGGAGAATCATGGTCCCCCTCCTGGGACCATGGAGGTGGCAGTGTTCAAGTCAAACAGCTCCAGGGTAAGGTTGGAGCAATAATTTTCATTTGTTAACCATAATGCTGGAATGAAAAAAAATCTTAAAACCTTTTTCCATCTTCATCCCCATGACCAAAAATCTCCACCATTTCAATAACATTAATCTGCTCGGTTATTAAGCTGTTGAATGAGTAGATTTTATTTCTCTCAGCTTATTTTCTACTCCTCTTCTAGCTTTAATAGCTATCTGTTAAATATGAGACTTGTTCCATTTCATTACCTTCCTCCTGTTTTTTTTCTTGAGGTGGAACTAATGCAATGCAAATTGTGATGCCTGTCTCTGAGTTTTCTATTAAGCAACTTAGGATTCTGTACAGCCTGTGTTGTTGACTGCAGAGCTAGAAATATATTTGAATTTATGATGAAATCCTGGAGTTTGCAGTATATCAAGTTTGGTGGATTTTTTTTTTCAAACAAGTAATAATATTCAATGATAGTCAAGTCTTTGATTGAGGCCTATTCTGCAAAGTATGTTATACACACATTTCAATTCTTTTATTTCCACCTCATACAATTCCATGGCAGCTGCCATACAAAATTTATGACATGGAGCTAAGCACAGTACAAGCTTAGCTGGGCACTGAAGCTGCAACAGTGCAAAGTGAAGAAGTTCAGAGATGCTGTTGAACTGCTGTCTGGGGTTGGTGAAACCAAAAGCAGGAAATGAGTTGTATCACATCAGAAGCACTGGGAAGGTAACTATTGGCAGATAGTAGTGCCTGGAGAGCTAGAGTTGCTTCAGCAATCAGAGCAATTTCCTCTTCAAGTAAAGAGGATTAAGCTCTGCAACGTGTGTGTATGCTCTTCTGAGTACATAGTCTGGTGCTGGAGATGCTGCAAATTGCTGCTTTTGAAAACTATGAATGAGCTATGGTGTGTGTCTCCACTAAGGCTTTGGATGTATTTTTTCCTCACTTTTGCTTTTATTTCACTGTATAAAATTTAAAGGAATTGTCTAGCCTGTTTTGTTCAGTGGCCTGATCAGTCATATCAAAGATATGACTCCTTTCACCTCTGTCTTAAAAAGAGAGCTTCTTTACCCTAGTATTTTGAAAGAGAGGATGTTCTGCAGTTTTATTTTTTTGATTGTTAGGGACTTTATTCCCAAGCGACATTTTCAATGTATGTATAGCCAGACTCTCTTCATTTATAAATCCGTTATTCTTTCCCTGCAGCAAATGAAAGAATCTCAGATGTTTTCCCTTGAGAAGTTTCCTACACTTTTTGCAGAAAGCAATACTGCTCCTAGACCACTTTTGCTTTAATGCTGGGCAAAACTCTGCCCAATTTACAATAGTGGTGATCTTCCTGGTAGCAATAGAAGAGACTGATGTAGTTCTATAGTCACATCTGGGGGGTCTTCTCCTAAATGAAGCACCAGCTGACTCCTTTTAGTTTTGCACTTTTAATCTTTTCTGCTGCTTAGCTCATCTAAAAACTTGGCATTCCTATCCTTTGCCAGTACTCTGTCAGCTGAAAACTTGCTTTGCTGATTGATAGTTTTTCTTTTGTTTTCCCTGTATCCTTCTCCTTATATGTTGCAGAGGGATGGATTCACCAGTTAAGGTATCTAAACCTCTCCTAAAAGCTCATTTTCTTCCTTGGAATATGGGCATCATCACATGGATTAAACCTTGACTCCTTTACTAGAATGTTTGCCTCATCCATACCTAGAGATGACTGTTGGAAAATGAGTAGAAGTCACCATTTAAGGAAAGGGAAACTCTAAGGAGGTTTGGGAATACAGAAGAAACAAAATGTGTAGAATACAGGAATTTGCAATGCAGCAAAAAAAACATTTTTCATGTTACTATTTCCAGGAAGTAAGTTTTTTGCTTTGCAGTAAGGCCTGTAGGAAATCCTACAGAAGTGTTAGACCATGAACATGTTTGGTAACCATGTCTGAAAGGAAACCCTCAAGGCAAACCTGACTTGTGAATACCCTGTGACGTTGAAGAGAACCTCAAATAACCCTCATGATTCAGGAAATATTAGAGGATACAGATGTTGCATGAATGAATTTGTCTAGCATATGGAAGGAGGATGAGCCTGATTCTTGAATGGGACAATCCACTTCATCAGAAGAGAAATAATGATGAGAAAACCCCTAAAGACCTAAAGAAAATATATCTATTCTTGTGCTGAGTTCAGAAAAAGAAATTATAATCAATATCTCTATATATCTTGATTTAAAACATCTTACTCTTTATATCAATGTCATAGTCAACTTCCAGAGAAATTCAGAGAAGTTCTATAAGAACTGAGATGGTCAAACTCATCATCTTCAAAAAGTAACACAATGTGATTCTTTTCTTAGAAGAACATGTGTAGAGCCTTTTGTTAGGGTAAAGGAATGAGTGGTCTGGGAAGGCTGAATTTGTTTCATCCTGGAGTTGTGTTAGAGATCATTGCATGCTTCCTTATTGTGGGGATGAAAAGGCTGCACAATATATGGAATTGAAAGCTTTGTGAAAAAACACAAGTGGAAAAGTATCAGCAGACTATTTTTGTATTTGGATTAAGTATTTCTTCAATCTCATTTCAACACTTAAGAGATGATCCAGATAAAATCTTCGGCTGAGAAATTTCATATACAGACTGATGTAGAGAGGCCTTCTATTTTGAAGCAGTTTGTTTACTCTTTCTCCTACTGTCCACCACTGACTATTCTCAGAAGACGTTTGCCAAATTCACTCTTTGTCTGGCCAAGTGCAGCTGTTCTGATACTGCATTCTCAACATTCCTTGAGGATGGATGTCTGCAGACTTGATCTGTGTGAGGAGTTATAATGTCTCTTAGAAGGAGCATTTTCAGCATCTGCAGAAAGTCAGCTCAGGCATGAGCTGTGCTGCCTATGGGTCCCAAATGGCAGGATTACATTTTGCAAGTGGAGCTTGCAAGATGGGAATGTGGAAGCCCTTCTACAGAATCCAAACCCAAGAATAAGACAGCTTTTAAGGGACAATAGGAGGAAATACAAAGCACTCCAAGGAGAGCTGGAGAAATGCACCTGATGTCTTGCAAGCTATATATAGTGCCTCATGACCCAGGACATTTTGGCTTATGTTACAGGCCAACACTGTGTCCTCTCAGGACTTCTTTGTCCTGAAAGGACTTGTGACAAGAGTTTTAAACCAGTACCGTGGCAATTGGTATAGGAAGCTGCTTTTGTGACAAGTTCTGACTCATGCTGAAATCACTGAGGATACTTGAAGAAGTAACAGGTTGCTAACATGGGCAAAGATTTTGAAATTTGCATCTACTGCCCCCTAACTTTGTATTTGTCTGGGATCATTTTTATGAGTCATTGCTAGTTTTACCACTCATGAACACTGCGATTCCCCCCAAACTCATGCCACTTAATTGTTATGACAACAATTTGCAATTCAGATATCACATATATATGTGTGTATGTATATATGATCAACCACAACATGTGATTAATATAGCTGTTTAAAATAAATTGCTGGGGCCTACTGAGCTACATAAAAACCCAAAAACTCTATCATCTTTGCTAGTTTCCCACATATTTCATTATTTTAGTACTTTTTGAAGGATTTCTGATCCATATTGATGGAAAAACATGTGAGCAAAGTAGGTCAAATCCTTGCTGAAATATTGTCAGGGCAAAACCTGTAAGGCATTGAATTCTACTAAAATTCACAATGTGTTTTTCACCCTATTTGATAGAGTGGGGATTTTTTCCCAGCTGAACCACAGGGGCGTCAGTGGTGCTGTACACCTGACATGGAAGTCAGGCGCCAGATACCTGACAACAGTGCTCTGATTCTCCAGCACAAGCATCTCACTGATGTTTCCCCTTACTTTGGAATAAAAATGGTTTTAAAAATCTGGCTGTGGTATGAAAATTATTCTATTTGATGCTTGATGTTGAAAGAACATAATCAAGCCTGCCAATTCACACTACAGTGAAAAAATAGAGATTATTTGAGGTTCAAAACAATGGAGATAAAACTATAGTTCCTATGTTGATGTTTCCATGACTTTTGACCTGAACAATGGGTGACACCCTGTAAGAAATGCCAGGACAATATTACAGTCCTAATTAAATGCTTATGTTTTACTTTGAGAGAATTTTTATGTTATTATTTATTTTTTAAAAATCCAGATAGAGGAAATTGCTCAAGGAAGGTCATGATTTTAATCATGTAGGGTATATATATTTGTACCTTAGTATGACCAAGTGACCAACACAACAAAAACCCATGTTATAGATACTCTGCTGACTGGAGATGCTACAATAGTATTGCAGTGCTGCTTCCTTGTCAAGTGTCTGAAGTGGAGGTGTGCTGCTGTACAGAGAGATCTCAAACCCAAGTCTTTAAAGCTTGAGAGACACTCGGTTTCCATTAAAACAATCATTGGCTTGAGAGGGCATTAAGCCACCTGAGGATCTCTGAGAATTAACACTCAAGTGA
Organism: Geospiza fortis; assembly: GCF_000277835.1. Classification (NCBI taxonomy): domain Eukaryota; kingdom Metazoa; phylum Chordata; class Aves; order Passeriformes; family Thraupidae; genus Geospiza; species Geospiza fortis. Next base: position 6,139,164 of record NW_005054322.1, read on the forward strand.
CCTATCCAAAGTCACAAAGGAAAGCAGAGGCAAAGCAAATGCTTCTCACACCACTGTTTTGTGCTCTAAGTAGCACTCACCCTCTTGTTCAGTAACAAGGTCAACTCCACCCAGTAGTTCAGTCCCAACATCATGAAGGACTTGACAAGTAAGCTGTTTGCTGGGAACAAACAACCCTAAAATTAAAGACCAGAAATAAACAAAAATGCAGAGCATAAGGGTAAATGTAAATTCATTTGTAAGGCCAGTAATCTTTGTGAAAAATCGTGGGTCATTACAGTTTTCTCCTCTGCTCTTTTTTGAACCTGTTAACTTCTAGTATCATCACATAGAAGAGAGAAGTAATCATTGCCCTTGATGTTCATTATAATTTTTGCCTCTACCTTTCCTGCCAGAAAAGAACTGAAGAAGTTGTGTCTCATGTGTATGATCGGCCTGGTTTCAGACTGCAGACCCTCATTCTCACTCTGCCTTTCTCTGCTTACAAGTTCTCTGTCTGGTATTGTCTTCTCATAAATGTGCTTACATACCAACAAAATCAACTCTCAGTCTACATTTAGAGAAGCTAAACTAGTAGATCTTGCTAAGACTCTTACTGTAAGGCACTTTCTCCAGTCCTTGAATAATTTTTGTAGCTCTCCCATCAATGTCATCTACAAATTTTGCCAGAAGCAGTTCTGTATTAGACCTTAGATTGTTAGATGCTGCAGAACATTTTATCTGTCATCCACCTGTTCAGGAACATTTATTCAATGACCAGCATCCATCTCTTTTCAAGATTGCTTCAGATTTCCCTCCACTAATCATTTGGTCATTTATCATCACTTTGTTCACATTACCATAGAATCATTCAGCTGGGAAGAGATCTCTGGAGATCATCTAATCTAACTCATACTCAAAACAAGGACAGTTTTAAAATTAGAGCCAGCTATTGTGCAGTGCTGTTCTTTAAAGAGTGTGTTGTGCTAAGTCAAATGCATTATAGTCTACTCTATTTTACCTTCATCAACCAAACAATGCTTCGGTGAGGATATGAACTCTGAAGTTCCTTCCATACCTATTTTTCTGTGTTTCTAATAACCTGAAAGTTGTTTGACAAAACCTATTCTGCATCATCTAGTGGACTGACATTTATTGTATTTCCCATTAACTGAACCTCATAGCAAGAAGTAAACAGGAAACTATTTGGTGGGAAAATTTGCACTCGTTTAAAAACAAAGGAGTTTTTGCTCAGAGTTTTGCATCACTCTTCTTTTGTTTCCCTCCCTTTTCCATGATAATTGTGATTTTTCTGTTAGTTTCTCAGCATTTCCTTCCCCTTGTAACTCTTAAACTTCTTGCTGTTTGTATTTCATCAGTGCTCTCTTTGGAGATCTCAGGAGTGAGCTTATAAAAATAGACAAATGTTCACAATACACAGTCTATGCTATGCATTAGCTCTAGAGCCATAGGTGTTTCAGCTATATCTGTATAACACATACTGGCATATACTGCACTTTCTGTTTTCAAGAAATTACATTTAGTTTTGGGGGGAAACCAGTGCAGAATCATCTTCATGATCAGAGTCCAAGCAATGTCACAAAGTGAGACGTGCTGATGAAAATGTTTGCTCCGTACACCTGGGTGTATTAATTTTTGTGCTCCATCCCATAAGTACTGTTTTCAGACCTCAGTCTTTTTCTGAATGTGTGTAAACTGAACTTTAGTTTAATAGATCAGATGACTACTACTGTTGTGACCTACAGTGAGGGAGACTCCAAAGGGGTGGAAATGCTTGAGAGCCCTGCAGAGCTACACCTGAGCAAAAACTCAGCACATGGTTCTTCATCTAGAAACAGCCTGTATGATCTGACTTAGAACAGCTACAATGAGCAAAGTACCACAAAATGGAAGGAAAGGCGTCAGAGATGTAAGAAGGACCCACAATTCCGCAGGGACTCTGCCTGAAGCCTTTGGCTTATGCCTCTGCTAACAAATTCCATGGGATTAGGCCCTATTCTTTGGCCAGACCAAATGGCACAGCATGGGTCACCTCTCCTCAACTCTCTTCTTTTCATCTGGTAATAGTCTGGTCTTATCACTACTGCCTGGTGGGCACAGAAGCAGTTCCCTAGTCCTACATTTCTGTCTGACTAAAATATTAATTAGCAAAAATTATGTGGTCCCCCTTAGTGGCTAACAAGACAAGAGGTTACCCTGATCCTTATGGTCTTTACCCTCTGCTTTTAGAGCTGGAGATACCATCCTTTCCACCTCTCAGATTTGTGATCCAGATGAGGTGTGAACTTCTGTGACCATTTGGTTCTTCAGAAATCTTCATGAGGAGAATGTCCTTCCTGTAAATGTATCAAGGACCTATGAATGTATTAAGTGGCTTAATTTATACAAGTACACATGAAACCTATGCATCCTATAAAAGGCCATTTCTAGTTCTATTTCTAGTCTGCAATAAAGCACATTGATTCCTTTTCACATTCCCTGTTCTAAAAGGCTACTTCCTTCTGTAATCTTCCCCATCTTCTTTCATTCCAGATGATCAGTGAGAAAAAAACCCAGATAATTGCCCAACTTTCAAGTTAGGCAATTTTAAGTATCATTCTATTCAATAATATTCTTAAATTACATTAAGAGTACTCAGAGAAAAGGCTGGAGGTAGATGAATTTGGAGCAGAGAGGCCAAGATGATGAAGAGCTGGAGCTGCTCTTTGATGACCATTGTAGTTCCAACTTTCTTTCCAAATATTATTGCAAATTTTAAGTGCTAGGTCTGACCTGTGCTATTCAGATGATTCAAGGAACATAGAAAAGATTGAGCAGATTCTCATCAGCTGTTGGTTCTGACATTAAGCAACTTGTTTAACATCCCAAAACTTTCAAGCAGTGTTAATAGAGGTTAGTCAGATGGCAGCTTATAAGCAACAGGGTCCAAAACATTCTTACAGTCTTTTGAATATCTGTGGTAAGGACAAAAGCTTGTCATCATGGTATACCAATGGAAGCAGCTGATAGATTCTGTGCCTGGTGATGATCAGAAAAAAAGCTGTAATTATACAGCTAAAGGGGAAAAATGCTTGTTGCTCAGAAGTAGTAGGATTTCTCCTTGTGTTTGTATTAGCAGAATTTCTATTAGCACAGCACTGTTCATTTGTTACGTCCAAAAGCAAGAGCAAGCAAGTTTAGACTTGAATTTCTTTCATTTTATATAGGCCAGAGGCATAGTATTACTGGAAGCTTTTTTAGTGCTAGATGTGCCACAAGGATGTGAGGCATGAGAAAGGGTGTGTTTTGGAAGACTGTAGCTGAGCTGGGTAAGGGCCACTGGCCAGCTTCCTTTTCACACCAAAAGTGCAGCTGGCTTGTTGTACAGACCTAAGGACAGCTACAGATTCAAGCTGCTAATAATATGTTATTTTTCTCCTTCAGGCCCTTTTACAGCTTTAATTAAATTGTACTTGCATTTGCAAAGTTTCACTTCCCGGCATGTGCAGTTTTGTCTGTTCAAATGCTTTTATGCCAGTAGAAAAATTACAGATCTGCCTTACTACTCTTGTTAAGGCATGGGCCCAAAGCTCATCTCAGGCAACTCTCTTGGAGTCAGCTCAACCACAGAAGTCTTCAACCCAGAGATGGTTTGCTTAACAGAAAAAGATGGGGAGGAAGAAAGAGTGGGGAAAGGAGACTAAAGTTTCAATAATTTCTCTTTCAGTCCAGGTTCACAAAAGAAAGGACTAACAGACCATAAGTGACAGGATTAATGGACTATCACAATACTGTTCAGTCTCCATGCAATTGCAGTCTACCCCACAGAGCTTCTGAAAACTTTGACCTTTGTCAAAATATCTTTATCTCTTATAGAAATGATGCTGAGTTTTCACCTACATGATCATTCAAACCTTGGTCACAGAGTAAAGTGACCAAATTGTTTACCTTTGGATGCACATGGAGCACCATCGGATTGCAATGAATTTCAGGAACTGGCAGCCAGAGTGTATTTGAGGTGAGTGACCTAGAAACAAACTTAGTATCTCATTACTGTAAGCCAACCAGTATGATTTACTTAGTGGGACAATTTGTGGCTCATCCTGCTTTCAGAAACTGCCAAATTCTAATAGTTTTTGACACTGACCGGTGAAATGTTTAGCTAACACTTTAAATGAGGAACATGACTAAACCAATGAGAAAGCTTTAATTATATGGGATTATTCTTAACATGTACTAAATTTTCCATAACCTTTAGGACTCAGCATTTCTGATTTCAGTAGTTTTCAGTCAGATAATATGATGTCTGTGAGCAGAAGGGATAAATTTAGATCTGAAATGAATGACATACATTGTAATGAGGCACAGGCAAGGTAAGGGATCATCAGCAATGAGTTATTTAGATGGAGATGAACTGAAGTTTATCCAGGAAAAATGAAGCAAAACAGTGCGTTTGAGGATAGATATTACCATCGCTTTAAGGAAATCACAAACAGATAATGTAGAAAATGGCTGGTAAACTATTTTTAAAAGATCGTTTTGTAAGTGGTAAGGATATGGCAGAGGTAACGTGGAATTAAGGAATCTGGCAGCTCCACATTGAAGGAAGACATGGCAAAGAAATATATTTACTTTGCAGGTCTGTAAGAGTATTTTAATATAAGAACTATGCAAATATGCTTCCAGATAGGATTAATTATTTAAAATTTTTGTTAGGTTATTATTCTGCTTCAGGCCCCTTTACAGGGGGCCCCCCAAAAAATTACTATTGACAATCAAATGGCTGGTGCTCCTAAGAGACAGACAAGTCAGTTTTGATCATGAGATACCTGTTGTGTTCTTGAGTGCTGAAGAGAAGGAATAAAAAAAGTCCTAAATTTTACTGATTTTTTGAAATAGATTTCATATTCACATATTTTTTCTACCTGTGTTTGGTATAATTATGAATTGTCTTAATACTCATAAATTTTGGTTCTTTTAGCTTAGTGTTATGGGCATTATGAACGTATCATATTATGTGTCATGACTAATCTGGTCAAGAATCTATACTGTCCCCTACCAGATGAATTTTCAAATAGTATGGAGGCAATCATTATTAATAAATCTGAGACAAAATGTCATGTCAAAAATGTCATTCCTCAGAGTAGTAATAATTTGAGAACTTCTGTAAAGACTACTGTCTCAGTTGAGTAATAAAGCTGAAAACTGAGCAGCCAGCCTCCGCCTTCCTTCTGTGCTGGATGGTGTCATTAGCTGACTTTCAGTACTGACACAGAAAGTGAAGAACCACCTATCTACTATCAGGAGGTTTTCCCTGCAAGAGCTCATGCAAAAAGCACTCTGGGTGACTATTAGATGATCCACCGGTTATCGCTATCTGAGTCACGCATCCCACTGAGTGGGTGAGGCTATGAACTTCTTTGTCTTCTGACAGGCTGGCTTGCCACAATGAAAATTTACTGTGTGGCATCCAGAGTTGTCACAAATCCCTGTGAGGAAAGGATGTGGCAGAGGGTCTGAGGAACAAAGTTTATCATGGATGTTCTTCTGTTTAAAGACAGAGACCTGGAGGTGAATTTGTGCTTTGTGGGAGCTGACTGGTCCTTTGCCTGCAAGGCTCAGTGCCTTTGGTGCACTTGGCTGTGGTGGTGGCAATGAGGAACCTGGTACAGGTGTGACTCTGAGAACAACTGATGGAGAGCTTCTTACAGCTAAACACAACACAATCAAGTTTTATCCTCGAAAAAGGAAGTTGAGCTGCCTCTGTTTATCCTGAAAATGGGGCGGGAGGGGGAGGAGGGGAGTTTTGTGATAAAACGTGTGGGCCACAGGAGGACTTCTGGGACACAAAATGGAATATAAGGAACAACAGGTATTAGCCCAATGGCAGAGACAGGGAAGTAGTTATTATCCAAACTAGCCTGCAATGCTCCGGTTCTTGACCTGTGCCATTAGACACCTGTCAGAGTGGAGAAAAAGCTTGTGGAGTCCAGGAATGGTGCAATGATAGGAGAGGTGAGGCAGACATGTTAATACTATGTTAGAAATTCTGGAGGAACAGCAGCAGCCTTTACGGTGTATGCTGTTCTCCTGCTCACATTTGGGCTGACCCAAAGCTACCACCTGCCAATGGACAAGAGCTCCTTTCAGGAGTAGGAAATGCACTTCCTATAGATGCGATGTCAGGAAGAGCAACGCTGCTCCAGACATTAACTCCTGCAAATACGTACTGGCGCAGGAACCAGAGCTGGAAACTTTAGCCTAACATCAATTTGCACTGTGGTCACTGACTAAAATTGGGGGAAAAAACCAAACTGCAGCATATATCATGAACAATGGGCCAACAGCATCCTTCACCTGCAGTAGCTCTCTGGGAGAGGAAGTGAGATTTTCCATGAAGATACTATAAATTTCTTTTTTGGGGGTTTTTGTTTCTGAGCTTGGGTTTTTTGGGGAGGGTGGCTGGGGGTGGGGTGATGGGGTGAGTATAGCGCTGTTTGTCAGCTTTGCTAAAATAAACATTTGTAATTTATATGAAACTTACCAGCCATATTTTGTGTCTCCACTGAGGTCTTCAGAGTCACAGTATCTGGCATCTTTTGGTTAAACTAAGTCTTCTGCCACTGAGATTTCATCTTCTCTAAACTTGGAGAACGCAACAAGATATGTAGGTTTGTTTGCATCTGTTTGTAACTATTCTGAGGTTTTCTATGTGGTAACAATTTGAAATATTATTGCTCTTCTCCATATAATTTGCCTGTAATATAGCAGCTAAATATATCCTTTCTCAACAACAGAATGGAAAGTTGCAACTACTGCAAAAGTTGTCAGTCCATGGAAGAGTTCTGGGATGATTATCCTGCCTCACAGAGCATTGTACATACAGCCTGTGTTTTATTATTTTTATGAGAGGCCAGGTGCATAGGGAGAGGTAATGGCTTGTATTAAGTGATTGATGTGCTAGGGAAAATGACACATTTCCAGGCACGCACATCCTTAACTTTCAATGTGACTAATGAGTACTAGATACAATACCAAAAGAAATGAGTGACCAAACACTGAATGTTGAAAGCAAGGAGTTTTAAACTTGACTTTTTTTTTTTTTGGTCTTTATTCTAGAAATTTGCTGTAATTACCTGGTTGGGGTGATACTGCATGCACAGAGCCAAAAGTTGATTAATGTTAATTTCAGAGCAAACAGAGACAGGAAAGGCCAATGTGCTCCACAGCTAAAAATACATTTTCACCAAGAGACATGACATCTGTGGATTTACAACCCCAAAATTATTTGTGAATAATGATTAGCTGCCCTCATATAATTACCTTGCTTCAGCAGTGACTGGTTATCCTTAAAGGCACCAATTGCTGTTGACTTTCAGACCAGAGAAGCTAATCGAAAACCATCTATAAGTCCAGGTGAGTCTTCTTTCCTCTTAGGACATAGGACTAGAATTGTGCAATAAAGCAAGGGTATTTTCAAATAACCATCACAGACATGCAAACACCTATTTTTGTCTCCTCCAAAATTAAGTTTTCCTAGAGACATTTGGATTTTTCTTTTGACAGATTGTCTCCTCATTTTTTTTATGCTTTGTCAATACTCATTGCTCTGAGGAGTATCATCTTATATGCAGAATACCACTAGACATGAGACAGAGCTAAAAGCTGGGATGGACTGCTTCAGACATCTGGTCTGATCTCCATAATCTGGGGTTTGTGATTATGTTTATGTATTCTGTACCACCTTCAGATTTTGCTGTAGAGTTGCAGCACATCCCTTAGTCTGGGCTTTTCACATGAGGGATAACCCACCATGCCCTTCATTAAGATTTTTCCAAACCATCCTATCTCCTCAAGGTGGTATGTATAATCAAATCAACTCCAGACTCCTTTTTTGTTAAATCAAATGCATGGGAGGGAAGTGTAGTCCCTTGGGATGAGATGTATCTTCTGCTACCTAAACATGAGAAACATCTAGCCTAAGGTAGTTTTCTCCAGTCCTCCTGCAGTCAATGAAGAAAGATGACTCATTCAGAAGACTCATCTAACTTGTTTGAGACACCTCTCTTAGAGTGGGATGAATCATTCTCTGGAGACACCTATCTGCCTCCATGGATTGCACTTCTATTTTGGACTAGGCACCTAGATCTCTGGTGGCTGAAATTAGGTTAGATGACTTTCAACATCACTGTTATGCAGAACATTAGCTCCCTTCTCTAGTTTCACCATCTTTTTTTAAAAATACGTCTACCAAAACCGAATAGAATTTATAAATGTCTCACTAGCCCTATAAAACCCTGTTAATACTGCTTCCCCACTTCTGCATCACTTCCCCTAGCTTATATATCCAAGGACAAAATTAGGTCCTTTAGGTACCACATTGTGTAAAAGCTCACATTCTGCTAAATGCTGGCCAAGATTACTGGCTCCATGTTTCAGTCATCAGTCTCAAAAAATGTTGATGTGTTATATATTCTCCATTTATATTGAGGACTAAGTAGGCAAAAATAAAAAAGTCTATACTTTTGAAGGTGAAGAGAAGCAGCGTGACTTTAAATAAAAAGAATATGATTTACCTTCACCTTCTGTATAAAATACTCCATGCATCTTATCTATTTCTCTGTCTAGTATAAAACTCTACCACAGGTTAGAATATGCTTTTGAAATACATCTGATGCAACAATTCCTAGTGCTCTTTGCATCAAGAAACATATGAGGAATAGAAGTTTTTTTGTTCCCACTTTCAGGTAGAAAATGACTGGCCCGGTGACTTGAAACAGTGTCAGAATTAGAGCTCAACCACACTATTGTTTTTCAACATCTTATTCTTGCTGTTTGGAGAAACTTAAGATTTTTCTGTCCCAGTTGTAGTCAAGTGCAAAACAACTCATACAAGATGGCAGAGGTATGAATG
>NW_005054322.1:6148096-6180595 GCF_000277835.1 Geospiza fortis
AGAATAAAAAGAAAGTAAGTAAAAAGTAGGTTTAACTAAGAAAATACTAGTAAGCGCTCATTAAACCTGTTAGAACTGAGCAAATTTTAAATCTGATTTTTAATGTTCATCTGCAGTTTGTGTAGCTTGAAATAATTTGTCTTTCCTGGTTGGGTAAGATTTATAGCATGATAATGAATACTGAATGATAATTTCTCTATTGTGGAGACTAATTCCCTTGTTTACTGAAAATACTGATACTCAGCTAGTCCCAAAAAGCTTATGTAACACTAAAACCTGATTTCTGTTGTAATCTGAAAGCACACCTAAAAATTCTCTGCTGTGAGTGTCTATATGAAACTGGTGAAGTTTCTGCATCTATTTTCATTTTGAAGCCAATCTTGTCTAAACCTTAATCACTTAAAGACAAAGAACACTCATTACAGCCTGGCAAATTTGCAGAGAAATGGCTCCAGTCGTCAAGTCCTAATTACCAGTGTAATAAAAAATAAAAAAATCTGTGGCATTTTTTTGCAAGGGTCTGAGCTGGGCAGCTGGATTAAGGAAGATAGGGCTGCTTGCCTTCAGAAAGTCAAAATTTTATCCTGCTCTCCAACTTGTGTTCCTCTAAGGAAGGAATTTGCATGTTTGCAGCTGCTCTGTTCATCATCAGACTTGCAGTCCTTTGGTGCACTCAGACATGAGCATAGTCTTCGGACACTCATGGTGTCAGGGAAATTGATGGAGAAAGGAAGCTGTGGAGCTGGAAACCAAATGACAAACCTCTGCCTATCAAAAATCTTCAGGGAAAGACCTTTGCCTAGGATTGAGGTCCTGCTATCTGACCCTTCTCAGCCGTGAAATTAGCTTTAGCATGTGTACTTTTGGTTCTGATTTTTTTTAACTGCTCGCCCCAGGAAGAACAGAGCCAGTATTTTAGATTGAGAACACTAGGCTCTTTCTTCCACATCTGTTTTTCCTGCTGTCAGATGTCAGCCCTTGCAGCTGAAGTCACCTGGTTAATCATTCCTGCCTGGCCAAACTCTACCCGCTCTGCCTGAGCTGTTGGAGTGCAGGGCATATAGCGGAGAAATCAATTGATTGAAGCATCTGTGATGTATATCAGCTTTTGGTCAAATCAAAAGCTGCTATTTCTAAAGGTATATTGCTGTTTGGTTTTTCAATGAGTTGTTTCCCCTGGTTTAGCATTCTCAAGTGCAGTACCCATATCCTGTGGTTTGGTTTTGTGCTGTTGGCTTTGGCTGATTTTTTATGGTACAGTCGCTTCATTTTTTTCCTGCAGCTGCTCCTTTAAGTCAAGCTCCAGGCAAGTGACTGAAATCCTCAGTCCAGCCTGTGTGTTAAAAACCAAAGTCCAAACAGCACACAGGGTTTGTGTTGGCTGCAGCTAGCTGTCAGTAAGCGTACAGGACCTGGGCATCTGTGTGTCAGGCCCACACTGCACTCAGTGTGCAGAAATGAGCTGGCTAGTGATACTTCTTTTCCTTATCTTAGAATATCCTTCAGAGAAGGTAACACTGAAAGACAAAAAGTGCCTGAAGCAGTTTGCAGCACAGTGAGTCTGATATTTTTGGCTTCATACACAAAGGAAAAATCTGTGTGAATTGCTCTCTGTGGAGGGGGTATTAACTCTGATGGCTCCTGCCCCAGCACCCAGGCAAGCAGGATGCAGTCCAGCACCCTTCTATAGTGCTGCACTGGGTCTTTCCTCCTGCCCTGTGACCCCACGTCCCTGCCCAGCTGGTTGGGGGACACTGATCTGCCATCCCTGCTGTGGGGCAAGACCACCCACAGCAAGAGCCTGGGAAAGTAGCCAGGACAATTACTCATGGCCTGTATAATAACTAAGCATGTGGAGGGCCTTGCAACTCCTTTATAGCAAGTAAAGTGTCACACTGTACTGCCCAGCACTGTCCTGCGCCACACCAGCATCTTTGCCTCGCTCTTCTAGTCTGAGTTGGTAATTTTGTCATTCTTCCTGCAGGTTCCTAAGACAAATAGAATATTGTAAGGCAAAATTTGCCTCATGCTAATGAATGCCACATATTTTGCACTCTATAAGTGCAAATTGTCCTCTACTGACTGTTAAGAAAACTGATTTTGTTTTAGATACCTACAGCTGGTGAGGTGAGTTCAACCTGCTTAGATTACCAGGTATTTTCCTCTGCAAATGTTTCTGTGGTGATTTTACTTCCTAGGCTATGCTTTGGGAGGTTGCTAAGACACTGAGGTGAAAATTTGCAGTTCTTATGGAAAACTCTCCAAGTAAGACAAAGATGCCCATTTATATCCAAAAGCTCAATACTTACCTCAAATCTCCAGCTATGGTCTGGTGGTGTTTTAAAAGTTCACTCTTATTTTCCAAGAACTTGATGCTGGCCTGTTACAATCAGCCCTGGTGGCTCAGAGGAGGCACTTTAAAAACACCTTTACACTTCTGGACCAGAGGTACATTTCTGGGCTGTGAAAGGGGCCAAGGGCTACAACACAGAAGCACTTGTAGGGCCTGGAAGACTGCGCAGTGGAATTATGGAGATAAGAGGTGGTAGCCAACTGGCAATACAAACTGCTCTCCAACTCTGATCCTAACTAATGAGTAGACAAACCTATTAACTCCTGGATGAACAGAGTACCTTGCTGGGAAATGCTGATAGCTGGAGGGAGCTGAGGCTCACATCTCATTAGACAGTGCAGATGTCAGTGATCTTGGGGGTGCCAGAGCTCATGTCCTTCTCATTTTCTTCTGCAAGACGGATGGGGTGTTATCTGCATGGAAGGAGTTTGGTGTGGATGAAGATTTGGGTTTTGTCCCTATGTAGATGTTAGCAGAGATAGGAGATGGATCTGGATGCAATATGGCAGAGGAGTTCTGTTGCTAAAGAGGTCTAAAGACAAGAGGGCCAAGTAGAAAATTTATAGGTCACAGAGAGAGAAGGAAAAAGAAATATTTTTTTAGCACGATCTCATTGCACATCTCTGATTGCCTGTTTCTGAGAACTCGGGGGAAAAAAGAGGATAATTTTGTAAAAGCAGTAAAGAAAATCAAAAACTGTTTTAGGACAGATCATTGCATCTGTCAAGGAGAGAGTTAAAGATGTAGAAGCCTGTACAAGGGAGGAAGAAGAAAATGGGTGTGTAACAGGGCATCTTTGGAATGGCATATCCAGACAATATTCTTATACCAGAGATAAGGCTAAAGGTTGAGATGAAGGAATTTTGTTTTATTGTGCTAAGTAGTCAACACAGCAGAATAATCAAAGGCTGGAGAGAAGGAATGTGAGAGGAGATGAGAGTGCAAGAGCTTTGGGGTGTCCAGATAGCTGTAATTGTTGACATTTTGCTCTCAGAGAAGATGCAGTCTATTTACTACTTGGACACAAGAATTGGACTGAGATTTTGGACGCTGTGTGGACTGCAGATGTGACACATGGCAAGCTGCTATGGACACGAACAACAAACCCATCTGAAAGCGTCTTGCTAGCAGATTCTCTAATTTACAGTACTCTTGAATAGATGTGACTGCAAGCAGCCTTTCTTCCAGTCTGTCAAGTCCACACCATGCACTTAAATGTCTGTGTATAATTACTCTTGGTTTTCTTGAGCTGAAGCCAGGCTAAATAGATTTGTTTCTGAGAAAAGTTGCTCACAGTCCTGCTCACAGGCTGCTTATGACTCTGGTGGTTTGGCACTATAGGAAACAGGACTTCTCATGTATTGCATCTGAAGCGTTTGTGGAGTTTCTTGACTGAAACTGAGAGGATTTTTATGTGAAGAGGGGCATCATCTGGGCATGCAGTGTGGGCATGTGTGCAAATGAGGGTTTCTGTGTTCACAGGCACGTGTACACAAGACTCCTTATGTAATTCTTCCCAGAACTGCGCTGCTCATCTGCCCTGCACAGACATGGCTGCACAGAGGCCTTTTATTGTGCTCTATAAATACGCGCCCTTGTTGTCCCATGCCCTTGTTGTCTTGTTGGTTCAGTTTCCAAGAACAGGATGGATAACAAACCGCCTATTCTCTCTTTATCTCTTTTTCCCCTCTTCTTGGATCTCTTGAGGTCTTTTTCTTCTCTTCAGTTTTCCAAAGAATCTAAAGCATTTTTGTGGTTCTCTCTATAATGATACAATGTCTAGAATGCCTGGCAAACCACAAGATAGAATATGCACACATAACTGGAGTATTTGCAATAACATCATGAAAAAATTTAGTGGCATTTAACTAAATTAAAGCCATTTTTCCCAAGAGGATGTCCTATGTCAACAACTCATTTAGCTGAAATATCTACAATCTGGCCAAGCCAAGAGCCATCCCAACGCTACCTGCTATGCTGTAACCTACCCATAATCGTCATGTTTCTTGCTGCCTTCCCAACAATTTGATGACCAACCAGTTAACATCTATTCCAAAATAAATGTATAAATAGCATCAGTTTAGGCTTATGATGTTTTTTCCCCATACAATCAATATTGTTATCTGAGAACTACAGATCCCGTGCTTGAAAAACATAATGACATTGGAAGTTTCCATTAAGTAATTGGTCTTCACCAGTTCTTTTTGTCACTTCTCCCTTAGTGAAAATACTCATCAACCACAGGGTCCATGAGCTTATATCCCTGGGGCTTGTTCATGGTCCAGCCCTGCACCAAGCCCTGTTTGAGCACCTGCGGCACTGACGGGCTGTGATGTACAAATAACTTCTGGTTCTTTGGAACAGGAGCAGGAAAGAATGGACAACCTGTGAGCTTGGTTCCAGAACACTGCAATGTACTTGGACACTGCAAAGGTATGCAACCAAGTTCGCAGATCCCCAAAGCCTGGATGTGTTACTTCAGTTCTCCCTGGGGCTGCTATCTCACAAACCACCACAGAAAGCATGTGTCTGATGAGTCAGAGGGATTTTCTTGCACAGAAAGAACTTGAATCCAGCTCGTTTTGTATCCCACAGTGGTGCCCTAGCAACAGCAGCTTACTTTCCCTTTCTCTTTTTGCTTAACAGGTTTTAACATGCTTCTGGTTGTCCAAAAAGCCAGTTGCATCTGTGCCTATGCAGTCCTTTCCCCCCACACCAATTTGTCAGTGTTCTGCCTTGTAACCAGCCCTGCCTCTACAGATGATCTTAGAATAAGGTACGACATATAAATCCCCTTGTTAGAAGGGAGAAAGATGTGGAGAGAAAAAAAAAAAGACAAAAAAAAAAAAAAAAAGGAGAAAGCTATGATTATCTGAGTATCTCATTTTAGCTTTGATACGATAGTACATGCATGCAATCATCTAAATTACAATTTATTCATGCATTACAGTTGAATTATATTAATCAGGAAGCAGCATAATTTTAAGCAGAGCCCTGTAATGCACCTTCATAGATGTTTTTCCTTTGTGCTATTTAAGTGGTCTTGTGTAAGTCTTGCAGAGGAGTTCACTTTGCTCTTGTTGCAGTTCAGATAAGTTTAACAAAGAGAAAAATAACTCTCCTTTGTGTTTCAATGGATGAAAATGAACTCGTCATTTCTGGGAAAGCTAAAAAAATTGTCAAACTTTCAAGAATCAAAGGAAATGAATGGAAATGGTAGGAGGAATTTAATTTTAAGCTGTTGAAAATAGGACTCTTTAGGAAGTTGATAGAATTTTGTATCCTCAGAAAGCATATTTAAAACAAGTACAAAAGTGCTACCAGCCCCCTTAAAGTTTATTTCAGTATGAAAATCTTTCTAGTAAATAGAAATACCCAAGGACTGAAATTTAGGAAGATATATATAATTCTGTATAAACTTCAGATTACCTCTAAAATGGGATCTCCTCTTCCTGAACTTCTAAGACACTTGTAGGAGATTCCTGAAAGGTTTTATGGCCTGTTCTGGTTTGTGATTAGCTTATCTGTATGCTTGTTATCCATCCAGTAATGCATATTCAGTGAAATTTATGGGATACCCCTGCTGAGATAACAGAGAAAAGGTAACAATTGCTGGGAGGTTTCCAGGTAGTTACCAGTCACAAAGGGATGTGAAGAATAGTGTCAGCTCCTGCAAGCATCTTCTGATGTGAATCCCGATGTTCCAAAGTTAAGCTGACTCTCCTGTTGGAAAAGTCCTTGCCTTCTAGAAGAAATGCTCTAGCCAGATACTGGACAAGTTTTCCCATTTCTGGATAAGAGTCCTTGCCCAGGTATGCCTAGGACTTCTCCACAAGTCAGTGTCAACCTTCCTGTATTTTTTAAAAATACATTTGTATTATCACTTGAAACAGTGTTTGCATTTGGAACTGGGAAGGTAAGAAAGGATGCTGAAAGGAAAACACACACTGAAGAAAGCTTTCCACTGAAAATTACCAGCTTTACCATTAGAGAGAACTAAAGATTTCTGCAAATTTTAATTTTTAATAGACATAATTTTACAGAATGGTAAGTATACTGTGGAACAATGAGAAGTTTTAAGGAAAAAAATTTAGTTACTGCCTGAATTGTGTATATAGCTTGCTGAACTGAAGCCATGGGTAGAGAAACAATGTACAATGCTTGGAAGTGACTTCTTCCACGATTATAATGAAATAAAATAAATCAACCTCCTGAGAAAACAAGGTTTGTCAATTTATTCACCCAAAGATTGGCCTGAAGCTGCAGGAAGTGTTTTGGCAGTAGCAAATTAGTAATAGCACAGAGTTGTTATTTGCACCATTAGAAGAAAGAGGGTCAACGACCCATCCTGGCCCAAAGCTAAATTGTATGTGCTGGCCTACATCTGTATCAGCCAGGGCCAGCCTTCTCTGTGGCATATGTGGCTTGGGGAGAACTAGCTGAAACTGCCCAAAACAAAGCCAGGGAAAACAGGCAGCTGAACAGCATGGCCAAACACTGACACTTAAAATATAGTATTATGGATACACCCAGAAAACAACTGGCTTTTTTTTTTTAATATATAGTTAGTAATGTATCCAGAGGTGGTATCACCATCAGCCTCAGGTGGATCACCTCAAACCTGAGAATGAGTTGGAAATTTCAAAATGTATCTAGGAAATCAGTTTCCTTGCAATTTAGATTCAGACACTCAATCACTGAGGCATTAATGTACCACAAACATGGTAAAGAAATGTCTCTGTAGCCCAGGTCACTTTCCTCTCGACAGAACAGTCTATCTTTCATCTGTGGATAAAATTCTTTATGGTATGTGAACTCTGACAGAGTTCTCCCTGTGTCTGCTCTTCCTTCATGAATGGGGTATCCACAAGGTTTCAGAGAAGGCTGATGTTAGAGCTGAACAACCACAGTCACTGGGTAGAGAGTGCTGGTTCCTTCTCTAAAAACCTGTGCACATCTTCATATGCCCATTCCTCCATTCAATGTGGAACAATGTGTTTAAAACATACAGTGTTACAATAGTTAACTAGAGTTTATGGCATTTTCATGAAAAGCAAGAAATTATGATAAATACATGAATAATGACCTGGGAATGGATCAACTGTTTTATCATAAATGAATGTCAATGAAGTGTAATTTTCTGCTTTAGGAGGATTCCTGCACCTGGTAATATCCTTAATAAACATTAATTAAAAGGTTAATCTGTTGTAGAAATTGCATTTCTCTGAAGCCACCTGAAATCAATTTGAACCCAATTACAAGCAGTTATCTATTGTTTATGTGGTTAAAGATTAGAGAATACATTTCTGCTTGGCAGGAGCCTTCAGAGCGGGTTTTGAATGTCATGATCAGAGGTGATTCTGAATATTTGAATGCACTTTAATGAGCATAGAAAAACCATTAGAAAATGTAATCAGTCATATTTGATGATGACTTGACCTTGGAACTTTGATAACAAGGGGTCTAATCATTTCTGTCTTAAGTACCAACAGGATTTGCTCTTGAAATCAATTGACCATTGCTTACTTACTGAGAGGGTAATCTTCCTTGGCAAAAAAGTATAAACTGCAAAAATACAGCAACTTATATAAGTAGGTTCAGAAAAAACTATCTCTCAGAGACTTGAAATATGAGATGCAGCTGAAAAGTGATCAAAGATAATACTCTTCAAAGACATTTGGAGACAAGCATCACTTAGTAATTCAGAAAGTTCTGCTCTGCACATCTACTGAAGACTGAGCTGCAAACCATTCTGCAACAGCAAGGGTGTGTGTGTTGCCTTGTTTTCATGGAAAAGTGTTTGAGGTTGATAAATGCATAATTTGCATCCATTTGCATCCCATGTTGATTGAAACTTGTTCTTCCTGCTGGACAGGAAGACCTGCACTTTCACACCTAACACATCTGGGTACAGGAGCCAGTTGAAGAAATAAAGGACCAAGGTCTTACTGAGTTTTCCCACAAAGGATGGGAAGAGACTTGTGCCTCTCACTTTAAAGTTATGTCCGTATTTCTCATCATCGGTTTTCACAGAATTACTTACCCTTTAGGGCCTTCACTGCCCTTGTCTGGACTTGTTCCAGCCCCTCAATATCCTTCCTGAATTGAGGGGCCCAGAACTGGACACAGTATTCATGGTGTGGCCTCGCCAATGCAGAGTACAGGGGAAAAATCGCTTCCAGAACAAGTGGGTGCTTGAGCTGCTTGGCTGTAATTTCACCCGGATAAGTAACCAGGCTGAAGCCAGTGTATGCACATGTTTAAGCACAGAACTTATGCCAAGTGACTTTGGATGTTGAAGATTTGGGCACCTCTTCCATCATCAATGGAGGGAGAGGGCGGAGGGGAAGGGCGGACAGAGAGAGAGGGAGAGAGAGAGAGTTGCAATTTTTGAAAACACTTCTCTTACCCAAAGATAGGCATTAAATAAAACTGGAAGCAATTTCCCTCTGGAAGGATTGAATTTTCTCTTCATTAACAACAAAAGCAATCTAGAGGAAAGAGTTTAGGATTTGGCTGACTATGGGTGAGATTTTTAGCACTTAGATTCATATGCATAGCAAATTCCAGCCTTTCTGTATTCACTGAATTCTGTATTTAGGACGATGATTTTTTAGAAGCCAACAGAATTAATTTAGGTATATGAACCTGAGCAAAAGATATCTCAGACATTTCCACCAGGTTGTCCTATCATAATGAAAGAGTCTCAAAATAAATGACTGCCCACTTGTTTGGAACAATGACATTTCTCTATGTAATCAGCAACAACATACTCAAGCACGTGTGTTAGAACTCTTGTAATGACCTGGAGTGGTTAGTGGAAAAATGCAGGCATGTCATGAGAGCTAAAACACACTTTCTTCTAATTTCTAATAAGGCGAAGAGGAATGCAAAATTAAAATCTAATTTTAAAATCCCCTCATGCAGCCTTAAAAGCTCTTCCCCCAAATCTCTGACCACATAGAAAGGCAGTTTTCTTTGTAGGCATCATGGTGCATCTCTTGGCTATATTTTGTGTCATTTGATAACGTTGGTAATATCCAATTAGGTTCTTAACCAGAGAAATTATGACTGGTAGTTTCAGAGTAAGTGAAAATAGGCAAAATCATAATCAGCTTTCTGATGGTAAAATTTTCCATTTTGTGATCTAAAATGCTGAATTTCCATTAAATCAGGCTGTATAAAACTTCTAACGTAGATAGTTGAAGGTTGGAATTGAATGAAATAATTATGAATGACCTGGGTTATTTTATTTATTTATATTTAACGTGGGGATGTCCTTTGAAACAAGGAGTCTGACAGACAACTTCAATGAGTACATCTCAACAACAAAAATAAGTACAGACTGTACTATGCTCAAGCTGGGCAAGCACCAACAGCACCTGAGAGGACAGGAGGTGGGAAAAAAAAATCTGAACATTCATTTCTCACAGTGAATTTCCAGTTCAAAGTGCCCGAGAGCTATGCAGTGATTTTGTGGAAAAGTACTGTAATTCACTTCACACAACTCTCTGTAGGTGTAAAATGTTGGCTGTACAGTCCATTGACAGCTACAAAAGGAACTTACCCTCTGGCCTGTGCTTGTTCCTGGGAGCCACAGTGGTGGTATGTCCCTGGCTGTGGTCCAGCACAAGGGCTGGGGGGGACTGGTTGCTCTGGCTGTTCAGGGTTTTGGTGAGAAAAGGGTCTTTTTTTGATTAAACTTCAGCAAATTATGTAAATAATGTAAATGAAATCTAGGGAGGAGTTACCTGCTTTCTTTGTCAATGTACCAACAGATCCATCCATCAATGTCCATCCCATTTTAGATCTTGGTGCTGTCATGTGCAAATCCCAGTTTCAGTTTAAATTGGTATTATCTTGTGTATTGATACATTGATATGATTGCCCAACTACCCTCACACTGCACATTATAAAGCAGGTTTTTATTTGGTTTTACCACATCACTGGGCTGTGAAAGAGCAAGTTGACATTTCCCATGTCAAGTGTCTGTCTGCGATATTGCTACCCTGCTCCAAAGACTTCTGAGAGTTTAAGGGAAGATTCTGTATTACATCTTGGTGAACTTTTTCTCTCTGAAGTTCTTGCATTCTCACAATTCATGGGTAAAAGGCTTGAAATTTGCCAGGAGGGGGACTCTGAAGTGGAAATATACCTTTTAAAAATGATTTGTAGACTGCTGGTAGCAAAGGACTCTGACCACGTAGAGCGTCTCCCTATGGAAGGAGGGACGTAACACACACTTCCCTGCAGTCATGGGCACAGGATGTACTAGGCTCATCGTAGATCTCTCTGGGTGTTTCCTGCCTTCTTTCAGTGTGCACCACACTCCTCTCCATTTGCTGATTCTGAGGAACTGAGGGAGAGGGGTGTGTGGAGGGGAGGGCCAAAGGAAGCTGAGATCAAAAAGGGAGAAAATCAGCACATTGGCTGAGGGCTGAGAGAAATCACCAGGGTGGAGAAGACAAGCCTGAAACAGTGACAGGCTGAAGGTGATGGGGAAAGACAAAAAAGAAACAAGCCTGAAGAGAGTCAGGCAGAAGACTGCTGCTTTGTAGTGGTGTTGGGAAGAGATCTCCAAGCCCTTGGTACCACCATTCTCCTGCAATCAGCGATGCTCTGCAGAACACACTGGGCAGGTGTTGCCTCTCCAGCAGCATGAGCTCTTGAAGGGCACAGTGACCCTCCATGGCGCCCTTCTGGCACTCAAGGCAGAGCTCTGGATGGGAAAGCAGGAAGCCTCACTCACCCCAGCCAACATGGATAGAAGGTTCTCTAGGCTGCCATTTGCCTGTTCTGTCCACTTCTGCCCTTCTTACCTGAGGAACACTGACACACAAAATGGCCTGAAAGAGCATTTATTCAGGCCACAAAGTCAAGCATTTCAGTGGTAGAAAATGCTGCAAACAAAGTTGCTGAGCAACTATAGGCCTGAACCTTAATTAGTGCACACACCTTAAGAGCCAACCATTAATTACATGATCACATGCCATTTTTTCCCTCCACAAGTTACAAAAGATTAATTGGCTGAGCAGTCCTGAGCATGTTTTATACAGATTCCTTGGACTTCAGCCCAGCTGTTACCCAAGAGAGGTATGCACAGAGCACACGGCCATGTACTTGTTCTAGCAGACCAACCTGTGCAGAGTGCACAGGGAAGGGTTTATCCCACCACAATACATTGCAGCGCCAGTCACAGAGTTTCTGCTAAAAGGCAGTGCTGTATAAGAAGCTGTATATTTTTTAAGTTTTCTGAGGGATCCATGAGGATCCAACAAATCCATAAGCAGATTTGTTGTCACAATGAAGCCCTCTGAAAGTAGTGTTTTGTTCTCTTGCCAAAAGAAGACCCTGGAGCTTTAGCTGGAAGGTAGTTGGCTGACGCCCCTTGCTGCTCCTCCTACCATACCAGCAACAGGTAAGGATTTGGTCAGAAGTGGGGCTGATCCTGTGGTATTTCACTAAATCTTCAGCCAAGGGTTTGCCAGCAGCAGCTGGGTGAACTCGGTGTGACCTTAAGGGATGTCTGCAGAGCCAGGGGCGCTGTCACACCCATGGTTCAGTATGTACTGAAGCAGATCATCGTCACAGTACGTAGCACCCATCTAGGTCAATGTACACAGTGCACTTAGAGGTGAATGAAAGACTGGAACTGGCAGATAAGAAACTAAGATCTGATATGCAGGGGTCCTTCCCCATGGATACTAATCTAACCTGGGCTCGCTAATGTTTGCATAATTAACCACAGTGTCTTAATCCAGGTTTCCCTGAAACTTCAGAAGGTCTTTCCTGCTTTCCCTTTTGCTGTGTAAGAAGCCCCATTATTACTTGCTCATGGATGAGAAGGGCTTGTTGAAAGATAGCATGCCTGTGTGATTGCAAGCAGTGTCACCAGATCTTGCTCATTCAATGGAGATATGTTCTGCGAAGATGCCAAAGCATCAGCTCTCAATTTGTGGATTTTCCATTAGTCACGTGCTCAGGTGTCAGCCAGATTAAAATAAATAAACACATATCCTCACTTGCACCTCTCCTACAATCTAAGCCAGGCCCTGAGATTCATAAACCCATCCTCACATTGCTCTTGCTCCTATTTTGTGGGAGGTAAACCGTACTCTGCCCTTTCTCCCAGGAGCTGCTTTACCCATGTGTTCTGCTTCCTACTGCTGCTGCCTCATCACTTACAAATCATGTTACTGACGCTTATCTTGGCCACAGGCTGCATCCCCTTTCCTTCCCCCTTTTTAGCCTCACATCCAAAAGTGGGAGAAGAAGGATAGCCAGTGCTGCTCTCCATTCCAGGTCTTAACCTGACCTCCCACGTTTCTTGGCTCTTTCCTTAATCTACTCCTGAGGTAAATGGCGTACAAGAGATAAGAGTCTTCTTCCCTTTTGTTGAGGAAGTAAGAAAAAATATTTTCAACAGCTCAGGCTAGGGATGTCTTCTCTTTGACTTCCTTGGTAGCTTCTTCAGTGATTGACTGGTTTCATGCAAGCTTGGCAGTGGGACAGCCACAAAGACAATTATCTTCCAACATAAGTCAGCCCTCCCCACTCCCCCATGATTAGGGACAAGAGTGACCACACTTCAAATACCTGAAAGATTTTTTACACCTGTTTGCTCCCTACAGCTGGTTTCTTTACTATTGAATGGAATAACAACCAGTGTCCTGCCAAAACAAGGAGAAGGAGAAATACTCTATGGAAGAAGGCAGAATTTTGTACATGCATGTAAAGGAAACAGAAAAGCTTTATATAAAATAATTTTAAACCCTTCTGAGACATAAACCCCTAGGCACGGCATTCTTCATTGTTTACCTGGTGGTATTTATGGATGGAAAGAACCTGCACCTTTATTATCAGTGATGAGACAGATGATCACAAGTTTTTAAAACAAATTTCTCCCTCTCTCTGTCACATTCTTCTGAAATGGTGCATATCCTTGAAGCATTTGTTTCTCTGAGAACATGAGGTACCGCCAGAAAACTACTCAGATCATTTATTACTCCTGAATATTTAGAAATCGTTAACCTTTACACTCTCCACCCAAGGAAACACTGGGAGAGGCTGTAGCATTTTTTTAACTCTTTCTCTTCTGCTCCTCCTTTTAACCTCTCATTCTGTGGCATATCTGCTTATGACCAGTCAGCTTTATGTATGTTTTGTGATCTGGGTGATTCAGCAGAGATATAAGGATATGGAAGACACAGTTTTGCTTAGAGGCAGAGAGAAAACAGATTTGAAGGCTGTTTCCACTCTTTACAGCATTAATATATTCAGATGTTACCAGAAATGGTGAATAGGGTCAGTTAAAATGCACAACAGATGGGATCTTTGCCCTAGAGTCTTTTAGGGTCAAAAGCCAAACCTATTCCGCGTTCTGCTATTTCATGTGCAATTAGAAATGGAAAAAATAAAACAAATCAAGAGGCTCTTTTCCCTCTATTTCTTATAGACAAAACCCATAGACAGATTTTAAGCCTTAAAAACCCCATATACAGTCAAACTTTCCCACTGGCTGATAAGCAGTGGAAGACAAAAGATGACTAGGTGAATAGCTCCTTATTTCCTGGACTGAAGTCTGAAGATCATTTCCAGATGTGCCCAGTTCCCGGCACCACACAGCTGGATCCCCCTTGCCTCATGCCCAGTGTGAAGTGGCACTTTGGCCAGCTCAGGATCCGGGCTGCAGCCTGCAGAGACCAGCAATAGAGGCTGACATTTGCTCTTTTGCCCTGCCTCCAGGGCACATTAAGGACCACACCAAAAGCAAGATCTCTCTTTCAACCCCTGCACGAGTTATTATGAAGAGAAAACCAGCGCATTGTTAAGATTAACATGGTTTTGAAAGGCCATTGGTATTAAGAATATTGTTGGCAAAATAGCATTATTTTTCCAAAGTTTTTCAGGGTGTGAATTCAAATGATAGGTAAGCGGGGGTCAGGTGAAATCCTTGGGATACTGGTTGGTATTGTGTAAGACTTTTTGTGAATTAAGCCTGAAATCTAGCAAAGAGTTTCAGACAAAGACAAAGAGGGTAATTCTGAGAAATTGCAGTCAATGCAGTGTGATGATTTCAAAGGGAAACCGCTCAACTTTTCAGTTTGAAACATTTGTTTTTGTTTTGAGGTTTTCCTGCCTGCAATAAATAAAAAGGGGTGAAAAGTTTAAACACAAAAATGAAGTGTTTTGTTTCAGGTTGAACCAAACACTTTGCTTGATCCAAACTGCAATTTTTGGGTTTTATTGTTTTACCAAGAAAATACAGTTTAATTTCCTGTCAACCCAAAACATTTTTTGTAATTGTAGCCTTTCTGTGCTGAATTCAAAAGCCAGTTATTCCTACTGCTCTTTAGGAAAAAAAATATCGAGAATTAATTTTTTCTGGGAAATGAGGTGAAGCTGCACAGAACAGTATATGTGAGGGGGGGAATGTGATGAGGGAGCAGAGCTGGTGATGAAAACTAGCAATTGATGAAGGTCCAACTAGTGCTGTAAGGAAGGGATTATTTCTGACCAGGTCTTGGAGCCACCCTGAATAGTTATTGTTTTACAGGAGGACAGCATGCTCTATGGGGCTGGGCTCCTTTGGCACAGCCCAGCTGTTGGCCAGCTGGGCACTGCTGCTCTCTCACTGCGCCCTGTATGCAGGAAGTTGCTGCTGCTGCTGCTGCTGCTGCTGCTGCTGCTGCTGCTGCTGCTGCTGCTGCTGCTGCTGCTGCTGCTGCTGCTGCTGCTGCTGCTGCTGCAACTTGTGGCTCTGTGTCCCTGACCCATTTGCAAGTTCCCTGAAGAGGAAGTGCCACAATCTCTCCCCAGAAGGGATAAATTGAGTAAAGGTATCGGTGGCACCAGCTGGATCCTCTGGAGAGCTGAGCACAAATGCCATTAAGTAAAACTGTGGCTGTGAGACTGCATTGCAGCTCAAATGTGTCTCAGAGATTGCTTTCAGCTGATGAAGTATTTGGGATTATGCATTACCCTGTAGGGCACAGAGAATGCCATACTCCTGGAGTGAATTCAGCCAGCGGCGTTGTAATTACACTAATTACACTCTAGCCCTCAGCCAGGGTAACGAGTTGCTGCTATGCTTGCTTGCGTTGTGCACACTGTAATACATGGTATTTCTGTGTGTGCATAACCCATGCCTTCCTCTTGCTGTACTTTGACATGGTGGTCCAAAGGTAGGAATATTACTAGCTCCAGAAACTCCTTCTCATTTATTTTACTCCCGTTAAACTGTCAGATGGACCTGGGAAGTTAAGGGACAATTTCTGCAGCCTTTCCTCTAGTAGCCTTTTCTTTGTGTGTGTATGTGTGTCTGTGTCTTTTGCACAAGAGCCTACCTACCAGAGGAGCTGGGGCCATCGTTCTCCATAGTCACTGTCCTCACTGCATTAACCAAGAGGAACCTTTCCCCCAGCTGAGCACAGAGCTTAGCTTGTCTCAACTGGAAACCAGACTAGCTATCTCACAAATTACTATGTCAAAGAAATCCTTACAAAGCAAGATGTTGGTAAACAAGAGCTTGCTGCTCTTATGATTCACTGCCTTCTTACGCACCTTAAGAGCAGATTTCTCCACCCTCCTCTGGCTGTGGGGAACCGCAGACACAGTGGAACCGATGCCCTCTGTAAGTGTCCCCCCAAAGTGTGAGAGGCTGCAGACAGCATTTTGTATGACAGCAGAGGTCAGGGGAAAAACACGTGTGACAGTTCGTCAAGGCAGGAAAGGGATCCTCAGAAAGGCCTGAGCAGGGTCCAAATCACGTTTGGAACTGTCCTGTGAGAGCCTTGCAGGAGTGGCCACGGCTGTGGTGGAGGCGAGGGAAGACAGCCAAGCGCCGCTGGGCAGGCGGGCAGGGTGGCTGTGGGCAGGGAAGGGCGAGGCGGGCAGGCTGGGCTATGGGACAACACTGTCTGTGGGCTCCCTCGGGGAACTCCAGCCAGGCTCTCATGCTCCAAGTGCTCCGGCTTTCCTCTCCTGCAAAAGAGAAGATCTAGTGCTCTTTCCTTCACTGTGGGTGCCACAAAGCTTCAACCCATAGAGATCCTGCTGTAAAACCCTTTACCACATAAATGGACACAGAGTGATGTGCAATTGGCTCTTACAAGCTCAGTGGGCTCATTCTGGAGAGGGAAGGCTGGTGGATATGCGCTCTGCCCAGCTTCACATGGCATCTCCGTGCTAAAGCGAGCTGCACATGATGCTCGCTGGTTCTTGAAAGTGATATAGTCACATCAGTGTGGCACTGAGCCTAGCTAATTAGCCCTTCTTGGCAGGTCTAATTAAGCTGGGCAGGGAGCCATGCTGATAGAGTTGTACTTTCGTGGGTTCCCGCTCTTGCTCACTCCTAGTCAGAGCATGTATCTCCACACCATGGTGCAGATGCCCCACAAACTCTTCCCATGAGCCCAGGACCCTGGCAGCAAAATCTGTGGAGAGGCCAGCTGAGGACTGAAGAGAATAGCTGGATCTGGAGGGTTGGAATGCTGCTTCTTGTTTCTAAGAAAAATTTTTGGAAGAAAACAGAAAAGAAAAAACTGATAGAGATTTTTTCACTACTTTTTTGACTTGCAGCAATGATTTTTGAAACTACTGCACACCCTGGGGTCCCAGATGAGGTCAG
This sequence comes from Geospiza fortis, assembly GCF_000277835.1. Lineage (NCBI taxonomy): Eukaryota > Metazoa > Chordata > Aves > Passeriformes > Thraupidae > Geospiza > Geospiza fortis. The sequence continues at coordinate 6,165,079 of NW_005054322.1, forward strand.
ACACTTATGCTCAGCTGAAACCCTCTGTGAGATGGAGGCAGTGTCTCTGAGGTCAGGGTCTCTAGGGGACTGACAATCCTAATAATAAAGTGAGTCTGTGCATTCCCTTCACATCCCTTGCTTGAGGCTTTGTCCATTTTTTGCACTGAGGGTTAGATGGATTCCAGTTTGTTAACAGCTGAGGATCAGTCTTGATTTGGCTGTAAGCACTGCTGTGGCACAGAGCCAAGGTAGTCTCTCCTTGGGGTCAGTCTAACCTGAGGAGAACAAAAAGCAAGGATGAGAAATGAAAGCTGGGCTCCACCAGCTGTGACAAGACCCAAAATGGGGAGAGGCTGGAGGAAAACTTAGCAGAATCGGTTGACAAGGAAATGAAGAGGTGGAGATGAAGATGGGGTGAAGACAGGGTTGGCAGTGGAGGCAGGGATCCAGATGGCCACCCTGCAAGATCAACATTGCAAACACGAGAATTGAAAGGAGAAACTGTCACAAAAGTAAACAGCATAAGAGAGAGGGCAGTAATGTAATGCTTGGACTCGCCGTTGTCCAGGTGTCCACCCTCTTATCACACAACACATTGTGGTCAGACCCAGGAGCAGGTCCTGAGCATCTGCACCCAAAGCACCTAATGGGTGTTTGCAGGACGAGCTGAGAGGGAGGCTATGGCTCTGCAGGGCAGAGGGGTGGGAAGGAGGCTTTCAAGCACGTGGCAGGCTGCCTGGCCGACACAGCATGCAGCCGGGAGGAAAGACATGAAACAAAAGCCTTCCTGCAGGAGCAGAGAGAAAAGACCCACTGCTGACAGAAATGAAACAACACAGCCTGCTGCTCCGGCCAGCGCTGCTGGGGCAGGCTGGGCCAATAGTTGTAAAAACAGTTTTGAAGTAGGAAATGTAACATGACTACAAATTGCCTCTCTTTCCCGCTCCGAGGCTCCCACCACATGTAACAGGACACGGAGCAGCACGGCAGGGAGCTGGCAGAGGTACAGGCAGGCCCTGCCTGCACTGGCATGGGGCACCCACTGGACAGCTTGGCACTCCACACCTCCATCTCTTCCCAAAACATGTAACTGCTCCAAATAGAAATATTCCCAACACCAGCATTGCCCCCTCCCTAGCAGTGGGGAAGCTGGTTTTGTTTGGAGACTATCTGCCAAAACCAACAATAATACAGTACTGTCAATTCCCACGGGGACCCACTCACAATGGCAAAACTGGACAGATAATTTACAACTGATGTATCTGTTATGGAGACAGGACACAGGCATTTTTACCAACAGGTCATTTAAGCCCCAAAGCAGAGTCAAAACACATGGTGAAAAATACATTTTCATCCTGTTTCCATGCTGGCTGTGACACAGCTTTTGGCTGGGCAGCATGATGGTGGAGGACTGCAAGTTCTGTAGTTGCAGCTCTGGATGTTGCCTAATCTTTGTCTTCTGTTTCAGTGGATCTTTTTACCAAAATATTTGCTGTGAATGGAAGCAAAGGAAAAAATAAAAGTTGACTGGAAAGGGTTTCTCCTGCACTGTTTACAAATTTTGCACTTTCTTCAGAGACACAGAAGTTAGAGATGGAAAAGCCATAATATGTCATAGCGGCTGAACTTTTCTGAGGCTTTTAAATCACTTATCATGCTGACAAATGACCTCCAGGGAAACTCTGTGTGGCAATTCCAGATATTGCAGCCCACCAAAGTCTTTTCAATGCCATCCCCAGAGCAGCTAGAATTAAGAAATCAGGCAATAAACTATGACTAAAGCAAAGTCAGTCTCCTGCTGATGGCTCTGGGAAGGAGCAAGTGCTGAGAGAAGGAAGCATAGGAGAAATGGGAGTAATTTAGGTTGGTCTTTTCTGGATCTGTCAAAGCTTTTGGGGGCTTTAATGTCCATGTAAAAAGTGACCTGTGGTGTGGTGAAGGCTTATCAAAGTTCTGATTCTAGGATGAAACCACTCAAGGTCAGATCTGCAAGGAAATTACATGCATACATAAGCAGGTAGGAATTGAGGAAGACTTGTAAAAATGCTAATCAGGCTGGACACTCAAACTCTAATTAAAATGCAGAGGAGGCAGGCACAGGAAAGCAAAAGCAATGCAGCTTGTATTTTCTACAGTAGAACAATTTTGAAGATGTTTAGCAGCTTCTTCTCATTTTCTCCTTCCTCCTAAATTTCTTTCTCCTTCTTCATTCTCTCTTTCCTGGGATTTCCTCTCCCTCAAAGACCACTTCTATTTTTTTCACAGCACTTTGTTTCAACATGGAAGTTCGCTGCTAAATAGAACAAAGACAGTGTTGACTGAATCTCACCTCGTATTTCTCACATCCCCATCATGGAAAGAAAAGTGGTGCTGCACAGCTGATGAGATTGAGCTGTATTTGTTGATTCTGTGAGCTGTTTAGATACTATCTCAGACCACAAAGATACAGTCAGCCCTGTAAGGGTCTTGGAAAAGACTGTCTTGGTGGGAATCTTTCAGCTGAAGTGTGAATTAGTCAGCTGACATAGGATGTTTCACCTGGCTTTGGGAACTGGTGGCTGAGTCTAGGCTGGATGCTCTGTTTCAGTGGAGTTACCTATCTTGACAGGTAACTCCATAGGACTCAATACATTGTACCATGTATGTTATACTTCTTTGACAACTTGAACTTCCTTCTTCAGAGAAAGCATCCCTTTCAACTCAGTCCCTTTTTTTGTATTTAACTTTTACATATCAAAAAGCACATGAGGAACAAATAGGCTTAAAGAAAGTGAAGTAGGCTGTTACTACTGCAAGGAGACAGTGTAAAGATCTTCAAACTACACCTATGTGGACTGACATTTTCTACCTAATGCCTGTATGGGTAAGTCACCTGTGGTATGTACCTCTCTTGTAACACCTGGTCCCTCTGAAGCCTGGGAAGGAGCAAGTCATGGAACTGGCAATCATGTCTTACCACTGGGACAGGAGAACCTGAACCTAGACTTCACAAGCGAGCAAAGGATGGTGTTATGACTGCACAACTGTTCAGTGTCCCATGTTATGAAGGACAATAATAATCCCTAGAGAATGTGGCATCCTTTTTTCTCATCTTGCTCTTGCTGTAGAGGGCAAAACACTCGCCCAACAGTGTTGCCACCAAATGCTAAAAATTATTTCCCTCTGTCCCTGCCTCATCTGCACTACCAGTTGCTTGAGCAGTGTGAGAGGTGAGAAACCACTGCCCTCACTGTGTCCCAAACTGCTTTTGTGCCATCAGCTTGTTTGCATGAAACCCTACACTAGGGCCCTGGAAAATACTTCTTCTGATTTTGTTCAGAGGACTCTGGTTTAGCAGGTCAGAGAAATTAATGCGGTGGGACAGAGAGTACTGAAGGAAGAGTGGGAGAGAAAGGGCAAGTGGGTACAGATTATTTCGTTATGAACTTTCCATGAAATAGCAAGACATATAGACAATAGAAGAGCTGGGGACAGGAGGATGTTAATTTATGGCAGAATGTTGTTATTGCAGCCCTTCTTCAACCAGTCATGTTACAGGAAGATAAATAAAGCCCAAGCCAAATCTTCCCCTGGGCTAAGCCAGCTAGCTTGGAGATTTATGTGCAACTTATATCCAGCCTGATAATTCCGCTGTGTGCCTGACCAAAGGTCTCCGCTTGCAGGGTAGGATGTTGCTAAAGGCACCAGTACTCAGAACTGGAGCACAGCAGGACGCTGCCTGATGAGGTCTTCAGTAAATTTCAGTGGCCAAGAGCAACTTGTTGATCTCTGTGAATCGTTGCTTGTGGTGCTGGATACGGGGCTATCTCACAGTACAGCAAACATGAGGCTTTTTTTGTCAGTGACCAGAAAAGCCAGGCTCTGTTTGTTTGGCTAGAAATTGCTTACACTAGCTTATTTTTTTCCCTTGAAACTCAACTCTCCTAATTCTGTATGGGAGGGCTTTTTTTCCAGGCTTTTTAAAGTAATATCAGTATTATGGCTAATGAGGCAGTGGAAAGCAAGCTGGTCCATTCAGTGTAGCTAATGACTCCATTCCCATGAGCCTAATCAAAGATTTGTACATTTAATTGCTGTCAAGTCAGCTCCAGCCACCTGCCATTTCTGCCACACCTGAGCTCCCTTCTTTGTGGCCTGCAATTCTAAATGAATCCATCTCTTTTGCTAAGGGAAGGAAAACAGAGCTGCCAAGCAACCCTGAAATGGTGCTTTAGCCTTAGAGCAAAGACCAAACAGTCTGCTTTGCCAGTGAGAAATATATGTGCTAACTGACTGTGGCACAGATTTTTCAAAAATTTTAGTCTCATATTGGAGATCAGGGATGTGAGAAATATAGCTTTGTCCTGGACTTGAGACAGATCTCTGTCAGAGGTGAAAGTGATTTTTGTTGGCTCACCGCTGAACAAAAAGTTGAACTACATTTATTTTTGGTTTTCTCCAAAAAATGGAAAAATATCACTGAAGCCATAATTCCATTTCTGCAGTGGACTGATGCAGTATTTTGACCAACCTTTGTCTTCAACATCACGATTCCTAAGCATCCTGCCTTCTCCATAGGGAATTAATGCAGGAAATGTTTTGGGGCCACGTTCCCATGAATGTAAAAGATAACTCCTGTTCATTGTTCCAGGGGAAAAAAATAAAAGGGAAAAAATCCATTTGCTGTTAACATATTGTGAAAAGAAAATGTAAACCCAGTGTTGGGCTTTAATGAACTGCTCTTTTTTTAGCCCCATTTCCTAGTGAAATGAGAATTATGGGATCATGTGGTGTGATCATTCTGTCAGATAATCCCTCAGTAATTGTTTTTCTGTTATTTGCCAAGTTGAACCCTAGATAAAAAAGGAAAACAAATGTAATAGAGCAACATTACTGTTTCAAGAAGGTAAGTACACAGGTGGAGGTGTAAAAGTCCACAAATACCTCCTATGAATGGCTCAAGTAGAGGAAGTGCGGCAAATTAATTCATACGTTGTCAGTAAAAGAAGAAAGACAATACAGGTGCCCCAGCCACAGAAATAACTTTAGTTGGAGTTTACCATAAACCACAATACACAGATCTGTGGAATGTGAGGCACCAGTGATATCCATTCTCACAGAGCTACTTCATTTCTCTTCTCAGCACATCATGAAAAGCAAAGACACTTTTAAGATATATAAAATGAGATTTTTTCAAGTGCTTTGATCCAAATTTTGATCCAAATGCAAGCTGACACTTCCCCCCCCCCATTGTAACAATGTAGAAAGGCTTTATATTACATTTTAATACAATTTACTCCAATGTTAGGAGCTCTTCCCCTGCCAGAGGAGTTTAGTTTGCCATGAAGTCCTGTGAGTTTTTGCATTGTAAGTTGACAGATGCATAGATTAATTTACCAGGAAACCCAAAGAATAAGTTAAAGGGTCTGAAAACTATTAAAGGGTCTGCAGCTATTTGTACCAGACTGAGAGCTTTAAGCTAAAGTCTGATGCTCATTTTCTCAACCATTTTTGTACCCTATAGCAATATAAACTGAAAGAGAACTTAACTTTTTAACCATCTCTGGATAATGTGTTTAAGGCTTCTGATTAGAATTTCCTATAATGTCTTCAGGAAAAAACCCAATGGTGCCATATGGGAAGGCACCTCTTTCCTTTCCTCTGAGCTGTCAGATAACAGAGTCACATGCACACTAAGGGGAAACAGATGCAAAGGTCGACTGGGACGCTGCCATGCTGAATTCTGCAATGCCTGATACCTTGGTTAGCCTGTGAGCCACCCCGTAAAGATAAAAACCTGGGTTTCTGTGTTTTCCTGTATTACTGAAACAGGCCAGGAAAGGAAGAGGACAGCTACTCTTGCCATCAGTGGCTGAAGCATGCTACTAGACATAGGAGAGCTGTGTTGTGCAAGTGCAAGTCTGTACACTACCCAAAAATGTTTCAAAAGATGTCTTATTTTCTAAGTAGAATGATAAACATAGGGCTGGTGATTATTGAACTTCACATCAGTCATCCATTCCTTTACACACAGCATACTTAAAGCAGTCCTGAATACATGAAATCCTGATGATTTAAGCCTTTCTTTGTAAAGGAGGAACTGAGGGTTCAATTTACTTTTGCTTGCCTACATTCAGGGTGAGATTTCTATCTAGTTAACTAAAGTATATAAGAAAAGGATGAGGTAAGTGGTGCATTCCCTTCAGTGTCATTCTGAGAAGCTGCCACTGAATCTTGCATGGGTTCTATCTTGGTCAGTCTGTGGGGAAGACGTCCAGAGTGTGCCTCACTTGGTCAGCAATCCTGGGGTAACAGCAAAGGAAGCTCTAGCTCTTGGCAGCCAGCTGGGCTTAGCCCCAGCGAGGTGCTGAGATGCAGCAGCTTTGCTTTTGCCTGTACCTCTTTGGGGTTTGCCTCCCTGTAGCCACATGCTGACCAAGCAAAAACCAGGGTCCTTGCTGCTGATCCAATGGTTCACAGGAATGCTACCAAAGGTGGAGCTGGGCTGTGACAGGAAACACTGAAGTTCCTCCTAGTGTGTGCAAGGCCATAGTGTTTGCAATGTTACTGCAATGTAATAATGACAGCATTTATGGGGAGCCACAGTTTCACATTCTCAGTTGCAAGACAGAGGTCTTTGACCTTTCTCAGAACGGTCTTGCAAAACCTGTTGCCACAAGATCTTAGTGGGATTCATGGAAGGGCTCTTCAGGGATATTGCTTAATTGGGAGCTCTCTAGTCTGTTTCTCTTGGTCTGTTTGCTCAGTGCATAGGTGTGGAGCTATTCAGGGCTTTGGGATGAGTGAGGTAATGCTCACAGGAGGAGCTTCCCAAATTACAGAGGGTGCACACAAAGCTGAACAGAGACTGTAAGTAGGTAGATTCAGGGCCTCCTCCATTTCCACAAATCCCATCAACTCCAGCCATTAATTAATGTACTAAGGTCAAAACACATTTCCCTGTGGCCTCTCTGGGAAGGGCTGAGAACTGGGAAAGACGTCATGCCATCAAGACCTGGAGTATGGGTGAGGATGTTATTTTCAACTCCAAACTTGTCCCTAGAGTCTCATTCTTCCTTGCCTTTATCTTCATAAGGAGTTCATAAATGAAGATACAGAATATGCAAATACCCTCAACTAGCAATGAAGAAGACCTTCATGAAAGGAAAATACGAGAGGGCCTAAATGAACTGCCTTGCTTATTTGGGAGATAACAGTCTCTGGATGCAGGTTCCCTTTAGGGGTGGGTTTACTGCACTAAAGAAACCAGAGGTGCCACAAATCACCGACTCAGAGGTTCCATAAATCCTCCCAGATGCGGAGAGAAGTCTCAGAATCTGATTAGGGCATTCAGGAGAAGCAGGGGTTGACTTCTTCCCCTGCTGTGTCCCTGGTGAATGGGACATTCTCTTCTGCTGTCCAAAGCACTGTAGGACCAGCTGCAGAAGGACATAATACAGGCCCAGCAGGTCCACTGAGCCAGGGGAGTGTCAGTAGTGACCTGTGAGGATGGGGAAAGTCAGAAGTAAACAACAATGACAGCATGGGCTAGGCCTTGTCCTCACTTGGACACTGATACACCACTCTGCAAATCCTTTCCCATTGCAACCTGCAGAGCTGGGCATTTTTGTGCTGAATAGCTAGCAGGCCTTAAAAAAATTATGTATACTAGCTCGGTTCTTTGCAAGTACTTTTGTTATTCCTTTTACTGCTCTGGCTGTGTTTGTCTTTCACTTGACACCATTGTCAGTGCTGAAGACAAATACACATTTGTTTTAATTTCCTCCTTAGTGTACATATAACTTACAATGGGAAAGACTGGAAAGTCTGCAGGATAACCTCATAGATAGCTAAGTCCATTCTAAACAGCAATGAAAATACAATCTCCTAATCAGGAGGGAGAGTGCACCTTTAAACATGGTCCAAAAATGCTTTCTTGGATAGTAATACAGTAACATGGTTTTTGTTCAACTCTCAGCCAGGGGTTCAGATTTCTCCCTGGGGTCCAGAAGCTGAAAGTCACAAGGCACTTGGCATAATTTCATAAAGACCTCAAAGTATAGTTCTCCTCTCTCTAACTACAGGAATATATCCTCACAGTCAGCTGTTCCTGAATCACTACCCAAAGCACTGCAGGAAATCGATGAGGGAACAACAGGACAACCAGCTAGTGCATGGCAAAAACAGGGATCTTCATCCTGGAGATGACTGGAACCACAGCTTTCCTTAATTGGAGTTGAAAAGAATGTATTTTTAAGAGAGAGGATCCTTAGAACATAAAGGCAACATTATTAGCTCTTCTACAGCAGCATTCAAATGGTAATTTAACCTTTGCCTGAGCGAAAAGATTAAAGGAAGTACTCAGAGCAATCTTTATTTTCTTCAGGTACTCCTTGCTCACTTGCATAGCTGTCTCTGACTGCACAGAAGCAGAGCTATGAAAATTGAAGCCTCCAGGAGGTTCATTCCACTCTTCCTCCTTTTCCCCTGTAATTTAGTCACCTGCTTTCCTCCTAGGAAAAGGGAAAATTTCCCTCTAGGGCTGCCAAATGCTGCCACAGAAAGGAATAAGGAGGGAGCCATGGTGGATGGAAGGGCCAGGGCATGTGACAGTCCAGGCCCATTTCCTGAGATTTCCAGTGTACTGTCAGTATGACTAATAGCTCTTGCTCATGTGGAAAACTTCCACTGACATTGTAGTTTCTACAAAATCCAAATTTTCCATAACTCTTCTTTTTCTGTATTTGTTCTTCAGGAAAATCGACCTCTGTTTTGTTTTGGTATTTTTTTAGAAACGTTCCATTAGACTGTCTGTGCATTCTGAGACTTGTAGCCCGTGCTAAGGGAGCTCTTGCAGACACATTAAGGGAAGTACAGGCTGTCTAGGAAATTCAATCCAATGGGGAAAATCAACAACAAAAGACAGTGGAGTACCAAGACCTTATTGAAGCATTGAGTGTAACTTAAACTGAATGGACCTTCAGTGAAATGCACTGGCATACAGAATGAAATATTTGGATTTGGAAATAGTCAAACACTTTCTTTTAGTTTACAATATTGAAATATCTTTGTACTGCATTTAGGAAATAATGGGGAAGCATTTGAGGCAGAACTTGAGATTCTTCACATAATGTTAATGCATTAACTTGCATTTTGACTAGAGACAAAACAAATAAGGAGAAGACAATCTGAATTTCTCTTAATTCCATGAGTCATTTGTTTGGCTTTCATTTGTGTAAGAACATTTAACACTCATAAAAAATTGATAGAGATCCCCGAGGCTCCACAGGAAGCTGCACAGAGACAGTGTGGTACTGGCCAGGAAGGGATACTGTCCATCTTCAGCCCAAATTTGCTGTACTGTGTCCAAAAGACAGTCTGCCTGTGGTTAGTAAGAGGGCAGAATTTATGACACACAGTCTCTGCCACAGCATTCAGTGGAGTACACTTATTCAGAGAAATTAATTTCGTTTCAAACCTAACACAATGTTGCAGAGGAAAAACAAAGTATTTCCCTGTAGGTCAAAGAATCCTAGAATCTTTTAGGTTGGAAAAGACTTTTAAGATTATTGAGTCCAACCAGACTATGTCCAAACAGACGCTATGGCCAGCTCAAAGTGGATCAGTTTGGCTGGGTGTACCCAATGAGCTCACATCCAGCCAATTCCTAGTGATGAGCACCCATTTCCCAAATATTGCCAGAATTAAATGCTGATTCCCTTGAGGGCAGTCCAGCAAAGAAGCTAAGTGTAGGCAAAACATATGGATTTGCCAGAGGGACTTGTGAGGGGATGGCGTTGGACAGCCTCTGCCTTGCTTCTCCTAGCTCCAGTATGAACCACAAGCTGGTGCACTCTCTAGAGGAGGGTCCAGTCAGTTTGAGACAGACACTGGGCATTTGCAAGTCCAACTATAAAGTGGAAATCATTTTATGGGGAAAGGCAAGTCTTAATAAGACAGACTGAACAACTTTAACAATTATTCCACCTACTCCACATAGGGGGGGTCTTGCCAAGTCTTTCAATCACCATTTACACGTGGAAGAATGCAAACACATACTGTAGAGTTAGGGTAATCAAGGCAGTACAAGTGTATAACTGAGTGAAGAATTGTGATGTCCTTTAAAAGAGAACTGCTAGAATGGGAGGAATGGACAAACTTTATGTATATGCATCCTTCTCAAGTGCATCAAAAATCTTTCCCAATGAGAAGGAAGCATTTCACCTCAGAACTGATTTCAAAGCAATTTGCTATCATTTTTATTCTGTCAATAAATTCTTTCAGTATCTTTCTCCATACACTTATTTTCTTTCCCAAAAGAATGGTCTTATTTCATTACTATTGGCTATTATTTTAATTAGTGCTATGCTGAGGAGTGTTAATATGCATCAATTCTTCAAAACATGATTTTGCAGTGTCAGCTGCGTAACAGCTGGGTTCTGAAATGCAATGTAGATACATGTAGGATCACCTTTCACAGCCTAGGTTTGGAGCAGCAAACCCAGGAGAGCTTGCAAACCTCCACATATGTTCTCTTCACATATGTCATCCCATCCTCACGGAGCAGGGCTCAGGTGAGCACACTGGCACCTCTCCCCTCCGTCAATCCTGGTACCCCAGGGACTCTGCAATAGTCTAGTTTTCTAACCAAGAACAGGTTAGAAAAACCATTGAGACCTGGGGGTTCCACTTGCCATCACACACAACCAAGCTTCCTATTTATCTCTCATACCTCAGAAATCTTGAAAACCTGATGCAGACAAATAAAACCAGAAGTGGGATTTAGGGCTGAATATAATGAATATTGCAAACCATTTTTTAGCTCTGGACCTTGCCACTGAAACTTGACCTATCAGCACCATCATATTAATCTTGCTTAGCCTAGCTACTCCCAGATTTATCTGACACAGCTATTACTAACTCTGTGTGCATGTATGCCCAAGAAACCTCAGCTGAAAGTAAATTATTGCCATTTTCTACAAGTGCAGTGCCTTCTCAGTCTTTGATTTGCCATCCTTGAGAGAACTTTCTGACTCAAGGATTCTTTGGCATTTAAAACAAATATAAGTGTGGAAACAGTATGGAAACACACTGGTGAGGTGATAGGGTATAAAACTCGTAGAAATGCCAGGGGAATTTAGAGAAGGAATTTACAGGTATAAATTTGGGGTGACATATGAATGATACAGAATTATAAGGCACACTCATTGCCCTATTAATACAGTATCTTACACTGACCTGTTTTGAACGAGCTTTGTCATTAAATTGTCTTTTTTATGTAATCTGCTGATATATAGCAAAAAAAAAAATAAAATCCTAGCCTTGAAACCTGACTGTGACACCTTTTTTGTAGATGAGTAACACTGCTGTTTGCATGCCTTGAATATGGCTAGCAGTCTGTATCAGGGTGGTAGTGACTGGTTATACAAAATAATATAATGAGGTTTTGTTTTACCAGGTTAGTGACAGTATTTTGCTGAGAAATTTTTACTTTGGATGTCCCTGTTTTTCAGAGGACCAGCAAAACACTCAATTTCCCTGGAAGCATACAGGTGACAGCGGCAGCCAATATCCCTTCAAGGCAGGTTTCTGCTGTCTGGGGGCAAGGCTTTAAGATTTGTAGCTGGAGCCACAAGAGGGTATAGATGCCGTATGAAGAAATATGACTCTCAAATGCTCAGAGGTGCTGCCACCAGACCCTGGTGGCCCCTGCCATCCCAGTGGCCTTTGTGTTCAAGTAAATTTCCACAGATTCATCAGGATCTGCTTGTCCACACAGGAGCACTTCAAACTTTCAAGAACACCTTGTTCAGAAAGAGGAAAAAGAGGTCTTGGGGAAGGGACACCAGGAAGAGACACGAGGAGAAGCTGCAGGACATGGGGCAGCACCACTCATGTATGAACCTGAGACTGAGTAGAGAAAAATGAGCTACCTTCTGAAACAAAGGCTAATGATGTGGGCAAAAGGGAAAAGAACAATAAGAAAGAATGGGGCACTGAAGCAGGTTGTAACAGGTAGTTTGGGTTTTATCTCTGATTTCAGTAATTATTTAATCAAATGGGACCAACCTATCACCAGCGCAGCTCTGCCTGCATATATTCAGAAAGGAATCTGTCTTGACTACAGTGGTATCACCCCAGGATCTGCCTTGTTTGTCCTCTGTAGTTGTGTTGTGTTGTCTGACTTCCAGCCCAGCTTGGCTGTGGGAGCAGCAAAATTTCCCGGAGTGATGAGGGGTCATCCAAACCAGTTGTTGATGGCAGGTTTGTGACTTACAGCTCTGCCCTCCTTGTCAGTCCTGCAGGTTAGTCCTGTCAGGGCCTGGGGGGCATGGGCTTGGTTCCCTCCACTGCCTGAAGAATAGAGGTATTTAGTTGTGCTCAAAATGTTGATCTAATGGACAGGAGGATGATGTGGATGTGATCCCCATCTTATTTGGTAGGTGTTCTTTGGGACAGATTTTAAAGGGATTGAATTACCAACTCCAGAAAAAAAATAATAGAACTGTGGTTTCTAAGTGAAAGGAACCATCCCCTTTTCTGACAAAAATAAAGTACTCAAGTCCTTGCCAGAAACAGGATTTAAGACCCAGCTTTCTATGTGGCATATCCTATTAGTGAGGTAAGGAGTCTCCACATGCAGCTTGCTGGCAATTGTCCTTTTACCCCCATTCACTTCACAGGCACCCTCGGCATCACACTCATTATGGGTCTGGTCTACAGCAACAGAAGAGCTGTCTTAAGGCAAGCCTTTCCCCTACTTTCTGTAGTAGTGAAGAGACTCCTGAGACCAGCCTGTGGTTCCTGGAAGGCACCCTTTTGTTTGCAACATACAGAAGAAAGATTAAGTAAAGCACCTTCTAAATGCCTACTCTGGCTGCAATAAAAATCGCATTTATGATGGAGTAGAACTGCCAGTGTTTACATGTGTGATGCACATACATGTCTACAGATAACCATGATAAAACCAGAGTCAGAGCCAAAGAGACCTTAGCCGAAGGAGAAAGAATGCAGGAAAACAAGGAAGATTGTTGCAGAGAATGCTTGAATTAATTTCTCAGATTGTTACCTGCATATATCTATAACCCATGCTGGTGAGGAATCACAGAGGGTTTGTAGATGCCCACAGCCCCTGGATACAAAACACAGCAGCTGCTGGGTGCACTGCAGAATCTCCCATCTGGCCAGGCCCAAGAACGCAGGAGAAGATGCAGGGTAAGACCACAGAGTTTCAGGCTGCAATGTCACAGCAAATAGAGTGAGATGCCCCAGTTACAAGCAAAGAGAAGCCACTTTGAAAAGTCAGTGAGAGGTAGACATTTCTGAATGCCAGAATATCTCCATGGTCAGAGTCTGCATGGATTGCCCAGCAATATTCAGGTGCCTCAAAAGTGCCTTATTACCTTTGTGGCTCTTGCTGCAATGAATCCCTGGAGTAAATGTCCTGAGATAAATGGAATTGCAGCGGGGCTGCCCTGGCTGGGTGACTGCCCAGTGGTGCTCCACCCAGCCCTGCATGCCTAGCCTGTTTCTCATGCAGAGCCTTGGACTCCGGAGGTTTGCAGCCTCTCAGCTCTGCCCCCGCTCGTCTCTTCTCCACATCTTTTTGGTGGGTTCAGATCTCTGACCCCTGTGCAGGCCTCTTCTCCCCCTGTGCCCTGGTTTGTCTCCTGCCTTTGCTGCCTTGTTTTCTTGGCCTGCATGGTGGTTCTGTGGTCATGAGCAGCTGTAGCTGCAGCTTCGTGCACAGTCTGCTTCTGCTCTGTGCTGAAGTGTCCTCAGTGAAATTATGTTCTTGCTATTTCCTTGCTGTCCTGAAAAATAGCAAAATTGCCATGCTCAGACCTAAGGACTAGTGATCCTTAGTAGCCTCTGGCTTTGCATCTTCTGATCCCGTGTCATCATCATACCAATTGTCATGAATTTTGCAGGAAGCCTACACATCCTTCAAATTCCAAATAATCCTCCTCCTCCTAAAGACCTGTATTTATTAATTAGGAGTAATCCCTGTTAATTATGAGGAAATACATACAGCTCTGCATGTCTGCACAGAATATTTCATTAAGTATATAACATTTGGCACCAAAGGTTTTTGGGAGAATTAGATATGAGAACATAATTGTTTAAGCCTTGAGTGCCCAGGATGTCCACCAAGATAAAAGTCACTTTTCAAGGTCATCTCAGACTTTGTGACCTTTAGGCCCACTCTAGAATTTGAAGACTTCCTGGTTAAATAAGGTTTATCATTGTTTGAAAGAATTTGGCCTCTGGCAAGTAAAGGTGAAAAGTCATCTATGTTTGAATGTTTTCTGTATACAAGCTTGGCGGCTGCCCATGATTTTAAAGTTGTCTACTGTACTCACAGCCTGAAGAAAGCTGTGAAAGGCATAGGAACTCCCTAGCACAATGAAAAAGTCATCAAATGTGGCATTAATAAAAAAAACAAAGGAACAGATTCGGCCTCTCTCTATACAAGGGTGTGTTGGGAATTGCTTTGTTGAAGGCTATGAGGTTACTCTGGATCTAGCTCTGAAAATGAAGGTTGGAGAGCCTGGAGAGGGGGGCAGGCTGTGCCACATTTACATCCCTGCTGACACAGCTGTACAGTGGCATAAGTGAAGCTGATTTTGAAGGCAAGTCCTGCTCATTTATCCTGTCACCTCCTGTTGTCAGCAGTGGGCCCAGTGGCCGACCTCTGTTCACATGTAAACCCAGCAAAGACTGAAGTAGCAGAAGGTCAGATACTGCTGTCAGTAATACCAGTACACCACCTTGGTGTGAGTGAGACAGATTCTGAGCACAGTTGTGCAATTCTCCCACCGAAATCACTCTGCTACCTGCAGAGGTGTGAGAGCTGAGAGTCACAGCGGTGTGACTGAAGTCAGAATCTGACACGAGGGTTTCTCTGACTCATCCAAGGCAATGCTGATTCTCCAGGTTCACCTTAGTGCATTTCCAAATCAAAATTCATTGAATGGGCTTTAAAAGACACAATCCTGCATGTGGAGTGATTCCATCTGTTTAAGGAAAGGGACAAGTCAGGTCTGTGGATTAATTTTTCTCTTTATTTCCTTGTAGGTTTGCAGTGTCTCTATCCCCTGGGTTAACTCCTACTAGCATAACTACCAGGAGAGTCAAAATATATCCTGATGTTTCCACATCTGTCTGGATCCTCTTGTGATAACAACACACATGTGAGACCAGCATGGGGTAGAGCTCTACCTGGTCTCCCTGTGTTCATAAAGGAAGGAGGTTGTTCCACACTGTAAATCCTGATGGGCTCTGAAACGCAAACTGTTTCCCTGAAGTGGATTGCCATGGGGCCCATAGCCTTTTACTCCCACTCCTCCATGCCAGCACTTTCTGTTGACATCATGTTAAATGTGCTACCAGAAGGCACTGGGAACATGGGAATATTTGAATGCTGCCTGTCCACCCCAGCTCCTGCTGCCCCTCAGCCCATGATGGAGCTCTTCTCTCTGAGATATGGCTGGCAGCAATCAGAGGTCTTTGCCACGTGCAAAGCAGTACCAGGGAGAGGGAGATGTGCCTGCTG